>NW_026989746.1:1200000-1558830 GCF_036321535.1 Camelus dromedarius
TATGGAATGGATTTTGCAACTGAAAAGAAACTTTGTGTTCCCAACAAGCTAGGTGAAGGACGGCTTTCACACACACTTATCTCTCAGAACAGAGCAAGTGGAGAGACGTTCGTTCATCTAGCACCAAGGGAACGGGTTGCAGGAGACACTTTTTCTCTGCTTTCTCAGTCTGTTTCCTAGTGCCGGTTTGAAATTCCTGCAGTTTTCACTGTCAAATCGAGTTGGAGCTAGTACCTCCCCATATATATGTATGGAATGGAGTTTGCAACTGAAAAGAAACTTTGTGTTCCCAACAAGCTAGGTGAAGTACGGCTTTCACACACACTTATCTCTCAGAACTGAGCAAGTGGAGAGACGTTCGTTCATCTAGCACCAAGGGAACGGGTTGCAGGAGACACTTTTTCTCTGCTTCCTCAGTCTGTTTCCTAGTGCCTGTTTGAAGTTCCTGCAGTTTTCACTGTAAAACCGTGTTGGAGCTTGTACCTCCCCATATATATGTATGGAATGGAGTTTGCAACTGAAAAGAAACTTTGTGTTCCCAACAAGCTAGGTGAAGGACGGCTTTCACACACAATTATCTCTCAGAACTGAGCAGTGGAGAGACGTTCGTTCATCTAGCACCAAGGGAACGGGTTGCAGGGGACACTTTTTCTCTGCTTTCTCAGTCTGTTTCCTAGTGCCGGTTTGAAGTTCCTGCAGTTTTCACTGTAAAACCGAGTTGGAGATTCTAACTCCCCATATATATGTATGGAATGGAGTTTGCAACTGAAAAGAAACTTTGTGTTCCCAACAAGCTAGGTGAAGGACGGCTTTAACACACAATTATCTCTCAGAACTGAGCAAGTGGAGAGACGTTCGTTCATCTAGCACCAAGGGAACGGGTTGCAGGGGACACTTTTTCTCTGCTTTCTCAGTCTGTTTCCTAGTGCCGGTTTGAAGTTCCTGCAGTTTTCACTGTAAAACCGAGTTGGAGATTCTACCTCCTCATATATATATATGGAATGGAGTTTGCAACTGAAAAGAAACTCTGTGTTCCCAACAAGCTAGGTGAAGGACGGCTTTCACACACACTTATCTCTCAGAACTGAGCAAGTGGAGAGACGTTCGTTCATCTAGCACCAAGGGAACGGGTTGCAGGAGACACTTTTTCTCTGCTTCCTCAGTCTGTTTCCTAGTGCCGGTTTGAAGTTCCTGCAGTTTTCACTCTAAAACCGAGTTGGAGCTTCTACCTCCCCATATATATGTATGGAATGGAGTTTGCAACTGAAAAGAAACTTTGTGTTCCCAACAAGCTTGGTGAAGGACGGCTTTCACACACACTTATCTCTCAGAACTGAGCAAGTGGAGAGACGTTCGTTCATCTAGCTCCAAGGAACGGGTTGCAGGGGACACTTTTTCTCTGATTTCTCAGTCTGTTTCCTAGTGCCGGTTTGAAGTTCCTGCAGTTTTCACTGTAAAACCGATTTGGAGCTTCTACCTCCCCATATATATGTATGGAATGGAGTTTGCAACTGAAAAGAAACTTTGTGTTCCCAACAAGCTAGGTGAAGGACGGCTTTCACACACACATATCTCTCAGAACTGAGCAAGAGGAGAGACGTTCGTTCATCTAGCACCAAGGGAACGGGTTGCAGGAGACACTTTTTCTCTGCATTCTCAGTCTGTTTCCTAGTTCCGGTTTGAAGTTCCTGCAGTTTTCACTGTAAAACCGAGTTGGAGCTTCTACCTCCCCATATATATGTATGGAATGGAGTTTGCAACTGAAAAGAAACTTTGTGTTCCCAACAAGCTAGGTGAAGGACGGCTTTCACACACATTTATCTCTCAGAAATGAGCAAGTGGAGAGACGTTCGTTCATCTAGCACCAAGGGAACGGGTTGCAGGAGACACTTTTTCTCTGCTTTCTCAGTCTGTTTCCTAGTGCCGGTTTGAAGTTCCTGCAGTTTTCACTGTAAAACCGAGTTGGAGCTTCTACCTCCCCATATATATGTATGGAATGGAGTTGGCAACTGAAAAGAAACTTTGTGTTCCCAACAAGCTAGGTGAAGTACGGCTTTCACACACACTTATCTCTCAGAACTGAGCAAGTGGAGAGACGTTCGTTCATCTAGCACCAAGGGAACTGGTTGCAGGAGACACTTATTCTCTGCTTCCTCAGTCTGTTTCCTAGTGCCGGTTTGAAGTTCCTGCAGTTTTCACTGTAAAACCGAGTTGGAGCTTGTACCTCCCTATATATATGTATGGAATGGAGTTTGCAACTGAAAAGAAACTTTGTGTTCCCAACAAGCTAGGTGAAGGACGGCTTTCACACACACTTATCTCTCAGAACTGAGCAAGTGGAGAGACGTTCGTTCATCTAGCACCAAGGGAACGGGTTGCAGGGGACACTTTTTCTCTGATTTCTCAGTCTGTTTCCTAGTGCAGGTTTGAAGTTCCTGCAGTTTTCACTGTAAAACCGAGTTGGAGCTTCTACCTCCCCATATATATGTATGGAATGGAGTTTGCAACTGAAAAGAAACTTTGTGTTCCCAACAAGCTAGGTGAAGTACGGCTTTCACACACACTTATCTCTCAGAACAGAGCAAGTGGAGAGACGTTCGTTCATCTAGCACCAAGGGAACGGGTTGCAGGAGACACTTTTTCTCTGCTTTCTCAGTCTGTTTCCTAGTGCCGGTTTGAAGTTCCTGAAGTTTTCACTGTCAAACCGAGTTGGAGCTAGAACCTCCCCATATATATGTATGGAATGGAGTTAGCAACTGAAAAGAAACTTTGTGTTCCCAACAAGCTAGGTGAAGGACGGCTTTCACACACACTTAACTCTCAGAACTGAGCAAGTGGAGAGACGTTCGTTCATCTAGCACCAAGGGAACGGGTTGCAAGAGACACTTTTTCTCTGCTTTCTCAGTCTGTTTCCTAGTGCCGGTTTGAAGTTCCTGCAGTTTTCACTGTCAAACCGAGTTGGAGCTTGTACCTCCCCATATATATGTATGGAATGGAGTTTGCAACTGAAAAGAAACTTTGTGTTCCCAACAAGCTAGGTGAAGGACGGCTTTCACACACACTTATCTCTCAGAACTGAGCAAGTGGAGAGACGTTCGTTCATCTAGCACCAAGGGAACGGTTTGCAGGAGACACTTTTTCTCTGCTTTCTCAGTCTGTTTCCTAGTGCCGGTTTGAAGTTCCTGCACTTTTCACTGTAAAACCGAGTTGGAGCTTCTACCTCCCCATATATATGTATGGAATGGAGTTTGCAACTGAAAAGAAACTTTGTGTTCCCAACAAGGAAGGTGAAGGACGGCTTTCACACACACTTATCTCTCAGAAATGAGCAAGTGGAGAGACGTTCGTTCATCTAGCACCAAGGGAACGGGTTGCAGGGGACACATTTTCTCTGCTTTCTCAGTCTGTTTCCTAGTGCCGGTTTGAAGTTCCTGCAGTTTTCACTGTAAAACCGAGTTGGAGCTTCTACCTCCCCATATATATGTATGGAATGGAGTTTGCAACTGAAAAGAAACTCTGTGTTCCCAACAAGCTAGGTGAAGGACGGCTTTCACACACACTTATCTCTCAGAACAGAGCAAGTGGAGAGACGTTCGTTCATCTAGCACCAAGGGAACGGGTTGCAGGAGACACTTTTTCTCTGCTTTCTCAGTCTGTTTCCTAGTGCCGGTTAGAAGTTCCTGCAGTTTTCACTGTCAAACCGAGTTGGAGCTAGTACCTCCCCATATATATTTATGGAATGGAGTTTGCAACTGAAAAGAAACTTTGTGTTCCCAACAAGCTAGGTGAAGTACGGCTTTCACACACACTTATCTCTCAGAACTGAGCAAGTGGAGAGACGTTCGTTCATCTAGCACCAAGGGAACGGGTTGCAGGAGACACTTTTTCTCTGCTTCCTCAGTCTGTTTCCTAGTGCCGGTTTGAAGTTCCTGCAGTTTTCACTGTCAAACCGATTTGGAGCTAGTACCTCCCCATATATATGTATGGAATGGAGTTTGCAACTGAAAAGAAACTTTGTGTTCCCAACAAGCTAGGTGAAGGACGGCTTTCACACACACTTATTTATCAGAACTGAGCAAGAGGAGAGACGTTCGTTCATCTAGCACCAAGGGAACGGGTTGCAGGAGGCACTTTTTCTCTGCTTCCTCAGTCTGTTTCCTAGTGCCGGTTTGAAGTTCGTGCAGTTTTCACTGTAAAACCGAGTTGGAGCTAGTAACTCCCCATATATATGTATGGAATGGAGTTTGCAACTGAAAAGAAACTTTGTGTTCCCAACAAGCTAGGTGAAGGACGGCTTTCACACACACTTATCTCTCAGAACTGAGCAAGTGGAGAGACGTTCGTTCATCTAGCACCAAGGGAACGGGTTGCAGGGGACACTTTTTCTCTGCTTTCTCAGTCTGTTTCCTAGTGCCGGTTTGAAGTTCCTGCAGTTTTCACTGTCAAACCGATTTGGAGCTAGTACCTCCCCATATATATGTATGGAATGGAGTTTGCAACTGAAAAGAAACTTTGTGTTCCCAACAAGGAAGGTGAAGGACGGCTTTCACACACACTTATCTCTCAGAAATGAGCAAGTGGAGAGACGTTCGTTCATCTAGCACCAAGGGAACGGGTTGCAGGGGACACATTTTCTCTGCTTTCTCAGTCTGTTTCCTAGTGCCGGTTTGAAGTTCCTGCAGTTTTCACTGTAAAACCGAGTTGGAGCTTCTACCTCCCCATATATATGTATGGAATGGAGTTTGCAACTGAAAAGAAACTCTGTGTTCCCAACAAGCTAGGTGAAGGACGGCTTTCACACACACTTATCTCTCAGAACAGAGCAAGTGGAGAGACGTTCGTTCATCTAGCACCAAGGGAACGGGTTGCAGGAGACACTTTTTCTCTGCTTTCTCAGTCTGTTTCCTAGTGCCGGTTAGAAGTTCCTGCAGTTTTCACTGTCAAACCGAGTTGGAGCTAGTACCTCCCCATATATATTTATGGAATGGAGTTTGCAACTGAAAAGAAACTTTGTGTTCCCAACAAGCTAGGTGAAGTACGGCTTTCACACACACTTATCTCTCAGAACTGAGCAAGTGGAGAGACGTTCGTTCATCTAGCACCAAGGGAACGGGTTGCAGGAGACACTTTTTCTCTGCTTCCTCAGTCTGTTTCCTAGTGCCGGTTTGAAGTTCCTGCAGTTTTCACTGTCAAACCGATTTGGAGCTAGTACCTCCCCATATATATGTATGGAATGGAGTTTGCAACTGAAAAGAAACTTTGTGTTCCCAACAAGCTAGGTGAAGGACGGCTTTCACACACACTTATTTATCAGAACTGAGCAAGAGGAGAGACGTTCGTTCATCTAGCACCAAGGGAACGGGTTGCAGGAGGCACTTTTTCTCTGCTTCCTCAGTCTGTTTCCTAGTGCCGGTTTGAAGTTCGTGCAGTTTTCACTGTAAAACCGAGTTGGAGCTAGTAACTCCCCATATATATGTATGGAATGGAGTTTGCAACTGAAAAGAAACTTTGTGTTCCCAACAAGCTAGGTGAAGGACGGCTTTCACACACACTTATCTCTCAGAACTGAGCAAGTGGAGAGACGTTCGTTCATCTAGCACCAAGGGAACGGGTTGCAGGGGACACTTTTTCTCTGCTTTCTCAGTCTGTTTCCTAGTGCCGGTTTGAAGTTCCTGCAGTTTTCACTGTCAAACCGATTTGGAGCTAGTACCTCCCCATATATATGTATGGAATGGAGTTTGCAACTGAAAAGAAACTTTGTGTTCCCAACAAGCTAGGTGAAGGACGGCTTTCACACACACTTATTTATCAGAACTGAGCAAGAGGAGAGACGTTCGTTCATCTAGCACCAAGGGAACGGGTTGCAGGAGGCACTTTTTCTCTGCTTCCTCAGTCTGTTTCCTAGTGCCGGTTTGAAGTTCGTGCAGTTTTCACTGTAAAACCGAGTTGGAGCTAGTACCTCCCCATATATATGTATGGAATGGAGTTTGCAACTGAAAAGAAACTTTGTGTTCCCAACAAGCTAGGTGAAGGACGGCTTTCACACACACTTATTTATCAGAACTGAGCAAGAGGAGAGACGTTCGTTCATCTAGCACCAAGGGAACGGGTTGCAGGAGGCACTTTTTCTCTGCTTCCTCAGTCTGTTTCCTAGTGCCGGTTTGAAGTTCGTGCAGTTTTCACTGTAAAACCGAGTTGGAGCTAGTAACTCCCCATATATATGTTTGGAATGGAGTTTGCAACTGAAAAGAAACTCTGTGTTCCCAACAAGCTAGGTGAAGGACGGCTTTCACACACACTTATCTCTCAGAACTGAGCAAGTGGAGAGACGTTCGTTCATCTAGCATCAAGGGAACGGTTTGCAGGAGACACTTTTTCTCTGCTTTCTCAGTCTGTTTCCTAGTGCCGGTTTGAAGTTCCTGCAGTTTTCACTGTAAAACTGAGTTGGAGCTAGTACCTCCCCATATATATGTATGGAATGGAGTTTGCAACTGAAAAGAAACTTTGTGTTCCCAACAAGCTAGGTGAAGAACGGCTTTCACACACACTTATCTCTCAGAACTGAGCAAGTGGAGAGACGTTCGTTCATCTAGCACCAAGGGAACGGGTTGCAGGGGACACTTTTTCTCTGCTTTCTCAGTCTGTTTCCTAGTGCCGGTTTGAAGTTCCTGCAGTTTTCACTGTCAAACCGATTTGGAGCTAGTACCTCCCCATATATATGTATGGAATGGAGTTTGCAACTGAAAAGAAACTTTGTGTTCCCAACAAGCTAGGTGAAGGACGGCTTTCACACACACTTATTTATCAGAACTGAGCAAGAGGAGAGACGTTCGTTCATCTAGCACCAAGGGAACGGGTTGCAGGAGGCACTTTTTCTCTGCTTCCTCAGTCTGTTTCCTAGTGCCGGTTTGAAGTTCGTGCAGTTTTCACTGTAAAACCGAGTTGGAGCTAGTACCTCCCCATATATATGTATGGAATGGAGTTTGCAACTGAAAAGAAACTTTGTGTTCCCAACAAGCTAGGTGAAGGACGGCTTTCACACACACTTATTTATCAGAACTGAGCAAGAGGAGAGACGTTCGTTCATCTAGCACCAAGGGAACGGGTTGCAGGAGGCACTTTTTCTCTGCTTCCTCAGTCTGTTTCCTAGTGCCGGTTTGAAGTTCGTGCAGTTTTCACTGTAAAACCGAGTTGGAGCTAGTAACTCCCCATATATATGTTTGGAATGGAGTTTGCAACTGAAAAGAAACTCTGTGTTCCCAACAAGCTAGGTGAAGGACGGCTTTCACACACACTTATCTCTCAGAACTGAGCAAGTGGAGAGACGTTCGTTCATCTAGCATCAAGGGAACGGTTTGCAGGAGACACTTTTTCTCTGCTTTCTCAGTCTGTTTCCTAGTGCCGGTTTGAAGTTCCTGCAGTTTTCACTGTAAAACTGAGTTGGAGCTAGTACCTCCCCATATATATGTATGGAATGGAGTTTGCAACTGAAAAGAAACTTTGTGTTCCCAACAAGCTAGGTGAAGAACGGCTTTCACACACACTTATCTCTCAGAACTGAGCAAGTGGAGAGACGTTCGTTCATCTAGCACCAAGGGAACGGGTTGCAGGGGACACTTTTTCTCTGCTTTCTCAGTCTGTTTCCTAGTGCCGGTTTGAAGTTCCTGCAGTTTTCACTGTAAAACCGAGTTGGAGATTCTACCTCCCCATATATATGTATGGAATGGAGTTTGCAACTGAAAAGAAACTTTGTGTTCCCAACAAGCTAGGTGAAGGACGGCTTTCACACACACTTATCTCTCAGAACTGAGCAAGTGGAGAGACGTTCGTTCATCTAGCATCAAGGGAACGGTTTGCAGGAGACACTTTTTCTCTGCTTTCTCAGTCTGTTTCCTAGTGCCGGTTTGAAGTTCCTGCAGTTTTCACTGTAAAACCGAGTTGGAGCTAGTACCTCCCCATATATATGTATGGAATGGAGTTTGCAACTGAAAAGAAACTTTGTGTTCCCAACAAGCTAGGTGAAGAACGGCTTTCACACACACTTATCTCTCAGAACTGAGCAAGTGGAGAGACGTTCGTTCATCTAGCACCAAGGGAACGGGTTGCAGGGGACACTTTTTCTCTGCTTTCTCAGTCTGTTTCCTAGTGCCGGTTTGAAGTTCCTGCAGTTTTCACTGTAAAACCGAGTTGGAGATTCTACCTCCCCATATATATATATGGAATGGAGTTTGCAACTGATAAGAAACTTTGTGTTCCCAACAAGCTAGGTGAAGGACGGCTTTCACACACACTTATCTCTCAGAACTGAGCAAGTGGAGAGACGTTCGTTCATCTAGCACCAAGGGAACGGGTTGCAGGAGACACTTTTTCTCTGCTTTCTCAGTCTGTTTCCTAGTGCCGGTTTGAAGTTCCTGCAGTTTTCACTGTCAAACCGAGTTGGAGCTAGAACCTCCCCATATATATGTATGGAATGGAGTTTGCAACTGAAAAGAAACTTTGTGTTCCCAAAAAGCTAGGTGAAGGACGGCTTTCACACACAATTATCTCTCAGAACTGAGCAAGTGGAGAGACGTTCGTTCATCTAGCACCAAGGGAACGGGTTGCAGGAGACACTTTTTCTCTGCTTTCTCAGTCTGTTTCCTAGTGCCGGTTTGAAGTTCCTGCAGTTTTCACTGTGAAACCGAGTTGGAGCTTCTACCTCCCCATATATATGTATGGAATGGAGTTTGCCACTGAAAAGAAACTTTGTGTTCCCAACAAGCTAGGTGAAGGACGGCTTTCACACACACTTATCTCTCAGAAATGAGCAAGTGGAGAGACGTTCGTTCATCTAGCACCAAGGGAACGGGTTGCAGGGGACACTTTTTCTCTGCTTTCTCAGTCTGTTTCCTAGTGCCGGTTTGAAGTTCCTGCAGTTTTCACTGTAAAACCGAGTTGGAGCTTCTACCTCTCCATATATATGTATGGAATGGAGTTTGCAACTGAAAAGAAACTTTGTGTTCCCAACAAGCAAGGTGAAGGACGGCTTTCACACACACTTATCTCTCAGAAATGAGCAAGTGGAGAGACGTTCGTTCATCTAGCACCAAGGGAACGGGTTGCAGGAGACACTTTTTCTCTGCTTTCTCAGTCTGTTTCCTAGTGCCGGTTAGAAGTTCCTGCAGATTTCACTGTCAAACCGATTTGGAGCTAGTACCTCCCCATATATATGTATGGAATGGAGTTTGCAACTGAAAAGAAACTTTGTGTTCCCAACAAGCTAGGTGAAGTACGGCTTTCACACACACTTATCTCTCAGAACTGAGCAAGTGGAGAGACGTTCGTTCATCTAGCACCAAGGGAACGGGTTGCAGGGGACACTTTTTCTCTGCTTTCTCAGTCTGTTTCCTAGTGCCGGTTTGAAGTTCCTGCAGTTTTCACTGTAAAACCGAGTTGGAGCTTCTACCTCCCCATATATATGTATGGAATGGAGTTTGCAACTGAAAAGAAACTTTGTGTTCCCAACAAGCTAGGTGAAGGACGGCTTTCACACACACTTATCTCTCAGAACAGAGCAAGTGGAGAGACGTTCGTTCATCTAGCACCAAGGGAACGGGTTGCAGGAGACACTTTTTCTCTGCTTTCTCAGTCTGTTTCCTAGTGCCGGTTTGAAGTTCCTGCAGTTTTCACTGTCAAACCGAGTTGGAGCTAGTACCTCCCCATATATATGTATGGAATGGAGTTTGCAACTGAAAAGAAACTTTGTGTTCCCAACAAGCTAGGTGAAGGACGGCTTTCACACACACTTATCTCTCAGAACTGAGCAAGTGGAGAGACGTTCGTTCATCTAGCACCAAGGGAACGGTTTGCAGGAGACACTTTTTCTCTGCTTTCTCAGTCTGTTTCCTAGTGCCGGTTTGAAGTTCCTGCAGTTTTCACTGTCAAACCGAGTTGGAGCTAGTACCTCCCCATATATATGTATGGAATGGAGTTTGCAACTGAAAAGAAACTTTGTGTTCCCAACAAGCTAGGTGAAGGACGGCTTTCACACACACTTATCTCTCAGAACTGAGCAAGTGGAGAGACGTTCGTTCATCTAGCACCAAGGGAACGGGTTGCAGGAGACACTTTTTCTCTGATTCCTCCGTCTGTTTCCTAGTGCCGGTTTGAAGTTCCTGCAGTTTTCACTGTAAAAACAAGTTGGAGCTTGTACCTCCCCATATATATGTATGGAATGGAGTTTGCAACTGAAAAGAAACTTTGTGTTCCCAACAAGCTAGGTGAAGGACGGCTTTCACACACACTTATCTCTCAGAACTGAGCAAGTGGAGAGACGTTCGTTCATCTAGCACCAAGGGAACGGGTTGCAGGGGACACTTTTTCTCTGCTTTCTCAGTCTGTTTCCTAGTGCCGGTTTGAAGTTCCTGCAGTTTTCACTGTAAAACCGAGTTGGAGCTTCTACCTCCCCATATATATGTATGGAATGGAGTTTGCAACTGAAAAGAAACTTTGTGTTCCCAACAAGCTAGGTGAAGGACGGCTTTCACACACACTTATCTCTCAGAACAGAGCAAGTGGAGAGACGTTCGTTCATCTAGCACCAAGGGAACGGGTTGCAGGAGACACTTTTTCTCTGCTTTCTCAGTCTGTTTCCTAGTGCCGGTTAGAAGTTCCTGCAGATTTCACTGTCAAACCGAGTTGGAGCTAGTACCTCCCCATATATATGTATGGAATGGAGTTTGCAACTGAAAAGAAACTTTGTGTTCCCAACAAGCTAGGTGAAGGACGGCTTTCACACACACTTATCTCTCAGAACTGAGCAAGTGGAGAGACTTTCGTTCATCTAGCACCAAGGGAACGGGTTGCAGGAGACACTTTTTCTCTGCTTCCTCACTCTGTTTCCTAGTGCCGGTTTGAAGTTCCTGCAGTTTTCACTGTAAAACCGAGTTGGAGCTTGTATCTCCCCATATATATGTATGGAATGGAGTTTGCAACTGAAAAGAAACTTTGTGTTCCCAACAAGCTAGGTGAAGTACGGCTTTCACACACACTTATCTCTCAGAACTGAGCAAGTGGAGAGACGTTCGTTCATCTAGCACCAAGGGAACGGGTTGCAGGAGACACTTTTTCTCTGCTTTCTCAGTCTGTTTCCTAGTGCCGGTTTGAAGTTCCTGCAGTTTTCACTGTCAAACCGATTTGGAGCTAGTACCTCCCCATATATATGTATGGAATGGAGTTTGCAACTGAAAAGAAACTTTGTGTTCCCAACAAGCTAGGTGAAGGACGGCTTTCACACACACTTATTTATCAGAACTGAGCAAGAGGAGAGACGTTCGTTCATCTAGCACCAAGGGAACGGGTTGCAGGAGGCACTTTTTCTCTGCTTCCTCAGTCTGTTTCCTAGTGCCGGTTTGAAGTTCGTGCAGTTTTCACTGTAAAACCGAGTTGGAGCTAGTAACTCCCCATATATATGTATGGAATGGAGTTTGCAACTGAAAAGAAACTCTGTGTTCCCAACAAGCTAGGTGAAGGACGGCTTTCACACACACTTATCTCTCAGAACTGAGCAAGTGGAGAGACGTTCGTTCATCTAGCATCAAGGGAACGGTTTGCAGGAGACACTTTTTCTCTGCTTTCTCAGTCTGTTTCCTAGTGCCGGTTTGAAGTTCCTGCAGTTTTCACTGTAAAACCGAGTTGGAGCTAGTACCTCCCCATATATATGTATGGAATGGAGTTTGCAACTGAATAGAAACTTTGTGTTCCCAACAAGCTAGGTGAAGAACGGCTTTCACACACACTTATCTCTCAGAACTGAGCAAGGGGAGAGACGTTCGTTCATCTAGCACCAAGGGAACGGGTTGCAGGGGACAATTTTTCTCTGCTTTCTCAGTCTGTTTCCTAGTGCCGGTTTGAAGTTCCTGCAGTTTTCACTGTCAAACCGATTTGGAGCTAGTACCTCCCCATATATATGTATGGAATGGAGTTTGCAACTGAAAAGAAACTTTGTGTTACCAACAAGCTAGGTGAAGGACGGCTTTCACACACACTTATTTATCAGAACTGAGCAAGAGGAGAGACGTTCGTTCATCTAGCACCAAGGGAACGGGTTGCAGGAGGCACTTATTCTCTGCTTCCTCAGTCTGTTTCCTAGTGCCGGTTTGAAGTTCGTGCAGTTTTCACTGTAAAACCGAGTTGGAGCTAGTAACTCCCCATATATATGTATGGAATGGAGTTTGCAACTGAAAAGAAACTCTGTGTTCCCAACAAGCAAGGTGAAGGACGGCTTTCACACACACTTATCTCTCAGAACTGAGCAAGTGGATAGACGTTCGTTCATCTAGCATCAAGGGAACGGTTTGCAGGAGACACTTTTTCTCTGCTTTCTCAGTCTGTTTCCTAGTGCCGGTTTGAAGTTCCTGCAGTTTTCACTGTAAAACCGAGTTGGAGCTAGTACCTCCCCATATATATGTATGGAATGGAGTTTGCAACTGAAAAGAAACTTTGTGTTCCCAACAAGCTAGGTGAAGGACGGCTTTCACACACACTTATCTCTCAGAACTGAGCAAGTGAAGAGACGTTCGTTCATCTAGCATCAAGGGAACGGTTTGCAGGAGACACTTTTTCTCTGCTTTCTCAGTCTGTTTCCTAGTGCCGGTTTGAAGTTCCTGCAGTTTTCACTGTAAAACCGAGTTGGAGCTAGTACCTCCCCATATATATGTATGGAATGGAGTTTGCAACTGAAAAGAAACTTTGTGTTCCCAACAAGCTAGGTGAAGGACGGCTTTCACACACACTTATCTCTCAGAACTGAGCAAGTGGAGAGACGTTCGTTCATCTAGCACCAAGGGAACGGGTTGCAGGAGACACTTTTTCTCTGCTTTCTCAGTCTGTTTCCTAGTGCCGTTTTGAAGTTCCTGCAGTTTTCACTGTCAAACCGAGTTGGAGCTAGTACCTCCCCATATATATGTATGGAATGGAGTTTGCAACTGAAAAGAAACTTTGTGTTCCCAACAATCTAAGTGAAGGACGGCTTTCACACACACTTATCTCTCAGAACTGAGCAAGTGGAGAGACGTTCGTTCATCTAGCACCAAGGGAACGGGTTGCAGGAGACACTTTTTCTCTGCTTTCTCAGTCTGTTTCCTAGTGCCGGTTTGAAGTTCCTGCAGTTTTCACTGTAAAACCGAGTTGGAGCTAGAACCTCCCCATATATATGTATGGAATGGAGTTTGCAACTGAAAAGAAACTTTGTGTTCCCAAAAAGCTAGGTGAAGGACGGCTTTCACACACACTTATCTCTCAGAACTGAGCAAGTGGAGAGACATTCGTTCATCTAGCACCAAGGGAACGGGTTGCAGGAGACACTTTTTCTCTGCTTTCTCAGTCTGTTTCCTAGTGCCGGTTTGAAGTTCCTGCAGTTTTCACTGTGAAACCGAGTTGGAGCTTCTACCTCCCCATATATATGTATGGAATGGAGTTTGCCACTGAAAAGAAACTTTGTGTTCCCAACAAGCTAGGTGAAGGACGGCTTTCACACACACTTATCTCTCAGAAATGAGCAAGTGGAGAGACGTTCGTTCATCTAGCACCAAGGGAACGGGTTGCAGGAGACACTTTTTCTCTGCTTTCTCAGTCTGTTTCCTAGTGCCGGTTTGAAGTTCCTGCAGTTTTCACTGTAAAACCGAGTTGGAGCTTCTACCTCTCCATATATATGTATGGAATGGAGTTTGCAACTGAAAAGAAACTTTGTGTTCCCAACAAGCAAGGTGAAGGACGGCTTTCACACACACTTATCTCTCAGAAATGAGCAAGTGGAGAGACGTTCGTTCATCTAGCACCAAGGGAACGGGTTGCAGGAGACACTTTTTCTCTGCTTTCTCAGTCTGTTTCCTAGTGCCGGTTAGAAGTTCCTGCAGATTTCACTGTCAAACCGAGTTGGAGCTAGTACCTCCCCATATATATGTATGGAATGGAGTTTGCAACTGAAAAGAAACTTTGTGTTCCCAACAAGCTAGGTGAAGGACGGCTTTCACACACACTTATCTCTCAGAACTGAGCATGTGGAGAGACGTTCGTTCATCTAGCACCAAGGGAACGGCTTGCAGGGGACACTTTTTCTCTGCTTTCTCAGTCTGTTTCCTAGTGCCGGTTTGAAGTTCCTGCAGTTTTCACTGTCAAACCGATTTGGAGCTAGTACCTCCCCATATATATGTATGGAATGGAGTTTGCAACTGAAAAGAAACTTTGTGTTCCCAACAAGCTAGGTGAAGGACGGCTTTCACACACACTTATTTATCAGAACTGAGCAAGAGGAGAGACTTTCGTTCATCTAGCACCAAGGGAAAGGGTTGCAGGAGGCACTTTTTCTCTGCTTCCTCAGTCTGTTTCCTAGTGCCGGTTTGAAGTTCGTGCAGTTTTCACTGTAAAACCGAGTTGGAGCTAGTAACTCCCCATATATATGTATGGAATGGAGTTTGCAACTGAAAAGAAACTCTGTGTTCCCAACAAGCTAGGTGAAGGACGGCTTTCACACACACTTATCTCTCAGAACTGAGCAAGTGGAGAGACGTTCGTTCATCTAGCATCAAGGGAACGGTTTGCAGGAGACACTTTTTCTCTGCTTTCTCAGTCTGTTTCCTAGTGCCGGTTTGAAGTTCCTGCAGTTTTCACTGTAAAATCGAGTTGGAGCTAGTACCTCCCCATATATATGTATGGAATGGAGTTTGCAACTGAAAAGAAACTTTGTGTTCCCAACAAGCTAGGTGAAGAACGGCTTTCACACACACTTATCTCTCAGAACTGAGCAAGTGGAGAGACGTTCGTTCATCTAGCACCAAGGGAACGGGTTGCAGGGGACACTTTTTCTCTGCTTTCTCAGTCTGTTTCCTAGTGCCGGTTTGAAGTTCCTGCAGTTTTCACTGTCAAACCGATTTGGAGCTAGTACCTCCCCATATATATGTATGGAATGGAGTTTGCAACTGAAAAGAAACTTTGTGTTCCCAACAAGCTAGGTGAAGGACGGCTTTCACACACACTTATTTATCAGAACTGAGCAAGAGGAGAGACGTTCGTTCATCTAGCACCAAGGGAACGGGTTGCAGGAGGCACTTTTTCTCTGCTTCCTCAGTCTGTTTCCTAGTGCCGGTTTGAAGTTCGTGCAGTTTTCACTGTAAAACCGAGTTGGAGCTAGTAACTCCCCATATATATGTATGGAATGGAGTTTGCCACTGAAAAGAAACTTTGTGTTCCCAACAAGCTAGGTGAAGGACGGCTTTCACACACACTTATCTCTCAGAACTGAGCAAGTGGAGAGACGTTCGTTCATCTAGCATCAAGGGAACGGTTTGCAGGAGACACTTTTTCTCTGCTTTCTCAGTCTGTTTCCTAGTGCCGGTTTGAAGTTCCTGCAGTTTTCACTGTAAAACCGAGTTGGAGCTAGTACCTCCCCATATATATGTATGGAATGGAGTTTGCAACTGAAAAGAAACTTTGTGTTCCCAACAAGCTAGGTGAAGGACGGCTTTCACACACACTTATCTCTCAGAACAGAGCAAGTGGAGAGACGTTCGTTCATCTAGCACCAAGGGAACGGGTTGCAGGAGACACTTTTTCTCTGCTTTCTCAGTCTGTTTCCTAGTGCCGGTTTGAAGTTCCTGCAGTTTTCACTGTCAAACCGAGTTGGAGCTAGTACCTCCCCATATATATGTATGGAATGGAGTTTGCAACCGAAAAGAAACTTTGTGTTCCCAACAAGCTAGGTGAAGGACGGCTTTCACACACACTTATCTCTCAGAACTGAGCAAGTGGAGAGACGTTCGTTCATGTAGCACCAAGGGAACGGGTTGCAGGAGACACTTTTTCTCTGCTTTCTCAGTCTGTTTCCTAGTGCCGGTTTGAAGTTCTTGCAGTTTTCACTGTGAAACCGAGTTGGAGCTTCTACCTCCCCATATATATGTATGGAATGGAGTTTGCCACTGAAAAGAAACTTTGTGTTCCCAACAAGCTAGGTGAAGGACGGCTTTCACACACACTTATCTCTCAGAAATGAGCAAGTGGAGAGACCTTCGTTCATCTAGCACCAAGGGAACGGGTTGCAGGAGACACTTTTTCTCTGCTTTCTCAGTCTGTTTCCTAGTGCCGGTTTGAAGTTCCTGCAGTTTTCACTGTCAAACCGAGTTGGAGCTAGTACCTCCCCATATATATGTATGGAATGGAGTTTGCAACCGAAAAGAAACTTTGTGTTCCCAACAAGCTAGGTGAAGGACGGCTTTCACACACACTTATCTCTCAGAACTGAGCAAGTGGAGAGACGTTCGTTCATGTAGCACCAAGGGAACGGGTTGCAGGAGACACTTTTTCTCTGCTTTCTCAGTCTGTTTCCTAGTGCCGGTTTGAAGTTCCTGCAGTTTTCACTGTCAAACCGAGTTGGAGCTTCTACCTCCCCATATATATGTATGGAATGGAGTTTGCCACTGAAAAGAAACTTTGTGTTCCCAACAAGCTAGGTGAAGGACGGCTTTCACACACACTTATCTCTGAGAAATGAGCAAGTGGAGAGACCTTCGTTCATCTAGCACCAAGGGAACGGGTTGCAGGAGACACTTTTTCTCTGCTTTCTCAGTCTGTTTCCTAGTGCCGGTTTGAAGTTCCTGCAGTTTTCACTGTCAAACCGAGTTGGAGCTAGTACCTCCCCATATATATGTATGGAATGGAGTTTGCAACCGAAAAGAAACTTTGTGTTCCCAACAAGCTAGGTGAAGGACGGCTTTCACACACACTTATCTCTCAGAACTGAGCAAGTGGAGAGACGTTCGTTCATGTAGCACCAAGGGAACGGGTTGCAGGAGACACTTTTTCTCTGCTTTCTCAGTCTGTTTCCTAGTGCCGGTTTGAAGTTCCTGCAGTTTTCACTGTCAAACCGAGTTGGAGCTTCTACCTCCCCATATATATGTATGGAATGGAGTTTGCCAGTGAAAAGAAACTTTGTGTTCCCAACAAGCTAGGTGAAGGACGGCTTTCACACACACTTATCTCTCAGAAATGAGCAAGTGGAGAGACCTTCGTTCATCTAGCACCAAGGGAACGGGTTGCAGGAGACACTTTTTCTCTGCTTTCTCAGTCTGTTTCCTAGTGCCGGTTTGAAGTTCCTGCAGTTTTCACTGTCAAACCGAGTTGGAGCTAGTACCTGCCCATATATATGTATGGAATGGAGTTTGCAACCGAAAAGAAACTTTGTGTTCCCAACAAGCTAGGTGAAGGACGGCTTTCACACACACTTATCTCTCAGAACTGAGCAAGTGGAGAGACGTTCGTTCATGTAGCACCAAGGGAACGGGTTGCAGGAGACACTTTTTCTCTGCTTTCTCAGTCTGTTTCCTAGTGCCGGTTTGAAGTTCCTGCAGTTTTCACTGTAAAACCGATTTGGAGCTTCTACCTCCCCATATATATGTATGGAATGGAGTTTGCCACTGAAAAGAAACTTTGTGTTCCCAACAAGCTAGGTGAAGGACGGCTTTCACACACACTTATCTCTAAGAAATGAGCAAGTGGAGAGACCTTCGTTCATCTAGCACCAAGGGAACGGGTTGCAGGAGACACTTTTTCTCTGCTTTCTCAGTCTGTTTCCTAGTGCCGGTTTGAAGTTCCTGCAGTTTTCACTGTAAAACCGAGTTGGAGCTTCTACCTCCCCATATATATGTATGGAATGGAGTTTGCAACTGAAAAGAAACTTTGTGTTCCCAACAAGCAAGGTGAAGGACGGCTTTCACACACACTTATCTCTCAGAACTGAGCAAGTGGAGAGACGTTCGTTCATCTAGCACCAAGGGAACGGGTTGCAGGGGACACTTTTTCTCTGCTTTCTCAGTCTGTTTCCTAGTGCCGGTTTGAAGTTCCTGCAGTTTTCACTGTAAAACCGAGTTGGAGCTTCTACCTCCCCATATATATGTATGGAATGGAGTTTGCAACTGAAAAGAAACTTTGTGTTCCCTACAAGCTAGGTGAAGGACGGCTTTCACACACACTTATCTCTCAGAACAGAGCAAGTGGAGAGACGTTCGTTCATCTAGCACCAAGGGAACGGGTTGCAGGAGACACTTTTTCTCTGCTTTCTCAGTCTGTTTCCTAGTGCCGGTTTGAAGTTCCTGCAGTTTTCACTGTCAAACCGAGTTGGAGCTAGTACCTGCCCATATATATGTATGGAATGGAGTTTGCAACCGAAAAGAAACTTTGTGTTCCCAACAAGCTAGGTGAAGGACGGCTTTCACACACACTTATCTCTCAGAACAGAGCAAGTGGAGAGACGTTCGTTCATGTAGCACCAAGGGAACGGGTTGCAGGAGACACTTTTTCTCTGCTTTCTCAGTCTGTTTCCTAGTGCCGGTTTGAAGTTCCTGCAGTTTTCACTGTAAAACCGAGTTGGAGCTTCTACCTCCCCATATATATGTATGGAATGGAGTTTGCAACTGAAAAGAAACTTTGTGTTCCCAACAAGCAAGGTGAAGGACGGCTTTCACACACACTTATCTCTCAGAACTGAGCAAGTGGAGAGACGTTCGTTCATCTAGCACCAAGGGAACGGGTTGCAGGGGACACTTTTTCTCTGCTTTCTCAGTCTGTTTCCTAGTGCCGGTTTGAAGTTCCTGCAGTTTTCACTGTAAAACCGAGTTGGAGCTTCTACCTCCCCATATATATGTATGGAATGGAGTTTGCAACTGAAAAGAAACTTTGTGTTCCCAACAAGCTAGGTGAAGGACGGCTTTCACACACACTTATCTCTCAGAACAGAGCAAGTGGAGAGACGTTCGTTCATCTTGCACCAAGGGAACGGGTTGCAGGAGACACTTTTTCTCTGCTTTCTCAGTCTGTTTCCTAGTGCCGGTTTGAAGTTCCTGCAGTTTTCACTGTCAAACCGAGTTGGAGCTAGTACCTCCCCATATATATGTATGGAATGGAGTTTGCAACCGAAAAGAAACTTTGTGTTCCCAACAAGCTAGGTGAAGGACGGCTTTCACACACACTTATCTCTCAGAACTGAGCAAGTGGAGAGACGTTCGTTCATGTAGCACCAAGGGAACGGGTTGCAGGAGACACTTTTTCTCTGCTTTCTCAGTCTGTTTCCTAGTGCCGGTTTGAAGTTCTTGCAGTTTTCACTGTAAAACCGAGTTGGAGCTTCTACCTCCCCATATATATGTATGGAATGGAGTTTGCCACTGAAAAGAAACTTTGTGTTCCCAACAAGCTAGGTGAAGGACGGCTTTCACACACACTTATCTCTCAGAAATGAGCAAGTGGAGAGACCTTCGTTCATCTAGCACCAAGGGAACGGGTTGCAGGAGACACTTTTTCTCTGCTTTCTCAGTCTGTTTCCTAGTGCCGGTTTGAAGTTCCTGCAGTTTTCACTGTCAAACCGAGTTGGAGCTAGTACCTCCCCATATATATGTATGGAATGGAGTTTGCAACCGAAAAGAAACTTTGTGTTCCCAACAAGCTAGGTGAAGGACGGCTTTCACACACACTTATCTCTCAGAACTGAGCAAGTGGAGAGACGTTCGTTCATGTAGCACCAAGGGAACGGGTTGCAGGAGACACTTTTTCTCTGCTTTCTCAGTCTGTTTCCTAGTGCCGGTTTGAAGTTCCTGCAGTTTTCACTGTAAAACCGAGTTGGAGCTTCTACCTCCCCATATATATGTATGGAATGGAGTTTGCCACTGAAAAGAAACTTTGTGTTCCCAACAAGCTAGGTGAAGGACGGCTTTCACACACACTTATCTCTCAGAAATGAGCAAGTGGAGAGACCTTCGTTCATCTAGCACCAAGGGAACGGGTTGCAGGAGACACTTTTTCTCTGCTTTCTCAGTCTGTTTCCTAGTGCCGGTTTGAAGTTCCTGCAGTTTTCACTGTAAAACCGAGTTGGAGCTTCTACCTCCCCATATATATGTATGGAATGGAGTTTGCAACTGAAAAGAAACTTTGTGTTCCCAACAAGCAAGGTGAAGGACGGCTTTCACACACACTTATCTTTCAGAACTGAGCAAGTGGAGAGACGTTCGTTCATCTAGCACCAAGGGAACGGGTTGCAGGGGACACTTTTTCTCTGCTTTCTCAGTCTGTTTCCTAGTGCCGGTTTGAAGTTCCTGCAGTTTTCACTGTAAAACCGAGTTGGAGCTTCTACCTCCCCATATATATGTATGGAATGGAGTTTGCAACTGAAAAGAAACTTTGTGTTCCCAACAAGCTAGGTGAAGGACGGCTTTCACACACACTTATCTCTCAGAACAGAGCAAGTGGAGAGACGTTCGTTCATCTAGCACCAAGGGAACGGGTTGCAGGAGACACTTTTTCTCTGCTTTCTCAGTCTGTTTCCTAGTGCCGGTTTGAAGTTCCTGCAGTTTTCACTGTCAAACCGAGTTGGAGCTAGTACCTCCCCATATATATGTATGGAATGGAGTTTGCAACCGAAAAGAAACTTTGTGTTCCCAACAAGCTAGGTGAAGGACGGCTTTCACACACACTTATCTCTCAGAACTGAGCAAGTGGAGAGACGTTCGTTCATGTAGCACCAAGGGAACGATTTGCAGGAGACACTTTTTCTCTGCTTTCTCAGTCTGTTTCCTAGTGCCGGTTTGAAGTTCTTGCAGTTTTCACTGTAAAACCGAGTTGGAGCTTCTACCTCCCCATATATATGTATGGAATGGAGTTTGCCACTGAAAAGAAACTTTGTGTTCCCAACAAGCTAGGTGAAGGACGGCTTTCACACACACTTATCTCTCAGAAATGAGCAAGTGGAGAGACCTTCGTTCATCTAGCACCAAGGGAACGGGTTGCAGGAGACACTTTTTCTCTGCTTTCTCAGTCTGTTTCCTAGTGCCGGTTTGAAGTTCCTGCAGTTTTCACTGTAAAACCGAGTTGGAGCTTCTACCTCCCCATATATATGTATGGAATGGAGTTTGCAACTGAAAAGAAACTTTGTGTTCCCAACAAGCAAGGTGAAGGACGGCTTTCACACACACTTATCTGTCAGAACTGAGCAAGTGGAGAGACGTTCGTTCATCTAGCACCAAGGGAACGGGTTGCAGGGGACACTTTTTCTCTGCTTTCTCAGTCTGTTTCCTAGTGCCGGTTTGAAGTTCCTGCAGTTTTCACTGTAAAACCGAGTTGGAGCTTCTACCTCCCCATATATATGTATGGAATGGAGTTTGCAACTGAAAAGAAACTTTGTGTTCCCTACAAGCTAGGTGAAGGACGGCTTTCACACACACTTATCTCTCAGAACAGAGCAAGTGGAGAGACGTTCGTTCATCTAGCACCAAGGGAACGGGTTGCAGGAGACACTTTTTCTCTGCTTTCTCAGTCTGTTTCCTAGTGCCGGTTTGAAGTTCCTGCAGTTTTCACTGTCAAACCGAGTTGGAGCTAGTACCTGCCCATATATATGTATGGAATGGAGTTTGCAACCGAAAAGAAACTTTGTGTTCCCAACAAGCTAGGTGAAGGACGGCTTTCACACACACTTATCTCTCAGAACAGAGCAAGTGGAGAGACGTTCGTTCATGTAGCACCAAGGGAACGGGTTGCAGGAGACACTTTTTCTCTGCTTTCTCAGTCTGTTTCCTAGTGCCGGTTTGAAGTTCCTGCAGTTTTCACTGTAAAACCGAGTTGGAGCTTCTACCTCCCCATATATATGTATGGAATGGAGTTTGCAACTGAAAAGAAACTTTGTGTTCCCAACAAGCAAGGTGAAGGACGGCTTTCACACACACTTATCTCTCAGAACTGAGCAAGTGGAGAGACGTTCGTTCATCTAGCACCAAGGGAACGGGTTGCAGGGGACACTTTTTCTCTGCTTTCTCAGTCTGTTTCCTAGTGCCGGTTTGAAGTTCCTGCAGTTTTCACTGTCAAACCGAGTTGGAGCTTCTACCTCCCCATATATATGTATGGAATGGAGTTTGCAACTGAAAAGAAACTTTGTGTTCCCAACAAGCTAGGTGAAGGACGGCTTTCACACACACTTATCTCTCAGAACAGAGCAAGTGGAGAGACGTTCGTTCATCTTGCACCAAGGGAACGGGTTGCAGGAGACACTTTTTCTCTGCTTTCTCAGTCTGTTTCCTAGTGCCGGTTTGAAGTTCCTGCAGTTTTCACTGTCAAACCGAGTTGGAGCTAGTACCTCCCCATATATATGTATGGAATGGAGTTTGCAACCGAAAAGAAACTTTGTGTTCCCAACAAGCTAGGTGAAGGACGGCTTTCACACACACTTATCTCTCAGAACTGAGCAAGTGGAGAGACGTTCGTTCATGTAGCACCAAGGGAACGGGTTGCAGGAGACACTTTTTCTCTGCTTTCTCAGTCTGTTTCCTAGTGCCGGTTTGAAGTTCTTGCAGTTTTCACTGTAAAACCGAGTTGGAGCTTCTACCTCCCCATATATATGTATGGAATGGAGTTTGCCACTGAAAAGAAACTTTGTGTTCCCAACAAGCTAGGTGAAGGACGGCTTTCACACACACTTATCTCTCAGAAATGAGCAAGTGGAGAGACCTTCGTTCATCTAGCACCAAGGGAACGGGTTGCAGGAGACACTTTTTCTCTGCTTTCTCAGTCTGTTTCCTGGTGCCGGTTTGAAGTTCCTGCAGTTTTCACTGTCAAACCGAGTTGGAGCTAGTACCTCCCCATATATATGTATGGAATGGAGTTTGCAACCGAAAAGAAAATTTGTGTTCCCAACAAGCTAGGTGAAGGACGGCTTTCACACACACTTATCTCTCAGAACTGAGCAAGTGGAGAGACGTTCGTTCATGTAGCACCAAGGGAACGGGTTGCAGGAGACACTTTTTCTCTGCTTTCTCAGTCTGTTTCCTAGTGCCGGTTTGAAGTTCCTGCAGTTTTCACTGTAAAACCGAGTTGGAGCTTCTACCTCCCCATATATATGTATGGAATGGAGTTTGCCACTGAAAAGAAACTTTGTGTTCCCAACAAGCTAGGTGAAGAACGGCTTTCACACACACTTATCTCTCAGAAATGAGCAAGTGGAGAGACCTTCGTTCATCTAGCACCAAGGGAACGGGTTGCAGGAGACACTTTTTCTCTGCTTTCTCAGTCTGTTTCCTAGTGCCGTTTTGAAGTTCCTGCAGTTTTCACTGTCAAACCGAGTTGGAGCTAGTACCTCCCCATATATATGTATGGAATGGAGTTTGCAACCGAAAAGAAACTTTGTGTTCCCAACAAGCTAGGTGAAGGACGGCTTTCACACACACTTATCTCTCAGAACTGAGCAAGTGGAGAGACGTTCGTTCATGTAGCACCAAGGGAACGGGTTGCAGGAGACACTTTTTCTCTGCTTTCTCAGTCTGTTTCCTAGTACCGGTTTGAAGTTCCTGCAGTTTTCACTGTAAAACCGAGTTGGAGCTTCTACCTCCCCATATATATGTATGGAATGGAGTTTGCCACTGAAAAGAAACTTTGTGTTCCCAACAAGCTAGGTGAAGGACGGCTTTCACACACACTTATCTCTCAGAAATGAGCAAGTGGAGAGACCTTCGTTCATCTAGCACCAAGGGAACGGGTTGCAGGAGACACTTTTTCTCTGCTTTCTCAGTCTGTTTCCTAGTGCCGGTTTGAAGTTCCTGCAGTTTTCACTGTAAAACCGAGTTGGAGCTTCTACCTCCCCATATATATGTATGGAATGGAGTTTGCAACTGAAAAGAAACTTTGTGTTCCCAACAAGCAAGGTGAAGGACGGCTTTCACACACACTTATCTCTCAGAACTGAGCAAGTGGAGAGACTTTCGTTCATCTAGCACCAAGGGAACGGGTTGCAGGGGACACTTTTTCTCTGCTTTCTCAGTCTGTTTCCTAGTGCCGGTTTGAAGTTCCTGCAGTTTTCACTGTAAAACCGAGTTGGAGCTTCTACCTCCCCATATATATGTATGGAATGGAGTTTGCAACTGAAAAGAAACTTTGTGTTCCCAACAAGCTAGGTGAAGGACGGCTTTCACACACACTTATCTCTCAGAACAGAGCAAGTGGAGAGACGTTCG
Source organism: Camelus dromedarius (assembly GCF_036321535.1). Taxonomy (NCBI): domain Eukaryota; kingdom Metazoa; phylum Chordata; class Mammalia; order Artiodactyla; family Camelidae; genus Camelus; species Camelus dromedarius. The sequence continues at coordinate 1,224,015 of NW_026989746.1, forward strand.
TTCATCTAGCACCAAGGGAACGGGTTGCAGGAGACACTTTTTCTCTGCTTTCTCAGTCTGTTTCCTAGTGCCGGTTTGAAGTTCCTGCAGTTTTCACTGTCAAACCGAGTTGGAGCTAGTACCTCCCCATATATATGTATGGAATGGAGTTTGCAACCGAAAAGAAACTTTGTGTTCCCAACAAGCTAGGTGAAGGACGGCTTTCACACACACTTATCTCTCAGAACTGAGCAAGTGGAGAGACGTTCGTTCATGTAGCACCAAGGGAACGGGTTGCAGGAGACACTTTTTCTCTGCTTTCTCAGTCTGTTTCCTAGTGCCGGTTTGAAATTCTTGCAGTTTTCACTGTAAAACCGAGTTGGAGCTTCTACCTCCCCATATATATGTATGGAATGGAGTTTGCCACTGAAAAGAAACTTTGTGTTCCCAACAAGCTAGGTGAAGGACGGCTTTCACACACACTTATCTCTCAGAAATGAGCAAGTGGAGAGACCTTCGTTCATCTAGCACCAAGGGAACGGGTTGCAGGAGACACTTTTTCTCTGCTTTCTCAGTCTGTTTCCTAGTGCCGGTTTGAAGTTCCTGCAGTTTTCACTGTAAAACCGAGTTGGAGCTTCTACCTCCCCATATATATGTATGGAATGGAGTTTGCAAATGAAAAGAAACTTTGTGTTCCCAACAAGCAAGGTGAAGGACGGCTTTCACACACACTTATCTCTCAGAACTGAGCAAGTGGAGAGACGTTCGTTCATCTAGCACCAAGGGAACGGGTTGCAGGGGACACTTTTTCTCTGCTTTCTCAGTCTGTTTCCTAGTGCCGGTTTGAAGTTCCTGCAGTTTTCACTGTAAAACCGAGTTGGAGCTTCTTCCTCCCCATATATATGTATGGAATGGAGTTTGCAACTGAAAAGAAACTTTGTGTTCCCAACAAGCTAGGTGAAGGACGGCTTTCACACACACTTATCTCTCAGAACAGAGCAAGTGGAGAGACGTTCGTTCATCTAGCACCAAGGGAACGGGTTGCAGGAGACACTTTTTCTCTGCTTTCTCAGTCTGTTTCCTAGTGCCGGTTTGAAGTTCCTGCAGTTTTCACTGTCAAACCGAGTTGGAGCTAGTACCTCCCCATATATATGTATGGAATGGAGTTTGCAACTGAAAAGAAACTTTGTGTTCCCAACAAGCTAGGTGAAGGACGGCTTTCACACACACTTATCTCTCAGAACTGAGCAAGTGGAGAGACGTTCGTTCATCTAGCACCAAGGGAACGGGTTGCAGGAGACACTTTTTCTCTGCTTTCTCAGTCTGTTTCCTAGTACCGGTTTGAAGTTCCTGCAGTTTTCACTGTCAAACCGAGTTGGAGCTAGTACCTCCCCATATATATGTATGGAATGGAGTTTGCAACCGAAAAGAAACTTTGTGTTCCCAACAAGCTAGGTGAAGGACGGCTTTCACACACACTTATCTCTCAGAACTGAGCAAGTGGAGAGACGTTCGTTCATGTAGCACCAAGGGAACGGGTTGCAGGAGACACTTTTTCTCTGCTTTCTCAGTCTGTTTCCTAGTGCCGGTTTGAAGTTCCTGCAGTTTTCACTGTCAAACCGAGTTGGAGCTAGTACCTCCCCATATATATGTATGGAATGGAGTTTGCAACCGAAAAGAAACTTTGTGTTCCCAACAAGCTAGGTGAAGGACGGCTTTCACACACACTTATCTCTCAGAACTGAGCAAGTGGAGAGACGTTCGTTCATGTAGCACCAAGGGAACGGGTTGCAGGAGACACTTTTTCTCTGCTTTCTCAGTCTGTTTCCTAGTGCCGGTTTGAAGTTCTTGCAGTTTTCACTGTAAAACCGAGTTGGAGCTTCTACCTCCCCATATATATGTATGGAATGGAGTTTGCCACTGAAAAGAAACTTTGTGTTCCCAACAAGCTAGGTGAAGGACGGCTTTCACACACACTTATCTCTCAGAAATGAGCAAGTGGAGAGACCTTCGTTCATCTAGCACCAAGGGAACGGGTTGCAGGAGACACTTTTTCTCTGCTTTCTCAGTCTGTTTCCTGGTGCCGGTTTGAAGTTCCTGCAGTTTTCACTGTCAAACCGAGTTGGAGCTAGTACCTCCCCATATATATGTATGGAATGGAGTTTGCAACCGAAAAGAAAATTTGTGTTCCCAACAAGCTAGGTGAAGGACGGCTTTCACACACACTTATCTCTCAGAACTGAGCAAGTGGAGAGACGTTCGTTCATGTAGCACCAAGGGAACGGGTTGCAGGAGACACTTTTTCTCTGCTTTCTCAGTCTGTTTCCTAGTGCCGGTTTGAAGTTCCTGCAGTTTTCACTGTAAAACCGAGTTGGAGCTTCTACCTCCCCATATATATGTATGGAATGGAGTTTGCCACTGAAAAGAAACTTTGTGTTCCCAACAAGCTAGGTGAAGAACGGCTTTCACACACACTTATCTCTCAGAAATGAGCAAGTGGAGAGACCTTCGTTCATCTAGCACCAAGGGAACGGGTTGCAGGAGACACTTTTTCTCTGCTTTCTCAGTCTGTTTCCTAGTGCCGTTTTGAAGTTCCTGCAGTTTTCACTGTCAAACCGAGTTGGAGCTAGTACCTCCCCATATATATGTATGGAATGGAGTTTGCAACCGAAAAGAAACTTTGTGTTCCCAACAAGCTAGGTGAAGGACGGCTTTCACACACACTTATCTCTCAGAACTGAGCAAGTGGAGAGACGTTCGTTCATGTAGCACCAAGGGAACGGGTTGCAGGAGACACTTTTTCTCTGCTTTCTCAGTCTGTTTCCTAGTACCGGTTTGAAGTTCCTGCAGTTTTCACTGTAAAACCGAGTTGGAGCTTCTACCTCCCCATATATATGTATGGAATGGAGTTTGCCACTGAAAAGAAACTTTGTGTTCCCAACAAGCTAGGTGAAGGACGGCTTTCACACACACTTATCTCTCAGAAATGAGCAAGTGGAGAGACCTTCGTTCATCTAGCACCAAGGGAACGGGTTGCAGGAGACACTTTTTCTCTGCTTTCTCAGTCTGTTTCCTAGTGCCGGTTTGAAGTTCCTGCAGTTTTCACTGTAAAACCGAGTTGGAGCTTCTACCTCCCCATATATATGTATGGAATGGAGTTTGCAACTGAAAAGAAACTTTGTGTTCCCAACAAGCAAGGTGAAGGACGGCTTTCACACACACTTATCTCTCAGAACTGAGCAAGTGGAGAGACTTTCGTTCATCTAGCACCAAGGGAACGGGTTGCAGGGGACACTTTTTCTCTGCTTTCTCAGTCTGTTTCCTAGTGCCGGTTTGAAGTTCCTGCAGTTTTCACTGTAAAACCGAGTTGGAGCTTCTACCTCCCCATATATATGTATGGAATGGAGTTTGCAACTGAAAAGAAACTTTGTGTTCCCAACAAGCTAGGTGAAGGACGGCTTTCACACACACTTATCTCTCAGAACAGAGCAAGTGGAGAGACGTTCGTTCATCTAGCACCAAGGGAACGGGTTGCAGGAGACACTTTTTCTCTGCTTTCTCAGTCTGTTTCCTAGTGCCGGTTTGAAGTTCCTGCAGTTTTCACTGTAAAACCGAGTTGGAGCTTCTACCTCCCCATATATATGTATGGAATGGAGTTTGCCACTGAAAAGAAACTTTGTGTTCCCAACAAGCTAGGTGAAGGACGGCTTTCACACACACTTATCTCTCAGAAATGAGCAAGTGGAGAGACCTTCGTTCATCTAGCACCAAGGGAACGGGTTGCAGGAGACACTTTTTCTCTGCTTTCTCAGTCTGTTTCCTAGTGCCGGTTTGAAGTTCCTGCAGTTTTCACTGTAAAACCGAGTTGGAGCTTCTACCTCCCCATATATATGTATGGAATGGAGTTTGCAAATGAAAAGAAACTTTGTGTTCCCAACAAGCAAGGTGAAGGACGGCTTTCACACACACTTATCTCTCAGAACTGAGCAAGTGGAGAGACGTTCGTTCATCTAGCACCAAGGGAACGGGTTGCAGGGGACACTTTTTCTCTGCTTTCTCAGTCTGTTTCCTAGTGCCGGTTTGAAGTTCCTGCAGTTTTCACTGTAAAACCGAGTTGGAGCTTCTTCCTCCCCATATATATGTATGGAATGGAGTTTGCAACTGAAAAGAAACTTTGTGTTCCCAACAAGCTAGGTGAAGGACGGCTTTCACACACACTTATCTCTCAGAACAGAGCAAGTGGAGAGACGTTCGTTCATCTAGCACCAAGGGAACGGGTTGCAGGAGACACTTTTTCTCTGCTTTCTCAGTCTGTTTCCTAGTGCCGGTTTGAAGTTCCTGCAGTTTTCACTGTCAAACCGAGTTGGAGCTAGTACCTCCCCATATATATGTATGGAATGGAGTTTGCAACTGAAAAGAAACTTTGTGTTCCCAACAAGCTAGGTGAAGGACGGCTTTCACACACACTTATCTCTCAGAACTGAGCAAGTGGAGAGACGTTCGTTCATCTAGCACCAAGGGAACGGGTTGCAGGAGACACTTTTTCTCTGCTTTCTCAGTCTGTTTCCTAGTACCGGTTTGAAGTTCCTGCAGTTTTCACTGTCAAACCGAGTTGGAGCTAGTACCTCCCCATATATATGTATGGAATGGAGTTTGCAACCGAAAAGAAACTTTGTGTTCCCAACAAGCTAGGTGAAGGACGGCTTTCACACACACTTATCTCTCAGAACTGAGCAAGTGGAGAGACGTTCGTTCATGTAGCACCAAGGGAACGGGTTGCAGGAGACACTTTTTCTCTGCTTTCTCAGTCTGTTTCCTAGTGCCGGTTTGAAGTTCCTGCAGTTTTCACTGTCAAACCGAGTTGGAGCTAGTACCTCCCCATATATATGTATGGAATGGAGTTTGCAACCGAAAAGAAACTTTGTGTTCCCAACAAGCTAGGTGAAGGACGGCTTTCACACACACTTATCTCTCAGAACTGAGCAAGTGGAGAGACGTTCGTTCATGTAGCACCAAGGGAACGGGTTGCAGGAGACACTTTTTCTCTGCTTTCTCAGTCTGTTTCCTAGTGCCGGTTTGAAGTTCTTGCAGTTTTCACTGTAAAACCGAGTTGGAGCTTCTACCTCCCCATATATATGTATGGAATGGAGTTTGCCACTGAAAAGAAACTTTGTGTTCCCAACAAGCTAGGTGAAGGACGGCTTTCACACACACTTATCTCTCAGAAATGAGCAAGTGGAGAGACCTTCGTTCATCTAGCACCAAGGGAACGGGTTGCAGGAGACACTTTTTCTCTGCTTTCTCAGTCTGTTTCCTGGTGCCGGTTTGAAGTTCCTGCAGTTTTCACTGTCAAACCGAGTTGGAGCTAGTACCTCCCCATATATATGTATGGAATGGAGTTTGCAACCGAAAAGAAAATTTGTGTTCCCAACAAGCTAGGTGAAGGACGGCTTTCACACACACTTATCTCTCAGAACTGAGCAAGTGGAGAGACGTTCGTTCATGTAGCACCAAGGGAACGGGTTGCAGGAGACACTTTTTCTCTGCTTTCTCAGTCTGTTTCCTAGTGCCGGTTTGAAGTTCCTGCAGTTTTCACTGTAAAACCGAGTTGGAGCTTCTACCTCCCCATATATATGTATGGAATGGAGTTTGCCACTGAAAAGAAACTTTGTGTTCCCAACAAGCTAGGTGAAGAACGGCTTTCACACACACTTATCTCTCAGAAATGAGCAAGTGGAGAGACCTTCGTTCATCTAGCACCAAGGGAACGGGTTGCAGGAGACACTTTTTCTCTGCTTTCTCAGTCTGTTTCCTAGTGCCGTTTTGAAGTTCCTGCAGTTTTCACTGTCAAACCGAGTTGGAGCTAGTACCTCCCCATATATATGTATGGAATGGAGTTTGCAACCGAAAAGAAACTTTGTGTTCCCAACAAGCTAGGTGAAGGACGGCTTTCACACACACTTATCTCTCAGAACTGAGCAAGTGGAGAGACGTTCGTTCATGTAGCACCAAGGGAACGGGTTGCAGGAGACACTTTTTCTCTGCTTTCTCAGTCTGTTTCCTAGTACCGGTTTGAAGTTCCTGCAGTTTTCACTGTAAAACCGAGTTGGAGCTTCTACCTCCCCATATATATGTATGGAATGGAGTTTGCCACTGAAAAGAAACTTTGTGTTCCCAACAAGCTAGGTGAAGGACGGCTTTCACACACACTTATCTCTCAGAAATGAGCAAGTGGAGAGACCTTCGTTCATCTAGCACCAAGGGAACGGGTTGCAGGAGACACTTTTTCTCTGCTTTCTCAGTCTGTTTCCTAGTGCCGGTTTGAAGTTCCTGCAGTTTTCACTGTAAAACCGAGTTGGAGCTTCTACCTCCCCATATATATGTATGGAATGGAGTTTGCAACTGAAAAGAAACTTTGTGTTCCCAACAAGCAAGGTGAAGGACGGCTTTCACACACACTTATCTCTCAGAACTGAGCAAGTGGAGAGACTTTCGTTCATCTAGCACCAAGGGAACGGGTTGCAGGGGACACTTTTTCTCTGCTTTCTCAGTCTGTTTCCTAGTGCCGGTTTGAAGTTCCTGCAGTTTTCACTGTAAAACCGAGTTGGAGCTTCTACCTCCCCATATATATGTATGGAATGGAGTTTGCAACTGAAAAGAAACTTTGTGTTCCCAACAAGCTAGGTGAAGGACGGCTTTCACACACACTTATCTCTCAGAACAGAGCAAGTGGAGAGACGTTCGTTCATCTAGCACCAAGGGAACGGGTTGCAGGAGACACTTTTTCTCTGCTTTCTCAGTCTGTTTCCTAGTGCCGGTTTGAAGTTCCTGCAGTTTTCACTGTCAAACCGAGTTGGAGCTAGTACCTCCCCATATATATGTATGGAATGGAGTTTGCAACCGAAAAGAAACTTTGTGTTCCCAACAAGCTAGGTGAAGGACGGCTTTCACACACACTTATCTCTCAGAACTGAGCAAGTGGAGAGACGTTCGTTCATGTAGCACCAAGGGAACGGGTTGCAGGAGACACTTTTTCTCTGCTTTCTCAGTCTGTTTCCTAGTGCCGGTTTGAAGTTCTTGCAGTTTTCACTGTAAAACCGAGTTGGAGCTTCTACCTCCCCATATATATGTATGGAATGGAGTTTGCCACTGAAAAGAAACTTTGTGTTCCCAACAAGCTAGGTGAAGGACGGCTTTCACACACACTTATCTCTCAGAAATGAGCAAGTGGAGAGACCTTCGTTCATCTAGCACCAAGGGAACGGGTTGCAGGAGACACTTTTTCTCTGCTTTCTCAGTCTGTTTCCTAGTGCCGGTTTGAAGTTCCTGCAGTTTTCACTGTAAAACCGAGTTGGAGCTTCTACCTCCCCATATATATGTATGGAATGGAGTTTGCAAATGAAAAGAAACTTTGTGTTCCCAACAAGCAAGGTGAAGGACGGCTTTCACACACACTTATCTCTCAGAACTGAGCAAGTGGAGAGACGTTCGTTCATCTAGCACCAAGGGAACGGGTTGCAGGGGACACTTTTTCTCTGCTTTCTCAGTCTGTTTCCTAGTGCCGGTTTGAAGTTCCTGCAGTTTTCACTGTAAAACCGAGTTGGAGCTTCTTCCTCCCCATATATATGTATGGAATGGAGTTTGCAACTGAAAAGAAACTTTGTGTTCCCAACAAGCTAGGTGAAGGACGGCTTTCACACACACTTATCTCTCAGAACAGAGCAAGTGGAGAGACGTTCGTTCATCTAGCACCAAGGGAACGGGTTGCAGGAGACACTTTTTCTCTGCTTTCTCAGTCTGTTTCCTAGTGCCGGTTTGAAGTTCCTGCAGTTTTCACTGTCAAACCGAGTTGGAGCTAGTACCTCCCCATATATATGTATGGAATGGAGTTTGCAACTGAAAAGAAACTTTGTGTTCCCAACAAGCTAGGTGAAGGACGGCTTTCACACACACTTATCTCTCAGAACTGAGCAAGTGGAGAGACGTTCGTTCATCTAGCACCAAGGGAACGGGTTGCAGGAGACACTTTTTCTCTGCTTTCTCAGTCTCTTTCCTAGTACCGGTTTGAAGTTCCTGCAGTTTTCACTGTCAAACCGAGTTGGAGCTAGTACCTCCCCATATATATGTATGGAATGGAGTTTGCAACCGAAAAGAAACTTTGTGTTCCCAACAAGCTAGGTGAAGGACGGCTTTCACACACACTTATCTCTCAGAACTGAGCAAGTGGAGAGACGTTCGTTCATGTAGCACCAAGGGAACGGGTTGCAGGAGACACTTTTTCTCTGCTTTCTCAGTCTGTTTCCTAGTGCCGGTTTGAAGTTCCTGCAGTTTTCACTGTAAAACCGAGTTGGAGCTTCTACCTCCCCATATATATGTATGGAATGGAGTTTGCCACTGAAAAGAAACTTTGTGTTCCCAACAAGCTAGGTGAAGGACGGCTTTCACACACACTTATCTCTCAGAAATGAGCAAGTGGAGAGACCTTCGTTCATCTAGCACCAAGGGAACGGGTTGCAGGAGACACTTTATCTCTGCTTTCTCAGTCTGTTTCCTAGTGCCGGTTTGAAGTTCTTGCAGTTTTCACTGTAAAACCGAGTTGGAGCTTCTACCTCCCCATATATATGTATGGAATGGAGTTTGCCACTGAAAAGAAACTTTGTGTTCCCAACAAGCTAGGTGAAGGACGGCTTTCACACACACTTATCTCTCAGAAATGAGCAAGTGGAGAGACCTTCGTTCATCTAGCACCAAGGGAACGGGTTGCAGGAGACACTTTTTCTCTGCTTTCTCAGTCTGTTTCCTAGTGCCGGTTTGAAGTTCCTGCAGTTTTCACTGTAAAACCGAGTTGGAGCTTCTACCTCCCCATATATATGTATGGAATGGAGTTTGCAACTGAAAAGAAACTTTGTGTTCCCAACAAGCAAGGTGAAGGACGGCTTTCACACACACTTATCTCTCAGAACTGAGCAAGTGGAGAGACGTTCGTTCATGTAGCACCAAGGGAACGGGTTGCAGGGGACACTTTTTCTCTGCTTTCTCAGTCTGTTTCCTAGTGCCGGTTTGAAGTTCCTGCAGTTTTCACTGTAAAACCGAGTTGGAGCTTCTTCCTCCCCATATATATGTATGGAATGGAGTTTGCAACTGAAAAGAAACTTTGTGTTCCCAACAAGCTAGGTGAAGGACGGCTTTCACACACACTTATCTCTCAGAACAGAGCAAGTGGAGAGACGTTCGTTCATCTAGCACCAAGGGAACGGGTTGCAGGAGACACTTTTTCTCTGCTTTCTCAGTCTGTTTCCTAGTGCCGGTTTGAAGTTCCTGCAGTTTTCACTGTCAAACCGAGTTGGAGCTAGTACCTCCCCATATATATGTATGGAATGGAGTTTGCAACTGAAAAGAAACTTTGTGTTCCCAACAAGCTAGGTGAAGGACGGCTTTCACACACACTTATCTCTCAGAACTGAGCAAGTGGAGAGACGTTCGTTCATCTAGCACCAAGGGAACGGGTTGCAGGAGACACTTTTTCTCTGCTTTCTCAGTCTGTTTCCTAGTACCGGTTTGAAGTTCCTGCAGTTTTCACTGTCAATCCGAGTTGGAGCTAGTACCTCCCCATATATATGTATGGAATGGAGTTTGCAACCGAAAAGAAACTTTGTGTTCCCAACAAGCTAGGTGAAGGACGGCTTTCACACACACTTATCTCTCAGAACTGAGCAAGTGGAGAGACGTTCGTTCATGTAGCACCAAGGGAACGGGTTGCAGGAGACACTTTTTCTCTGCTTTCTCAGTCTGTTTCCTAGTGCCGGTTTGAAGTTCCTGCAGTTTTCACTGTAAAACCGAGTTGGAGCTTCTACCTCCCCATATATATGTATGGAATGGAGTTTGCCACTGAAAAGAAACTTTGTGTTCCCAACAAGCTAGGTGAAGGACGGCTTTCACACACACTTATCTCTCAGAAATGAGCAAGTGGAGAGACCTTCGTTCATCTAGCACCAAGGGAACGGGTTGCAGGAGACACTTTTTCTCTGCTTTCTCAGTCTGTTTCCTAGTGCCGGTTTGAAGTTCCTGCAGTTTTCACTGTAAAACCGAGTTGGAGCTTCTACCTCCCCATATATATGTATGGAATGGAGTTTGCAACTGAAAAGAAACTTTGTGTTCCCAACAAGCAAGGTGAAGGACGGCTTTCACACACACTTATCTCTCAGAACTGAGCAAGTGGAGAGACGTTCGTTCATCTAGCACCAAGGGAACGGGTTGCAGGGGACACTTTTTCTCTGCTTTCTCAGTCTGTTTCCTAGTGCCGGTTTGAAGTTCCTGCAGTTTTCACTGTAAAACCGAGTTGGAGCTTCTACCTCCCCATATATATGTATGGAATGGAGTTTGCAACTGAAAAGAAACTTTGTGTTCCCAACAAGCTAGGTGAAGGACGGCTTTCACACACACTTATCTCTCAGAACAGAGCAAGTGGAGAGACGTTCGTTCATCTAGCACCAAGGGAACGGGTTGCAGGAGACACTTTTTCTCTGCTTTCTCAGTCTGTTTCCTAGTGCCGGTTTGAAGTTCCTGCAGTTTTCACTGTCAAACCGAGTTGGAGCTAGTACCTCCCCATATATATGTATGGAATGGAGTTTGCAACTGAAAAGAAACTTTGTGTTCCCAACAAGCTAGGTGAAGGACGGCTTTCACACACACTTATCTCTCAGAACTGAGCAAGTGGAGAGACGTTCGTTCATCTAGCACCAAGGGAACGGGTTGCAGGAGACACTTTTTCTCTGCTTTCTCAGTCTGTTTCCTAGTGCCGGTTTGAAGTTCCTGCAGTTTTCACTGTCAAACCGAGTTGGAGCTAGTACCTCCCCATATATATGTATGGAATGGAGTTTGCAACTGAAAAGAAACTTTGTGTTCCCAACAAGCTAGGTGAAGGACGGCTTTCACACACACTTATCTCTCAGAACTGAGCAAGTGGAGAGACGTTCGTTCATCTAGCACCAAGGGAACGGGTTGCAGGAGACACTTTTTCTCTGCTTTCTCAGTCTGTTTCCTAGTACCGGTTTGAAGTTCCTGCAGTTTTCACTGTCAATCCGAGTTGGAGCTAGTACCTCCCCATATATATGTATGGAATGGAGTTTGCAACCGAAAAGAAACTTTGTGTTCCCAACAAGCTAGGTGAAGGACGGCTTTCACACACACTTATCTCTCAGAACTGAGCAAGTGGAGAGACGTTCGTTCATGTAGCACCAAGGGAACGGGTTGCAGGAGACACTTTTTCTCTGCTTTCTCAGTCTGTTTCCTAGTGCCGGTTTGAAGTTCCTGCAGTTTTCACTGTAAAACCGAGTTGGAGCTTCTACCTCCCCATATATATGTATGGAATGGAGTTTGCCACTGAAAAGAAACTTTGTGTTCCCAACAAGCTAGGTGAAGGACGGCTTTCACACACACTTATCTCTCAGAAATGAGCAAGTGGAGAGACCTTCGTTCATCTAGCACCAAGGGAACGGGTTGCAGGAGACACTTTTTCTCTGCTTTCTCAGTCTGTTTCCTAGTGCCGGTTTGAAGTTCCTGCAGTTTTCACTGTAAAACCGAGTTGGAGCTTCTACCTCCCCATATATATGTATGGAATGGAGTTTGCAACTGAAAAGAAACTTTGTGTTCCCAACAAGCAAGGTGAAGGACGGCTTTCACACACACTTATCTCTCAGAACTGAGCAAGTGGAGAGACGTTCGTTCATCTAGCACCAAGGGAACGGGTTGCAGGGGACACTTTTTCTCTGCTTTCTCAGTCTGTTTCCTAGTGCCGGTTTGAAGTTCCTGCAGTTTTCACTGTAAAACCGAGTTGGAGCTTCTACCTCCCCATATATATGTATGGAATGGAGTTTGCAACTGAAAAGAAACTTTGTGTTCCCAACAAGCTAGGTGAAGGACGGCTTTCACACACACTTATCTCTCAGAACAGAGCAAGTGGAGAGACGTTCGTTCATCTAGCACCAAGGGAACGGGTTGCAGGAGACACTTTTTCTCTGCTTTCTCAGTCTGTTTCCTAGTGCCGGTTTGAAGTTCCTGCAGTTTTCACTGTCAAACCGAGTTGGAGCTAGTACCTCCCCATATATATGTATGGAATGGAGTTTGCAACCGAAAAGAAACTTTGTGTTCCCAACAAGCTAGGTGAAGGACGGCTTTCACACACACTTATCTCTCAGAACTGAGCAAGTGGAGAGACGTTCGTTCATGTAGCACCAAGGGAACGGGTTGCAGGAGACACTTTTTCTCTGCTTTCTCAGTCTGTTTCCTAGTGCCGGTTTGAAGTTCCTGCAGTTTTCACTGTAATACCGCGTTGGAGCTTCTACCTCCCCATATATATGTATGGAATGGAGTTTGCAACTGAAAAGAAACTTTGTGTTCCCAACAAGCAAGGTGAAGGACGGCTTTCACACACACTTATATCTCAGAACAGAGCAAGTGGAGAGACGTTGGTTCATCTAGCTCCAAGGGAACGGGTTGCAGGAGACACTTTTTCTCTGCTTTCTCAGTCTGTTTCCTAGTGCCGGTTTGAAGTTCCTGCAGTTTTCACTGTAAAACCGAGTTGGAGCTTCTACCTCCCCATATATATGTATGGAATGGAGTTTGCAACTGAAAAGAAACTTTGTGTTCCCAACAAGCAAGGTGAAGGACGGCTTTCACACACACTTATCTCTCAGAACTGAGCAAGTGGAGAGACGTTCGTTCATCTAGCACCAAGGGAACGGGTTGCAGGGGACACTTTTTCTCTGCTTTCTCAGTCTGTTTCCTAGTGCCGGTTTGAAGTTCCTGCAGTTTTCACTGTAAAACCGAGTTGGAGCTTCTACCTCCCCATATATATGTATGGAATGGAGTTTGCAACTGAAAAGAAACTTTGTGTTCCCAACAAGCTAGGTGAAGGACGGCTTTCACACACACTTATCTCTCAGAACAGAGCAAGTGGAGAGACGTTCGTTCATCTAGCACCAAGGGAACGGGTTGCAGGAGACACTTTTTCTCTGCTTTCTCAGTCTGTTTCCTAGTGCCGGTTTGAAGTTCCTGCAGTTTTCACTGTCAAACCGAGTTGGAGCTAGTACCTCCCCATATATATGTATGGAATGGAGTTTGCAACCGAAAAGAAACTTTGTGTTCCCAACAAGCTAGGTGAAGGACGGCTTTCACACACACTTATCTCTCAGAACTGAGCAAGTGGAGAGACGTTCGTTCATGTAGCACCAAGGGAACGGGTTGCAGGAGACACTTTTTCTCTGCTTTCTCAGTCTGTTTCCTAGTGCCGGTTTGAAGTTCCTGCAGTTTTCACTGTAATACCGCGTTGGAGCTTCTACCTCCCCATATATATGTATGGAATGGAGTTTGCAACTGAAAAGAAACTTTGTGTTCCCAACAAGCAAGGTGAAGGACGGCTTTCACACACAATTATATCTCAGAACAGAGCAAGTGGAGAGACGTTGGTTCATCTAGCTCCAAGGGAACGGGTTGCAGGAGACACTTTTTCTCTGCTTTCTCAGTCTGTTTCCTAGTGCCGGTTTGAAGTTCCTGCAGTTTTCACTGTCAAACCGAGTTGGAGCTAGTACCTCCCCATATATATGTATGGAATTGAGTTGGCAACTGAAAAGAAACTTTGTGTTCCCAACAAGCTAGGTGAAGGACGGCTTTCACACACACTTATCTCTCAGAACTGAGCAAGTGGAGAGACGTTCTTTCATTTAGCACCAAAGGAACGGGTTGCAGGAGACACTTTTTCTCTGCTTCCTCAGTCTGTTTCCTAGTGCCGCTTTGAAGTTCCTGCAGTTTTCACTGAAAAAACCGAGTTGGAGCTTGTACCTCCCCATATATATGTATGGAATGGAGTTTGCAACTGAAAAGAAACTTTGTGTTCCCAACAAGCTAGGTGAAGGACGGCTTTCACACACACTTATCTCTCAGAAGTGAGCAAGTGGAGAGACGTTCGTTCATCTAGCACCAAGGGAACGGGTTGCAGGAGACACTTTTTCTCTGCTTTCTCAGTCTTTTTCCTAGTGCCGATTTGAAGTTCCTGCAGTTTTCACTGTAAAACCGAGTTGGAGCTTCTACCTCAACATATATATGTATGGAATGGAGTTTGCAACTGAAAAGAAACTTTGTGTTCCCAACAAGCTAGATGAAGGAAGGCTTTCACACACACTTATCTCTCAGAAAAGAGCAAGTGGAGAGACGTTCGTTCATCTAGCACCAAGGGAACGGGTTGCAGGAGACACTTTTTCTGTGCTTTCTCAGTCTGTTTCCTAGTGCCGATTTGAAGTTCCTGCAGTTTTCACTGTCAAACCGAGTTGGAGCTAGTACCTCCCCATATATATGTATGGAATGGAGTTTGCAACTGAAAAGAAACTTTGTGTTCCCAACAAGCTAGGTGAAGTACGGCTTTCACACACACTTATCTCTCAGAACTGAGCAAGTGGAGAGACGTTCGTTCATCTAGCACCAAGGGAACGGGTTGCAGGAGACACTTTTTCTGTGCTTTCTCAGTCTGTTTCCTAGTGCCGGTTTGAAGTTCCTGCAGTTTTCACTGTAAAACCGAGTTGGAGCTTCTACCTCCCCATATATATGTATGGAATGGAGTTTGCCACTGAAAAGAAACTTTGTGTTCCCAACAAGCTAGGTGAAGGACGGCTTTCACACACACTTATCTCTCAGAAATGAGCAAGTGGAGAGACCTTCGTTCATCTTGCACCAAGGGAACGGGTTGCAGGAGACACTTTTTCTCTGCTTCTCAGTCTGTTTCCTAGTGCCGGTTTGAAGTTCCTGCAGTTTTCACTGTCAAACCGAGTTGGAGCTAGTACCTCCCCATATATATGTATGGAATGGAGTTTGCAACTGAAAAGAAACTTTGTGTTCCCAACAAGCTAGGTGAAGTACGGCTTTCACACACACTTATCTCTCAGAACTGAGCAAGTGGAGAGACGTTCGTTCATCTAGCACCAAGGGAACGGGTTGCAGGAGACACTATTTCTCTGCTTCCTCAGTCTGTTTCCTAGTGCCGGTTTGAAGTTCCTGCAGTTTTCACTGTAAAACCAAGTTGGAGCTTGTACCTCCCCATATATATGTATGGAATGGAGTTTGCCACTGAAAAGAAACTTTGTGTTCCCAACAAGCTAGGTGAAGGACGGCTTTCACACACACTTATCTCTCAGAACTGAGCAAGTGGAGAGACGTTCGTTCATCTAGCACCAAGGAAACGGGTTGCAGGAGACACTTTTTCTCTGCTTCCTCAGTCTGTTTCCTAGTGCCGGTTTGAAGTTCCTGCAGTTTTCACTGTAAAACCGAGTTGGAGCTTCTACCTCCCCATATATATGTATGGAATGGAGTTTGCAACTGAAAAGAAACTTTGTGTTCCCAACAAGCTAGGTGAAGGACGGCTTTCACACACACTTATCTCTCAGAACTGAGCAATTGGAGAGACGTTCGTTCATCTAGCACCAAGGGAACGGGTTGAAGGGGACACTTTTTCTCTGATTTCTCAGTCTGTTTCCTAGTGCCGGTTTGAAGATCCTGCAGTTTTCACTGTAAAACCGAGTTGGAGCTTCTACCTCCCCATATATGTATGGAATGGAGTTTGCAACTGAAAAGAAACTTTGTGTTCCCAACAGGCTAGGTGAAGTACGGCTTTCACACACACTTATCTCTCAGAACAGAGCAAGTGGAGAGACTTTCGTTCATCTAGCACCAAGGGAACGGGTTGCAGGAGACACTTTTTCTCTGCTTTCTCAGTCTGTTTCCTAGTGCCGGTTTGAAGTTCCTGCAGTTTTCACTGTCAAACCGAGTTGGAGCTAGAACCTCCCCATATATATGTATGGAATGGGGTTTGCAACTGAAAAGAAACTTTGTGTTCCCAACAAGCTAGGTGAAGGACGGCTTTCACACACACTTATCTCTCAGAACTGAGCAAGTGGAGAGACCTTCGTTCATCTAGCACCAAGGGAACGGGTTGCAGGAGACACTTTTTCTCTGCTTCTCAGTCTGTTTCCTAGTGCCGGTTTGAAGTTCCTGCAGTTTTCACTGTCAAACCGAGTTGGAGCTAGTACCTCCCCATATATATGTATGGAATGGAGTTTGCAACTGAAAAGAAACTTTGTGTTCCCAACAAGCTAGGTGAAGTACGGCTTTCACACACACTTATCTCTCAGAACTGAGCAAGTGGAGAGACGTTCGTTCATCTAGCACCAAGGGAACGGGTTGCAGGAGACACTATTTCTCTGCTTCCTCAGTCTGTTTCCTAGTGCCGGTTTGAAGTTCCTGCAGTTTTCACTGTAAAACCAAGTTGGAGCTTGTACCTCCCCATATATATGTATGGAATGGAGTTTGCCACTGAAAAGAAACTTTGTGTTCCCAACAAGCTAGGTGAAGGACGGCTTTCACACACACTTATCTCTCAGAACTGAGCAAGTGGAGAGACGTTCGTTCATCTAGCACCAAGGAAACGGGTTGCAGGAGACACTTTTTCTCTGCTTCCTCAGTCTGTTTCCTAGTGCCGGTTTGAAGTTCCTGCAGTTTTCACTGTAAAACCGAGTTGGAGCTTCTACCTCCCCATATATATGTATGGAATGGAGTTTGCAACTGAAAAGAAACTTTGTGTTCCCAACAAGCTAGGTGAAGGACGGCTTTCACACACACTTATCTCTCAGAACTGAGCAATTGGAGAGACGTTCGTTCATCTAGCACCAAGGGAACGGGTTGAAGGGGACACTTTTTCTCTGATTTCTCAGTCTGTTTCCTAGTGCCGGTTTGAAGATCCTGCAGTTTTCACTGTAAAACCGAGTTGGAGCTTCTACCTCCCCATATATGTATGGAATGGAGTTTGCAACTGAAAAGAAACTTTGTGTTCCCAACAGGCTAGGTGAAGTACGGCTTTCACACACACTTATCTCTCAGAACAGAGCAAGTGGAGAGACTTTCGTTCATCTAGCACCAAGGGAACGGGTTGCAGGAGACACTTTTTCTCTGCTTTCTCAGTCTGTTTCCTAGTGCCGGTTTGAAGTTCCTGCAGTTTTCACTGTCAAACCGAGTTGGAGCTAGAACCTCCCCATATATATGTATGGAATGGGGTTTGCAACTGAAAAGAAACTTTGTGTTCCCAACAAGCTAGGTGAAGGACGGCTTTCACACACACTTATCTCTCAGAACTGAGCAAGTGGTGAGACGTTCGTTCATCTAGCTCCAAGGGAACGGGTTGCAGGAGACACTTTTTCTCTGCTTTCTCAGTCTGTTTCCTAGTGCCGGTTTGAAGTTCCTGCAGTTTTCACTGTAAAACCGAGTTGGAGCTTCTACCTCCCCATATATATGTATGGAATGGAGTTTGCCACTGAAAAGAAACTTTGTGTTCCCAACAAGCTAGGTGAAGGACGGCTTTCACACACACTTATCTCTCAGAAATGAGCAAGTGGAGAGACGTTCGTTCATCTAGCACCAAGGGAACGGGTTGCAGGAGACA
Source organism: Camelus dromedarius (assembly GCF_036321535.1). NCBI lineage: Eukaryota > Metazoa > Chordata > Mammalia > Artiodactyla > Camelidae > Camelus > Camelus dromedarius. Next base: position 1,241,476 of record NW_026989746.1, read on the forward strand.
CTTTTTCTCTGCTTTCTCAGTCTGTTTCCTAGTGCCGGTTTGAAGTTCCTGCAGTTTTCCCTGTAAAACCAAGTTGGAGCTTCTACCTCCCCATATATATGTATGGAATGGAGTTTGCAACTGAAAAGAAACTTTGTGTTCCCAACAAGCAAGGTGAAGGACGGCTTTCACACACATTTATCTCTCAGAAATGAGCAAGTGGAGAGACGTTCGTTCATCTAGCACCAAGGGAACGGGTTGCAGGAGACACTTTTTCTCTGCTTTCTCAGTCTGTTTCCTAGTGCCGGTTAGAAGTTCCTGCAGATTTCACTGTCAAACCGAGTTGGAGCTAGTACCTCCCCATATATATGTATGGAATGGAGTTTGCAACTGAAAAGAAACTTTGTGTTCCCAACAAGCAAGGTGAAGGACGGCTTTCACACACACTTATATCTCAGAACAAAGCAAGTGGAGAGACGTTCGTTCATCTAGCACCAAGGGAACGGGTTGCAGGAGACACTTTTTCTCTGCTTTCTCAGTCTGTTTCCTAGTGCCGGTTTGAAGTTCCTGCAGTTTTCACTGTCAAACCGAGTTGGAGCTAGTACCTCCCCATATATATGTATGGAATTGAGTTGGCAACTGAAAAGAAACTTTGTGTTCCCAACAAGCTAGGTGAAGGACGGCTTTCACACACACTTATCTCTCAGAACTGAGCAAGTGGAGAGACGTTCTTTCATTTAGCACCAAAGGAACGGGTTGCAGGAGACACTTTTTCTCTGATTCCTCAGTCTGTTTCCTAGTGCCGGTTTGAAGTTCCTGCAGTTTTCACTGAAAAAACCGAGTTGGAGCTTGTACCTCCCCATATATATGTATGGAATGGAGTTTGCAACTGAAAAGAAACTTTGTGTACCCAACAAGCTAGGTGAAGGACGGCTTTCACACACACTTATCTCTCAGAACTGAGCAAGTAGAGAGACGTTCGTTCATCTAGCACCAAGGGAACGGGTTGCAGGAGACACTTTTCCTCTGCTTCCTCAGTCTGTTTCCTAGTGCCGGTTTGAAGTTCCAGCAGTTTTCACTGTAAAACCGAGTTGGAGCTTCTACCTCCCCATATATATGTATGGAATGGAGTTTGCCACTGAAAAGAAACTTTGTGTTCCCAACAAGCTAGGTGAAGGACGGCTTTCACACACACTTATCTCTCAGAACAGAGCAAGTGGAGAGACGTTCGTTCATCTAGCACCAAGGGAACGGGTTGCAGGAGACACTTTTTCTCTGCTTCCTCAGTCTGTTTCCTTGTGCCGGTTTGAAGTTCCTGCAGTTTTCACTGTAAAACCGTGTTGGAGCTTGTACCTCCCCATATATATGTATGGAATGGAGTTTGCACCTGAAAAGAAACTTTGTGTTCCCAAAAAGCTAGGTGAAGGACGGCATTCACACACACTTATCTCTCAGAAGTGAGCAAGTGGAGAGACGTTCGTTCATCTAGCACCAAGGGAACGGGTTGCAGGAGACACTTTTTCTCTGCTTTCTCAGTCTGTTTCCTAGTGCCGGTTTGAAGTTCCTGCAGTTTTCACTGTCAAACCGAGTTGGAGCTAGTACCTCCCCATATATATGTATGGAATGGAGTTTGCAACTGAAAAGAAACTTTGTGTTCCCAACAAGCTAGGTGAAGGACGGCATTCACACACACTTATCTCTCAGAAGTGAGCAAGTGGAGAGACGTTCGTTCATCTAGCACCAAGGGAACGGGTTACAGGAGACACTTTTTCTCTGCTTCCTCACTCTGTTTCCTAGTGCCGGTTTGAAGTTCCTGCAGTTTTCACTGTAAAACCGAGTTGGAGCTTCTACCTCAACATATATATGTATGGAATGGAGTTTGCAACTGAAAAGAAACTTTGTGTTCCCAACAAGCTAGGTGAAGGACGGCTTTCACACACACTTATCTCTCAGAAAAGAGCAAGTGGAGAGACGTTCGTTCATCTAGCACCAAGGGAACGGGTTGCAGGAGACACTTTTTCTCTGCTTTCTCAGTCTGTTTCCTAGTGCCGGTTTGAAGTTCCTGCAGTTTTCACTGTCAAACCGATTTGGAGCTAGTACCTCCCCATATATATGTATGGAATGGAGTTTGCAACTGAAAAGAAACTTTGTGTTCCCAACAAGCTAGGTGAAGGACGGCTTTCACACACACTTATCTCTCAGAACTGAGCAATTGGAGAGACGTTCGTTCATCTAGCACCAAGGGAACGGGTTGAAGGGGACACTTTTTCTCTGATTTCTCAGTCTGTTTCCTAGTGCCGGTTTGAAGTTCCTGCAGTTTTCACTGTAAAACCGAGTTGGAGCTTCTACCTCCCCATATATGTATGGAATGGAGTTTGCAACTGAAAAGAAACTTTGTGTTCCCAACAGGCTAGGTGAAGTACGGCTTTCACACACACTTATCTCTCAGAACAGAGCAAGTGGAGAGACTTTCGTTCATCTAGCACCAAGGGAACGGGTTGCAGGAGACACTTTTTCTCTGCTTTCTCAGTCTGTTTCCTAGTGCCGGTTTGAAGTTCCTGCAGTTTTCACTGTCAAACCGAGTTGGAGCTAGAACCTCCCCATATATATGTATGGAATGGGGTATGCAACTGAAAAGAAACTTTGTGTTCCCAACAAGCTAGGTGAAGGACGGCTTTCACACACACTTATCTCTCAGAACTGAGCAAGTGGAGAGACGTTCGTTCATCTAGCACCAAGGGAACGGGTTGCAGGAGACACTTTTTCTCTGCTTTCTCAGTCTGTTTCCTAGTGCCGGTTTGAAGTTCCTGCAGTGTTCACTGTAAAACCGAGTTGGAGCTTCTACCTCCCCATATATATGTATGGAATGGAGTTTGCCACTGAAAAGAAACTTTGTGTTCCCAACAAGCTAGGTGAAGGACGGTTTTCACACACATTTATCTCTCAGAAATGAGCAAGTGGAGAGACGTTCGTTCATCTAGCACCAAGGGAACGGGTTGCAGGAGACACTTTTTCTCTGCTTTCTCAGTCTGTTACCTAGTGCCGGTTTGAAGTTCCTGCAGTTTTCACTGTAAAACTAAGTTGGAGCTTCTACCTCCCCATATATATGTATGGAATGGAGTTTGCAACTGAAAAGAAACTTTGTGTTCCCAACAAGCAAGGTGAAGGACGCCTTTCACACACACTTATCTCTCAGAAATGAGCAAGTGGAGAGACGTTCGTTCATCTAGCACCAAGGGAACGGGTTGCAGGAGACACTTTTTCTCTGCTTTCTCAGTCTGTTTCCTAGTGCCGGTTAGAAGTTCCTGCAGATTTCACTGTCAAACCGAGTTGGAGCTAGTACCTCCCCATATATATGTATGGAATGGAGTTTGCAACTGAAAAGAAACTTTGTGTTCCCAACAAGCTAGGTGAAGGACGGCTTTCACACACACTTATCTCTCAGAACTGAGCAAGTGGAGAGACGTTCGTTCATCTAGCACCAAGGGAACGGGTTGCAGGGGACACTTTTTCTATGCTTTCTCAGTCTGTTTCCTAGTGCCGGTTTGAAGTTCCTGCAGTTTTCACTGTAAAACCGAGTTGGAGCTTGTACCTCCCCATATATATGTATGGAATGGAGTTTGCAACTGAAAAGAAACTTTGTGTTCCCAACAAGCTAGGTGAAGGACGGCTTTCACACACACTTATCTCTCAGAACAGAGCAAGTGGAGAGACGTTCGTTCATCTAGCACCAAGGGAACGGGTTGCAGGAGACACTTTTTCTCTGCTTTCTCAGTCTGTTTCCTAGTGCCGGTTTGAAGTTCCTGCAGTTTTCAGTGTCAAACCGGGTTGGAGCTAGTACCTCCCCTTATATATGTATGGAATGGAGTTTGCAACTGAAAAGAAACTTTGTGTTCCCAACAAGCTAGTTGAAGGACGGCTTTCACACACACTTATCTCTCAGAACTGAGCAAGTGGAGAGACGTTCGTTCATGTAGCACCAAGGGAACGGGTTGCAGGAGACACTTTTTCTCTGCTTTCTCAGTCTGTTTCCTAGTGCCGGTTTGAAGTTCCTTCAGTTTTCACTGTAATACCGCGTTGGAGCTTCTACCTCCCCATATATATGTATGGAATGGAGTTTGCAACTGAAAAGAAACTTTGTGTTCCCAACAAGCAAGGTGAAGGACGGCTTTCACACACACTTATATCTCAGAACAGAGCAAGTGGAGAGACGTTCGTTCATCTAGCACCAAGGGAACGGGTTGCAGGAGACACTTTTTCTCTGCTTTCTCAGTCTGTTTCCTAGTGCCGGTTTGAAGTTCCAGCAGTTTTCACTGTAAAACCGAGTTGGAGCTTCTACCTCCCCAAATATATGTATGGAATGGAGTTTGCAACTGAAAAGAAACTTTGTGTTCCCAACAAGCTAGGTGAAGGACGGCTTTCACACACACTTATCTCTCAGAACAGAGCAAGTGGAGAGACGTTCGTTCATCTAGCACCAAGGGAACGCGTTGCAGGAGACACTTTTTCTCTGCTTTATCAGTCTGTTTCCTAGTGCCGGTTTGAAATTCCTGCAGTTTTCACTGTCAAACCGAGTTGGAGCTAGTACCTCCCCATATATATGTATGGAATGGAGTTTGCAACTGAAAAGAAACTTTGTGTTCCCAACAAGCTAGTTGAAGGACGGCTTTCACACACACTTATCTCTCAGAACTGAGCAAGTGGAGAGACGTTCGTTCATCTAGCACCAAGGGAACGGGTTGCAGGAGACACTTTTTCTCTGCTTCCTCAGTCTGTTTCCTTGTGCCGGTTTGAAGTTCCTGCAGTTTTCACTGTAAAACCGTGTTGGAGCTTGTACCTCCCCATATATATGTATGGAATGGAGTTTGCACCTGAAAAGAAACTTTGTGTTCCCAAAAAGCTAGGTGAAGGACGGCTTTCACACACACTTATCTCTCAGAACTGAGCAAGTGGAGAGACGTTCGTTCATCTAGCACCAAGGGAACGGTTTGCAGGGGACACTTTTTCTCTGCTTTCTCAGTCTGTTTCCTAGTGCCGGTTTGAAGTTCCTGCAGTTTTCACTGTAAAACCGAGTTGGAGCTTCTACCTCCCCATATATATGTATGGAAAGGAGTTTGCAACTGAAAAGAAACTTTGTGTTCCCAACAAGCTAGCTGAAGGACGGCTTTCACACACACTTATCTCTCAGAACAGAGCAAGTGGAGAGACGTTCGTTCATCTAGCACCAAGGGAACGGGTTGCAGGAGACACTTTTTCTCTGCTTTCTCAGTCTGTTTCCTAGTGCCGGTTTGAAGTTCCTGCAGTTTTCACTGTCAAACCGAGTTGGAGCTAGTACCTCCCCATATATATGTATGGAATGGAGTTTGCAACTGAAAAGAAACTTTGTGTTCCCAACAAGCTAGGTTAAGGACGGCTTTCACACACACTTATTTCTCAGAACTGAGCAAGTGGAGAGACGTTCGTTCATCTAGCACCAAGGGAACGGGTTGCAGGAGACACTTTTTCTCTGCTTTCTCAGTCTGTTTCCTAGTGCCGGTTTGAAGTTCCTGCAGTTTTCACTGTCAAACCGAGTTGGAGCTAGTACCTCCCCATATATATGTATGGAATGGAGTTTGCAACTGAAAAGAAACTTTGTGTTCCCAACAAGCTAGGTGAAGGACGGCATTCACACACACTTATCTCTCAGAAGTGAGCAAGTGGAGAGACGTTCGTTCATCTAGCACCAAGGGAACGGGTTGCAGGAGACACTTTTTCTCTGCTTCCTCACTCTGTTTCCTAGTGCCGGTTTGAAGTTCCTGCAGTTTTCACTGTAAAACCGAGTTGGAGCTTCTACCTCAACATATATATGTATGGAATGGAGTTTGCAACTGAAAAGAAACTTTGTGTTCCCAACAAGCTAGGTGAAGGACGGCTTTCACACACACTTATCTCTCAGAACTGAGCAATTGGAGAGACGTTCGTTCATCTAGCACCAAGGGAACGGGTTGAAGGGGACACTTTTTCTCTGATTTCTCAGTCTGTTTCCTAGTGCCGGTTTGAAGTTCCTGCAGTTTTCACTGTAAAACCGAGTTGGAGCTTCTACCTCCCCATATATGTATGGAATGGAGTTTGCAACTGAAAAGAAACTTTGTGTTCCCAACAGGCTAGGTGAAGTACGGCTTTCACACACACTTATCTCTCAGAACAGAGCAAGTGGAGAGACTTTCGTTCATCTAGCACCAAGGGAACGGGTTGCAGGAGACACTTTTTCTCTGCTTTCTCAGTCTGTTTCCTAGTGCCGGTTTGAAGTTCCTGCAGTTTTCACTGTCAAACCGAGTTGGAGCTAGAACCTCCCCATATATATGTATGGAATGGGGTATGCAACTGAAAAGAAACTTTGTGTTCCCAACAAGCTAGGTGAAGGACGGCTTTCACACACACTTATCTCTCAGAACTGAGCAAGTGGAGAGACGTTCGTTCATCTAGCACCAAGGGAACGGGTTGCAGGAGACACTTTTTCTCTGCTTTCTCAGTCTGTTTCCTAGTGCCGGTTTGAAGTTCCTGCAGTGTTCACTGTAAAACCGAGTTGGAGCTTCTACCTCCCCATATATATGTATGGAATGGAGTTTGCCACTGAAAAGAAACTTTGTGTTCCCAACAAGCTAGGTGAAGGACGGCTTTCACACACATTTATCTCTCAGAAATGAGCAAGTGGAGAGACGTTCGTTCATCTAGCACCAAGGGAACGGGTTGCAGGAGACACTTTTTCTCTGCTTTCTCAGTCTGTTACCTAGTGCCGGTTTGAAGTTCCTGCAGTTTTCACAGTAAAACCAAGTTGGAGCTTCTACCTCCCCATATATATGTATGGAATGGAGTTTGCAACTGAAAAGAAACTTTGTGTTCCCAACAAGCAAGGTGAAGGACGCCTTTCACACACACTTATCTCTCAGAAATGAGCAAGTGGAGAGACGTTCGTTCATCTAGCACCAAGGGAACGGGTTGCAGGAGACACTTTTTCTCTGCTTTCTCAGTCTGTTTCCTAGTGCCGGTTAGAAGTTCCTGCAGATTTCACTGTCAAACCGAGTTGGAGCTAGTACCTCCCCATATATATGTATGGAATGGAGTTTGCAACTGAAAAGAAACTTTGTGTTCCCAACAAGCTAGGTGAAGGACGGCTTTCACACACACTTATCTCTCAGAACTGAGCAATTGGAGAGACTTTCGTTCATCTAGCACCAAGGGAACGGGTTGCAGGGGACACTTTTTCTATGCTTTCTCAGTCTGTTTCCTAGTGCCGGTTTGAAGTTCCTGCAGATTTCACTGTCAAACCGAGTTGGAGCTAGTACCTCCCCATATATATGTATGGAATGGAGTTTGCAACTGAAAAGAAACTTTGTGTTCCCAACAAGCTAGGTGAAGGACGGCTTTCACACACACTTATCTCTCAGAACTGAGCAATTGGAGAGACGTTCGTTCATCTAGCACCAAGGGAACGGGTTGCAGGGGACACTTTTTCTATGCTTTCTCAGTCTGTTTCCTAGTGCCGGTTTGAAGTTCCTGCAGTTTTCACTGTAAAACCGAGTTGGAGCTTGTACCTCCCCATATATATGTATTTAATGGAGTTTGCAACTGAAAAGAAACTTTGTGTTCCCAACAAGCTAGCTGAAGGACGGCTTTCACACACACTTATCTCTCAGAACAGAGCAAGTGGAGAGACGTTCGTTCATCTAGCACCAAGGGAACGGGTTGCAGGAGACACTTTTTCTCTGCTTTCTCAGTCTGTTTCCTAGTGCCGGTTTGAAGTTCCTGCAGTTTTCAGTGTCAAACCGAGTTGGAGCTAGTACCTCCCCATATATATGTATGGAATGGAGTTTACAACTGAAAAGAAACTTTGTGTTCCCAACAAGCTAGGTGAAGGACGGCTTTCACACACACTTATCTCTCAGAACTGAGCAAGTGGAGAGACGTTCGTTCATGTAGCACCAAGGGAACGGGTTGCAGGAGACACTTTTTCTCTGCTTTCTCAGTCTGTTACCTAGTGCCGGTTTGAAGTTCCTTCAGTTTTCACTGTAATACCGCGTTGGAGCTTCTACCTCCCCATATATATGTATGGAATGGAGTTTGCAACTGAAAAGAAACTTTGTGTTCCCAACAAGCAAGGTGAAGGACGGCTTTCACACACACTTATATCTCAGAACAGAGCAAGTGGAGAGACGTTCGTTCATCTAGCACCAAGGGAACGGGTTGCAGGAGACACTTTTTCTCTGCTTTCTCAGTCTGTTTCCTAGTGCCGGTTTGAAGTTCCAGCAGTTTTCACTGTAAAACCGAGTTGGAGCTTCTACCTCCCCATATATATGTATGGAATGGAGTTTGCAACTGAAAAGAAACTTTGTGTTCCCAACAAGCTAGGTGAAGGACGGCTTTCACACACACTTATCTCTCAGAACAGAGCAAGTGGAGAGACGTTCGTTCATCTAGCACCAAGGGAACGCGTTGCAGGAGACACTTTTTCTCTGCTTTATCAGTCTGTTTCCTAGTGCCGGTTTGAAATTCCTGCAGTTTTCACTGTCAAACCGAGTTGGAGCTAGTACCTCCCCATATATATGTATGGAATGGAGTTTGCAACTGAAAAGAAACTTTGTGTTCCCAACAAGCTAGTTGAAGGACGGCTTTCACACACACTTATCTCTCAGAACTGAGCAAGTGGAGAGACGTTCGTTCATCTAGCACCAAGGGAACGGGTTGCAGGAGACACTTTTTCTCTGCTTCCTCATTCTGTTTCCTTGTGCCGGTTTGAAGTTCCTGCAGTTTTCACTGTCAAACCGTGTTGGAGCTTGTACCTCCCCATATATATGTATGGAATGGAGTTTGCTCCTGAAAAGAAACTTTGTGTTCCCAACAAGCTATGTGAAGGACGGCTTTCACACACACTTATCTCTCAGAACTGAGCAAGTGGAGAGACGTTCGTTCATCTAGCACCAAGGGAACGGTTTGCAGGGGACACTTTTTCTCTGCTTTCTCAGTCTGTTTCCTAGTGCCGGTTTGAAGTTCCTGCAGTTTTCACTGTAAAACCGAGTTGGAGCTTCTACCTCCCCATATATATGTATGGAAAGGAGTTTGCAACTGAAAAGAAACTTTGTGTTCCCAACAAGCTAGCTGAAGGACGGCTTTCACACACACTTATCTCTCAGAACAGAGCAAGTGGAGAGACGTTCGTTCATCTAGCACCAAGGGAACGGGTTGCAGGAGACACTTTTTCTCTGCTTTCTCAGTCTGTTTCCTAGTGCCGGTTTGAAGTTCCTGCAGTTTTCACTGTCAAACCGAGTTGGAGCTAGTACCTCCCCATATATATGTATGGAATGGAGTTTGCAACTGAAAAGAAACTTTGTGTTCCCAACAAGCTAGGTTAAGGACGGCTTTCACACACACTTATTTCTCAGAACTGAGCAAGTGGAGAGACGTTCGTTCATCTAGCACCAAGGGAACGGGTTGCAGGAGACACTTTTTCTCTGCTTTCTCAGTCTGTTTCCTAGTGCCGGTTTGAAGTTCCTGCAGTTTTCACTGTCAAACCGAGTTGGAGCTAGTACCTCCCCATATATATGTATGGAATGGAGTTTGCAACTGAAAAGAAACTTTGTGTTCCCAACAAGCTAGGTGAAGGACGGCTTTCACACACACTTATCTCTCAGAACTGAGCAATTGGAGAGACTTTCGTTCATCTAGCACCAAGGGAACGGGTTGCAGGAGACACTTTTTCTCTGCTTCCTCACTCTGTTTCCTAGTGCCGGTTTGAAGTTCCTGCAGTTTTCACTGTAAAACCGAGTTGGAGCTTGTACCTCCCCATATATATGTATGGAATGGAGTTTGCAACTGAAAAGAAACTTTGTGTTCCCAACAAGCTAGGTGAAGGACGGCTTTCACACACACTTATCTCTCAGAACTGAGCAAGTGGAGAGACGTTCGTTCATCTAGCACCAAGGGAACGGGTTGCAGGGGACACTTTTTCTATGCTTTCTCAGTCTGTTTCCTAGTGCCGGTTTGAAGTTCCTGCAGTTTTCACTGTAAAACCGAGTTGGAGCTTGTACCTCCCCATATATATGTATGGAATGGAGTTTGCAACTGAAAAGAAACTTTGTGTTCCCAACAAGCTAGGTGAAGGACGGCTTTCACACACACTTATCTCTCAGAACAGAGCAAGTGGAGAGACGTTCGTTCATCTAGCACCAAGGGAACGGGTTGCAGGAGACACTTTTTCTCTGCTTTCTCAGTCTGTTTCCTAGTGCCGGTTTGAAGTTCCTGCAGTTTTCAGTGTCAAACCGAGTTGGAGCTAGTACCTCCCCATATATATGTATGGAATGGAGTTTGCAACTGAAAAGAAACTTTGTGTTCCCAACAAGCTAGGTGAAGGACGGCTTTCACACACACTTATCTCTCAGAACAGAGCAAGTGGAGAGACGTTCGTTCATCTAGCACCAAGGGAACGGGTTGCAGGAGACACTTTTTCTCTGCTTTCTCAGTCTGTTTCCTAGTGCCGGTTAGAAGTTCCTGCAGATTTCACTGTCAAACCGAGTTGGAGCTAGTACCTCCCCATATATATGTATGGAATGGAGTTTGCAACTGAAAAGAAACTTTGTGTTCCCAACAAGCAAGGTGAAGGACGGCTTTCACACACACTTATATCTCAGAACAGAGCAAGTGGAGAGACGTTCGTTCATCTAGCACCAAGGGAACGGGTTGCAGGAGACACTTTTTCTCTGCTTTCTCAGTCTGTTTCCTAGTGCCGGTTTGAAGTTCCTGCAGTTTTCACTGTCAAACCGAGTTGGAGCTAGTAACTCCCCATATATATGTATGGAATTGAGTTGGCAACTGAAAAGAAACTTTGTGTTCCCAACAAGCTAGGTGAAGGACGGCTTTCACACACACTTATCTCTCAGAACTGAGCAAGTGGTGAGACGTTCGTTCATCTAGCACCAAGGGAACGGGTTGCAGGAGACACTTTTTCTCTGCTTTCTCAGTCTGTTTCCTAGTGCCGGTTTGAAGTTCCTGCAGTTTTCACTGTAAAACCGAGTTGGAGCTTCTACCTCCCCATATATATGTATGGAATGGAGTTTGCCACTGAAAAGAAACTTTGTGTTCCCAACAAGCTAGGTGAAGGACGGCTTTCACACACACTTATCTCTCAGAAATGAGCAAGTGGAGAGACGTTCGTTCATCTAGCACCAAGGGAACGGGTTGCAGGAGACACTTTTTCTCTGCTTTCTCAGTCTGTTTCCTAGTGCCGGTTTGAAGTTCCTGCAGTTTTCCCTGTAAAACCAAGTTGGAGCTTCTACCTCCCCATATATATGTATGGAATGGAGTTTGCAACTGAAGAGAAACTTTGTGTTCCCAACAAGCAAGGTGAAGGACGGCTTTCACACACACTTATCTCTCAGAAATGAGCAAGTGGAGAGACGTTCGTTCATCTAGCACCAAGGGAACGGGTTGCAGGAGACACTTTTTCTCTGCTTTCTCAGTCTGTTTCCTAGTGCCGGTTAGAAGTTCCTGCAGATTTCACTGTCAAACAGAGTTGGAGCTAGTACCTCCCCATATATATGTATGGAATGGAGTTTGCAACTGAAAAGAAACTTTGTGTTCCCAACAAGCAAGGTGAAGGACGGCTTTCACACACACTTATATCTCAGAACAGAGCAAGTGGAGAGACGTTCGTTCATCTAGCACCAAGGGAACGGGTTGCAGGAGACACTTTTTCTCTGCTTTCTCAGTCTGTTTCCTAGTGCCGGTTTGAAGTTCCTGCAGTTTTCACTGTCAAACCGAGTTGGAGCTAGTACCTCCCCATATATATGTATGGAATTGAGTTGGCAACTGAAAAGAAACTTTGTGTTCCCAACAAGCTAGGTGAAGGACGGCTTTCACACACACTTATCTCTCAGAACTGAGCAAGTGGAGAGACGTTCTTTCATTTAGCACCAAAGGAACGGGTTGCAGGAGACACTTTTTCTCTGCTTCCTCAGTCTGTTTCCTAGTGCCGGTTTGAAGTTCCTGCAGTTTTCACTGAAAAAACCGAGTTGGAGCTTGTACCTCCCCATATATATGTATGGAATGGAGTTTGCAACTGAAAAGAAACTTTGTGTTCCCAACAAGCTAGGTGAAGGACGGCTTTCACACACACTTATCTCTCAGAACTGAGCAAGTAGAGAGACGTTCGTTCATCTAGCACCAAGGGAACGGGTTGCAGGAGACACTTTTCCTCTGCTTCCTCAGTCTGTTTCCTAGTGCCGGTTTGAAGTTCCAACAGTTTTCACTGTAAAACCGAGTTGGAGCTTCTACCTCCCCATATATATGTATGGAATGGAGTTTGCAACTGAAAAGAAACTTTGTGTTCCCAACAAGCTAGGTGAAGGACGGCTTTCACACACACTTATCTCTCAGAACAGAGCAAGTGGAGAGACGTTCGTTCATCTAGCACCAAGGGAACGCGTTGCATGAGACACTTTTTCTCTGCTTTATCAGTCTGTTTCCTAGTGCCGGTTTGAAATTCCTGCAGTTTTCACTGTCAAACCGAGTTGGAGCTAGTACCTCCCCATATATATGTATGGAATGGAGTTTGCAACTGAAAAGAAACTTTGTGTTCCCAACAAGCTAGTTGAAGGACGGCTTTCACACGCACATATCTCTCAGAACTGAGCAAGTGGAGAGACGTTCGTTCATCTAGCACCAAGGGAACGGGTTGCAGGAGACACTTTTTCTCTGCTTCCTCAGTCTGTTTCCTTGTGCCGGTTTGAAGTTCCTGCAGTTTTCACTGTAAAACCGAGTTGGAGCTTCTACCTCCCCATATATATGTATGGAATGGAGTTTGCAACTGAAAAGAAACTTTGTGTTCCCAACAAGCAAGGTGAAGGACGGCTTTCACACACTCATATCTTTCAGAACAGAGCAAGTGGAGGGACGTTCGTTCATCTAGCACCAAGGGAACGGGTTGCTGGAGACACTTTTTGTCAGCTTTCTCAATTTGTTTCCTATTGCCGGTTTGAAGTTCCTGCAGTTTTCACTGTCAAACGGAGTTGGAGCTAGTACCTCCCCATATATATGTATGGAATGGAGTTTGCAACTGAAAAGAAACTTTGTGTTCCCAACAAGCTAGGTGAAGGACGGCTTTCACACACACTTATCTCTCAGAACTGAGCAAGTGGAGAGACGTTCGTTCATGTAGCACCAAGGGAACGGGTTGCAGGAGACACTTTTTCTCTGCTTTCTCAGTCTGTTTCCTAGTGCCGGTTTGAAGTTCCTTCAGTTTTCACTGTAATACCGCGTTGGAGCTTCTACCTCCCCATATATATGTATGGAATGGAGCTTGCAACTGAAAAGAAACTTTGTGTTCCCAACAAGCAAGGTGAAGGACGGCTTTCACACACACTTATATCTCAGAACAGAGCAAGTGGAGAGACGTTCGTTCATCTAGCACCAAGGGAACGGGTTGCAGGAGACACTTTTTCTCTGCTTTCTCAGTCTGTTTCCTAGTGCCGGTTTGAAGTTCCTGCAGTTTTCACTGTCAAACAGAGTTGGAGCTAGTACCTCCCCATATATATGTATGGAATTGAGTTGGCAACTGAAAAGAAACTTTGTGTTCCCAACAAGCTAGGTGAAGGATGGCTTTCACACACACTTATCTCTCAGAACTGAGCAAGTGGAGAGACGCTCTTTCATTTAGCACCAAAGGAACGGGTTGCAGGAGACACTTTTTCTCTGCTTCCTCAGTCTGTTTCCTGGTGCCGGTTTGAAGTTCCTGCAGTTTTCACTGAAAAAACCGAGTTGGAGCTTTTACCTCCCCATATATATGTATGGAATGGAGTTTGCAACTGAAAAGAAACTTTGTGTTCCCAACAAGCTAGGTGAAGGACGGCTTTCACACACACTTATCTCTCAGAACTGAGCAAGTAGAGAGACGTTCGTTCATCTAGCACCAAGGGAACGGGTTGCAGGAGACACTTTTTCTCTGCTTTCTCAGTCTGTTTCCTAGTGCCGGTTTGAAGTTCCAGCAGTTTTCACTGTCAAACCGAGTTGGAGCTTCTACCTCCCCATATATATGTATGGAATGGAGTTTGCAACTGAAAAGAAACTTTGTGTTCCCAACAAGCTAGGTGAAGGACGGCTTTCACACACACATATCTCTCAGAACAGAGCAATTGGAGGGACGTTCGTTCATCTAGCACCAAGGGAACGGGTTGCTGGAGACACTTTTTGTCAGCTTTCTCAATTTGTTTCCTATTGCCGGTTTGAAGTTCCTGCAGTTTTCACTGTCAAACGGAGTTGGAGCTAGTACCTCCCCATATATATGTATGGAATGGAGTTTGCAACTGAAAAGCAACTTTGTGTTCCCAAAAAGCTAGGTGAAGGACGGCTTTCACACACACTTATCTCTCAGAACTGAGCAAGTGGAGAGACGTTCGTTCATCTAGCACCAAGGGAACGGGTTGCAGGAGACACTTTTTCTCTGCTTTCTCAGTCTGTTTCCTAGTGCCGGTTTGAAGTTCCTGCAGTTTTCACTGTCAAACCGAGTTGGAGCTTGTACCTCCCCATATATATGTATGGAATGGAGTTTGCAACTGAAAAGAAACTTTGTGTTCCCAACAAGCTAGCTGAAGGACGGCTTTCACACACACTTATCTCTCAGAACAGAGCAAGTGGAGAGACGTTCGTTCATCTAGCACCAAGGGAACGGGTTGCAGGAGACACTTTTTCTCTGCTTTCTCAGTCTGTTTCCTAGTGCCGGTTTGAAGTTCCTGCAGTTTTCACTGTCAAACCGAGTTGGAGCTTGTACCTCCCCATATATATGTATGGATTGGAGTTTGCAACTGAAAAGAAACTTTGTGTTCCCAACAAGCTAGGTGAAGGACGGCTTTCACACACACTTATCTCTCAGAACTGAGCAAGTGGAGAGACGTTCGTTCATCTAGCACCAAGGGAACGGGTTGCAGGAGACACTTTTTGTCAGCTTTCTCAATTTGTTTCCTATTGCCGGTTTGAAGTTCCTGCAGTTTTCACTGTCAAACCGAGTTGGAGCTAGTACCTCCCCATATATATGTATGGAATGGAGTTTGCAACTGAAAAGAAACTTTGTGTTCCCAACAAGCTAGGTGAAGGACGGCTTTCACACACACTTATCTCTCAGAACTGAGCAAGTGGAGAGACGTTCGTTCATCTAGCACCAAGGGAACGGGTTGCAGGAGACACTTTTTCTCTGCTTTCTCAGTCTATTTCCTAGTGCCGGTTTGAAGTTCCTGTAGTTTTCACTGTCAAACCGAGTTGGAGCTTGTACCTCCCCATATATATGTATGGAATGGAGTTTGCAACTGAAAAGAAACTTTGTGTTCCCAACAAGCTATGTGAAGGACGGCTTTCACACACACTTATCTCTCAGAACTGAGCAAGTGGAGAGACGTTCGTTCATCTAGCACCAAGGGAACGGGTTGCAGGAGACACTTTTTCTCTGCTTTCTCAGTCTGTTTCCTAGTGCCGGTTTAAAGTTCCTGCAGTTTTCACTGTCAAACCGAGTTGGAGCTTGTACCTCCCCATATATATGTATGGATTGGAGTTTGCAACTGAAAAGAAACTTTGTGTTCCCAACAAGCTAGGTGAAGGACGGCTTTCACACACACTTATCTCTCAGAACTGAGCAAGTGGAGAGACGTTCGTTCATCTAGCACCAAGGGAACGGGTTGCAGGAGACACTTTTTCTCTGCTTTCTCAGTCTGTTTCCTAGTGCCGGTTTAAAGTTCCTGCAGTTTTCACTGTCAAACCGAGTTGGAGCTTGTACCTCCCCATATATATGTATGGATTGGAGTTTGCAACTGAAAAGAAACTTTGTGTTCCCAACAAGCTAGGTGAAGGACGGCTTTCACACATACTTATCACCAGAACTGAGCAAGTGGAGAGACGTTCGTTCATCTAGCACCAAGGGAACGGGTTGCAGGAGACACTTTTTCTCTGCTTTCTCAGTCTGTTTCCTAGTGACGGTTTGAAGTTCCTGCAGTTTTCACTGTCAAACCGAGTTGGAGCTTGTACCTCCCCATATATATGTATGGATTGGAGTTTGCAACTGAAAAGAAACTTTGTGTTCCCAACAAGCTAGGTGAAGGACGGCTTTCACACACACTTATCTATCAGAACTGAGCAAGTGGAGAGACGTTCGTTCATCTAGCACCAAGGGAACGGGTTGCAGGAGACACTTTTTCTCTGCTTTCTCAGTCTGTTTCCTAGTGCCGGTTTAAAGTTCCTGCAGTTTTCACTGTCAAACCGAGTTGGAGCTTCTACCTCCCCATATATATGTATGGAATGGAGTTTGCAACTGAAAAGAAACTTTGTGTTCCCAACAAGCTAGGTGAAGTACGGCTTTCACACACACTTATCTCTCAGAACTGAGCAAGTGGAGAGACGTTCGTTCATCTAGCACCAAGGGAACGGGTTGCAGGAGACACTTTTTCTCTGCTTTCTCAGTCTGTTTCCTAGTGCCGGTTTGAAGTTCCTGCAGTTTTCACTGTCAAACCGAGTTGGAGCTTGTACCTCCCCATATATATGTATGGATTGGAGTTTGCAACTGAAAAGAAACTTTGTGTTCCCAACAAGCTAGGTGAAGGACGGCTTTCACACACACTTATCTCTCAGAACTGAGCAAGTGGAGAGACGTTCGTTCATCTAGCACCAAGGGAACGGGTTGCAGGAGACACTTTTTGTCAGCTTTATCAATTTGTTTCCTATTGCCGGTTTGAAGTTCCTGCAGTTTTCACTGTCAAACCGAGTTGGAGCTTGTACCTCCCCATATATATGTATGGATTGGAGTTTGCAACTGAAAAGAAACTTTGTGTTCCCAAAAAGCTAGGTGAAGGACGGCTTTCACACATACTTATCTCCAGAACTGAGCAAGTGGAGAGACGTTCGTTCATCTAGCACCAAGGGAACGGGTTGCAGGAGACACTTTTTCTCTGCTTTCTCAGTCTGTTTCCTAGTGACGGTTTGAAGTTCCTGCAGTTTTCACTGTCAAACCGAGTTGGAGCTTGTACCTCCCCATATATATGTATGGAATGGAGTTTGCAACTGAAAAGAAACTTTGTGTTCCCAACAAGCTAGGTGAAGGACGGCTTTCACACACACTTATCTATCAGAACTGAGCAAGTGGAGAGACGTTCGTTCATCTAGCACCAAGGGAACGGGTTGCAGGAGACACTTTTTCTCTGCTTTCTCAGTCTGTTTCCTAGTGCCGGTTTAAAGTTCCTGCAGTTTTCACTGTCAAACCGAGTTGGAGCTTCTACCTCCCCATATATATGTATGGAATGGAGTTTGCAACTGAAAAGAAACTTTGTGTTCCCAACAAGCTAGGTGAAGTACGGCTTTCACACACAGTTATCTCTCAGAACTGAGCAAGTGGAGAGACGTTCGTTCATCTAGCACCAAGGGAACGGGTTGCAGGAGACACTTTTTCTCTGCTTTCTCAGTCTGTTTCCTAGTGCCGGTTTGAAGTTCCTGCAGTTTTCACTGTCAAACCGAGTTGGAGCTTGTACCTCCCCATATATATGTATGGATTGGAGTTTGCAACTGAAAAGAAACTTTGTGTTCCCAACAAGCTAGGTGAAGGACGGCTTTCACACACACTTATCTCTCAGAACTGAGCAAGTGGAGAGACGTTCGTTCATCTAGCACCAAGGGAACGGGTTGCAGGAGACACTTTTTGTCAGCTTTCTCAGTCTGTTTCCTAGTGCCGGTTTAAAGTTCCTGCAGTTTTCACTGTCAAACCGAGTTGGAGCTTCTACCTCCCCATATATATGTATGGAATGGAGTTTGCAACTGAAAAGAAACTTTGTGTTCCCAACAAGCTAGGTGAAGTACGGCTTTCACACACAGTTATCTCTCAGAACTGAGCAAGTGGAGAGACGTTCGTTCATCTAGCACCAAGGGAACGGGTTGCAGGAGACACTTTTTCTCTGCTTTCTCAGTCTGTTTCCTAGTGCCGGTTTGAAGTTCCTGCAGTTTTCACTGTCAAACCGAGTTGGAGCTTGTACCTCCCCATATATATGTATGGATTGGAGTTTGCAACTGAAAAGAAACTTTGTGTTCCCAACAAGCTAGGTGAAGGACGGCTTTCACACACACTTATCTCTCAGAACTGAGCAAGTGGAGAGACGTTCGTTCATCTAGCACCAAGGGAACGGGTTGCAGGAGACACTTTTTGTCAGCTTTCTCAATTTGTTTCCTATTGCCGGTTTGAAGTTCCTGCAGTTTTCACTGTCAAACGGAGTTGGAGCTAGTACCTCCCCATATATATGTATGGAATGGAGTTTGCAACTGAAAAGAAACTTTGTGTTCCCAACAAGCTAGGTGAAGGACGGCTTTCACACACACTTATCTCTCAGAACTGAGCAAGTGGAGAGACGTTCGTTCATCTAGCACCAAGGGAACGGGTTGCAGGAGACACTTTTTCTCTGCTTTCTCAGTCTATTTCCTAGTGCCGGTTTGAAGTTCCTGTAGTTTTCACTGTCAAACCGAGTTGGAGCTTGTACCTCCCCATATATATGTATGGAATGGAGTTTGCAACTGAAAAGAAACTTTGTGTTCCCAACAAGCTATGTGAAGGACGGCTTTCACACACACTTATCTCTCAGAACTGAGCAAGTGGAGAGACGTTCGTTCATCTAGCACCAAGGGAACGGGTTGCAGGAGACACTTTTTCTCTGCTTTCTCAGTCTGTTTCCTAGTGCCGGTTTAAAGTTCCTGCAGTTTTCACTGTCAAACCGAGTTGGAGCTTGTACCTCCCCATATATATGTATGGATTGGAGTTTGCAACTGAAAAGAAACTTTGTGTTCCCAACAAGCTAGCTGAAGGACGGCTTTCACACACACTTATCTCTCAGAACTGAGCAAGTGGAGAGACGTTCGTTCATCTAGCACCAAGGGAACGGGTTGCAGGAGACACTTTTTCTCTGCTTTCTCAGTCTGTTTCCTAGTGCCGGTTTAAAGTTCCTGCAGTTTTCACTGTCAAACCGAGTTGGAGCTTGTACCTCCCCATATATATGTATGGATTGGAGTTTGCAACTGAAAAGAAACTTTGTGTTCCCAAAAAGCTAGGTGAAGGACGGCTTTCACACATACTTATCTCCAGAACTGAGCAAGTGGAGAGACGTTCGTTCATCTAGCACCAAGGGAACGGGTTGCAGGAGACACTTTTTCTCTGCTTTCTCAGTCTGTTTCCTAGTGACGGTTTGAAGTTCCTGCAGTTTTCACTGTCAAACCGAGTTGGAGCTTGTACCTCCCCATATATATGTATGGAATGGAGTTTGCAACTGAAAAGAAACTTTGTGTTCCCAACAAGCTAGGTGAAGGACGGCTTTCACACACACTTATCTATCAGAACTGAGCAAGTGGAGAGACGTTCGTTCATCTAGCACCAAGGGAACGGGTTGCAGGAGACACTTTTTCTCTGCTTTCTCAGTCTGTTTCCTAGTGCCGGTTTAAAGTTCCTGCAGTTTTCACTGTCAAACCGAGTTGGAGCTTCTACCTCCCCATATATATGTATGGAATGGAGTTTGCAACTGAAAAGAAACTTTGTGTTCCCAACAAGCTAGGTGAAGTACGGCTTTCACACACACTTATCTCTCAGAACTGAGCAAGTGGAGAGACGTTCGTTCATCTAGCACCAAGGGAACGGGTTGCAGGAGACACTTTTTCTCTGCTTTCTCAGTCTATTTCCTAGTGCCGGTTTGAAGTTCCTGTAGTTTTCACTGTCAAACCGAGTTGGAGCTTGTACCTCCCCATATATATGTATGGAATGGAGTTTGCAACTGAAAAGAAACTTTGTGTTCCCAACAAGCTATGTGAAGGACGGCTTTCACACACACTTATCTCTCAGAACTGAGCAAGTGGAGAGACGTTCGTTCATCTAGCACCAAGGGAACGGGTTGCAGGAGACACTTTTTCTCTGCTTTCTCAGTCTGTTTCCTAGTGCCGGTTTAAAGTTCCTGCAGTTTTCACTGTCAAACCGAGTTGGAGCTTGTACCTCCCCATATATATGTATGGATTGGAGTTTGCAACTGAAAAGAAACTTTGTGTTCCCAACAAGCTAGGTGAAGGACGGCTTTCACACACACTTATCTCTCAGAACTGAGCAAGTGGAGAGACGTTCGTTCATCTAGCACCAAGGGAACGGGTTGCAGGAGACACTTTTTCTCTGCTTTCTCAGTCTGTTTCCTAGTGCCGGTTTAAAGTTCCTGCAGTTTTCACTGTCAAACCGAGTTGGAGCTTGTACCTCCCCATATATATGTATGGATTGGAGTTTGCAACTGAAAAGAAACTTTGTGTTCCCAAAAAGCTAGGTGAAGGACGGCTTTCACACATACTTATCTCCAGAACTGAGCAAGTGGAGAGACGTTCGTTCATCTAGCACCAAGGGAACGGGTTGCAGGAGACACTTTTTCTCTGCTTTCTCAGTCTGTTTCCTAGTGACGGTTTGAAGTTCCTGCAGTTTTCACTGTCAAACCGAGTTGGAGCTTGTACCTCCCCATATATATGTATGGAATGGAGTTTGCAACTGAAAAGAAACTTTGTGTTCCCAACAAGCTAGGTGAAGGACGGCTTTCACACACACTTATCTTTCAGAACTGAGCAAGTGGAGAGACGTTCGTTCATCTAGCACCAAGGGAACGGGTTGCAGGAGACACTTTTTCTCTGCTTTCTCAGTCTGTTTCCTAGTGCCGGTTTAAAGTTCCTGCAGTTTTCACTGTCAAACCGAGTTGGAGCTTCTACCTCCCCATATATATGTATGGAATGGAGTTTGCAACTGAAAAGAAACTTTGTGTTCCCAACAAGCTAGGTGAAGTACGGCTTTCACACACACTTATCTCTCAGAACTGAGCAAGTGGAGAGACGTTCGTTCATCTAGCACCAAGGGAACGGGTTGCAGGAGACACTTTTTCTCTGCTTTCTCAGTCTGTTTCCTAGTGCCGGTTTGAAGTTCCTGCAGTTTTCACTGTCAAACCGAGTTGGAGCTTGTACCTCCCCATATATATGTATGGATTGGAGTTTGCAACTGAAAAGAAACTTTGTGTTCCCAACAAGCTATGTGAAGGACGGCTTTCACACACACTTATCTCTCAGAACTGAGCAAGTGGAGAGACGTTCGTTCATCTAGCACCAAGGGAACGGGTTGCAGGAGACACTTTTTGTCAGCTTTATCAATTTGTTTCCTATTGCCGGTTTGAAGTTCCTGCAGTTTTCACTGTCAAACCGAGTTGGAGCTTGTACCTCCCCATATATATGTATGGATTGGAGTTTGCAACTGAAAAGAAACTTTGTGTTCCCAAAAAGCTAGGTGAAGGACGGCTTTCACACATACTTATCTCCAGAACTGAGCAAGTGGAGAGACGTTCGTTCATCTAGCACCAAGGGAACGGGTTGCAGGAGACACTTTTTCTCTGCTTTCTCAGTCTGTTTCCTAGTGACGGTTTGAAGTTCCTGCAGTTTTCACTGTCAAACCGAGTTGGAGCTTGTACCTCCCCATATATATGTATGGAATGGAGTTTGCAACTGAAAAGAAACTTTGTGTTCCCAACAAGCTAGGTGAAGGACGGCTTTCACACACACTTATCTATCAGAACTGAGCAAGTGGAGAGACGTTCGTTCATCTAGCACCAAGGGAACGGGTTGCAGGAGACACTTTTTCTCTGCTTTCTCAGTCTGTTTCCTAGTGCCGGTTTAAAGTTCCTGCAGTTTTCACTGTCAAACCGAGTTGGAGCTTCTACCTCCCCATATATATGTATGGAATGGAGTTTGCAACTGAAAAGAAACTTTGTGTTCCCAACAAGCTAGGTGAAGTACGGCTTTCACACACAGTTATCTCTCAGAACTGAGCAAGTGGAGAGACGTTCGTTCATCTAGCACCAAGGGAACGGGTTGCAGGAGACACTTTTTCTCTGCTTTCTCAGTCTGTTTCCTAGTGCCGGTTTGAAGTTCCTGCAGTTTTCACTGTCAAACCGAGTTGGAGCTTGTACCTCCCCATATATATGTATGGATTGGAGTTTGCAACTGAAAAGAAACTTTGTGTTCCCAACAAGCTAGGTGAAGGACGGCTTTCACACACACTTATCTCTCAGAACTGAGCAAGTGGAGAGACGTTCGTTCATCTAGCACCAAGGGAACGGGTTGCAGGAGACACTTTTTGTCAGCTTTCTCAGTCTGTTTCCTAGTGCCGGTTTAAAGTTCCTGCAGTTTTCACTGTCAAACCGAGTTGGAGCTTCTACCTCCCCATATATATGTATGGAATGGAGTTTGCAACTGAAAAGAAACTTTGTGTTCCCAACAAGCTAGGTGAAGTACGGCTTTCACACACAGTTATCTCTCAGAACTGAGCAAGTGGAGAGACGTTCGTTCATCTAGCACCAAGGGAACGGGTTGCAGGAGACACTTTTTCTCTGCTTTCTCAGTCTGTTTCCTAGTGCCGGTTTGAAGTTCCTGCAGTTTTCACTGTCAAACCGAGTTGGAGCTTGTACCTCCCCATATATATGTATGGATTGGAGTTTGCAACTGAAAAGAA
This sequence comes from Camelus dromedarius, assembly GCF_036321535.1. Taxonomy (NCBI): domain Eukaryota; kingdom Metazoa; phylum Chordata; class Mammalia; order Artiodactyla; family Camelidae; genus Camelus; species Camelus dromedarius. The sequence goes on from NW_026989746.1 coordinate 1,264,010, forward strand.
ACTTTGTGTTCCCAACAAGCTAGGTGAAGGACGGCTTTCACACACACTTATCTCTCAGAACTGAGCAAGTGGAGAGACGTTCGTTCATCTAGCACCAAGGGAACGGGTTGCAGGAGACACTTTTTGTCAGCTTTCTCAATTTGTTTCCTATTGCCGGTTTGAAGTTCCTGCAGTTTTCACTGTCAAACGGAGTTGGAGCTAGTACCTCCCCATATATATGTATGGAATGGAGTTTGCAACTGAAAAGAAACTTTGTGTTCCCAACAAGCTAGGTGAAGGACGGCTTTCACAAACACTTATCTCTCAGAACTGAGCAAGTGGAGAGACGTTCGTTCATCTAGCACCAAGGGAACGGGTTGCAGGAGACACTTTTTCTCTGCTTTCTCAGTCTATTTCCTAGTGCCGGTTTGAAGTTCCTGTAGTTTTCACTGTCAAACCGAGTTGGAGCTTGTACCTCCCCATATATATGTATGGAATGGAGTTTGCAACTGAAAAGAAACTTTGTGTTCCCAACAAGCTATGTGAAGGACGGCTTTCACACACACTTATCTCTCAGAACTGAGCAAGTGGAGAGACGTTCGTTCATCTAGCACCAAGGGAACGGGTTGCAGGAGACACTTTTTCTCTGCTTTCTCAGTCTGTTTCCTAGTGCCGGTTTAAAGTTCCTGCAGTTTTCACTGTCAAACCGAGTTGGAGCTTGTACCTCCCCATATATATGTATGGATTGGAGTTTGCAACTGAAAAGAAACTTTGTGTTCCCAACAAGCTAGCTGAAGGACGGCTTTCACACACACTTATCTCTCAGAACTGAGCAAGTGGAGAGACGTTCGTTCATCTAGCACCAAGGGAACGGGTTGCAGGAGACACTTTTTCTCTGCTTTCTCAGTCTGTTTCCTAGTGCCGGTTTAAAGTTCCTGCAGTTTTCACTGTCAAACCGAGTTGGAGCTTGTACCTCCCCATATATATGTATGGATTGGAGTTTGCAACTGAAAAGAAACTTTGTGTTCCCAAAAAGCTAGGTGAAGGACGGCTTTCACACATACTTATCTCCAGAACTGAGCAAGTGGAGAGACGTTCGTTCATCTAGCACCAAGGGAACGGGTTGCAGGAGACACTTTTTCTCTGCTTTCTCAGTCTGTTTCCTAGTGACGGTTTGAAGTTCCTGCAGTTTTCACTGTCAAACCGAGTTGGAGCTTGTACCTCCCCATATATATGTATGGAATGGAGTTTGCAACTGAAAAGAAACTTTGTGTTCCCAACAAGCTAGGTGAAGGACGGCTTTCACACACACTTATCTATCAGAACTGAGCAAGTGGAGAGACGTTCGTTCATCTAGCACCAAGGGAACGGGTTGCAGGAGACACTTTTTCTCTGCTTTCTCAGTCTGTTTCCTAGTGCCGGTTTAAAGTTCCTGCAGTTTTCACTGTCAAACCGAGTTGGAGCTTCTACCTCCCCATATATATGTATGGAATGGAGTTTGCAACTGAAAAGAAACTTTGTGTTCCCAACAAGCTAGGTGAAGTACGGCTTTCACACACACTTATCTCTCAGAACTGAGCAAGTGGAGAGACGTTCGTTCATCTAGCACCAAGGGAACGGGTTGCAGGAGACACTTTTTCTCTGCTTTCTCAGTCTGTTTCCTAGTGCCGGTTTGAAGTTCCTGCAGTTTTCACTGTCAAACCGAGTTGGAGCTTGTACCTCCCCATATATATGTATGGAATCGAGTTTGCAACTGAAAAGAAACTTTGTGTTCCCAACAAGCTAGGTGAAGGACGGCTTTCACACACACTTATCTCTCAGAACTGAGCAAGTAGAGAGAAGTTCGTTCATCTAGCACCAAGGGAACGGGTTGCAGGAGACACTTTTTCTCTGCTTTACCAGTCTGTTTCCTAGTGCCGGTTTGAAGTTCCAGCAGTTTTCACTGTCAAACCGAGTTGGAGCTTCTACCTCCCCATATATATGTATGGAATGGAGTTTGCAACTGAAAAGAAACTTTGTGTTCCCAACAAGCTAGGTGAAGGACGGCTTTCACACACACTTATCTCTCAGAACAGAGCAAGTGGAGAGACGTTCGTTCATCTAGCACCAAGGGAACGCGTTGCAGGAGACACTTTTTCTCTGCTTTATCAGTCTGTTTCCTAGTGCCGGTTTGAAGTTCCTGCAGTTTTCACTGTCAAATCGAGTTGGAGCTAGTACCTCCCCATATATATGTATGGAATGGAGTTTGCAACTGAAAAGAAACTTTGTGTTCCCAACAAGCTAGTTGAAGGACGGCTTTCACACGCACATATCTCTCAGAACTGAGCAAGTGGAGAGACGTTCGTTCACCTAGCACCAAGGGAACGGGTTGCAGGAGACACTTTTTCTCTGCTTCCTCAGTCTGTTTCCTTGTGCCGGTTTGATGTTCCTGCAGTTTTCACTGTAAAAACGAGTTGGAGCTTGTACCTCCCCATATATATGTATGGAACGGAGTTTGCACCTGAAAAGAAACTTTGTGTTCCCAACAAGCTAGGTGAAGGACGGCTTTCACACACACTTATCTCTCAGAACTGAGCAAGTGGAGAGACGTTCGTTCATCTAGCACCAAGGGAACGGTTTGCAGGGGACACTTTTTCTCTGCTTTCTCAGTCTGTTTCCTAGTGCCGGTTTGAAGTTCCTGCAGTTTTCACTGTCAAACCGAGTTGGAGCTAGTACCTCCCCATATATATGTATGGAATGGAGTTTGCAACTGAAAAGAAACTTTGTGTTCCCAACAAGCTAGCTGAAGGACGGCTTTCACACACACTTATCTCTCAGAACAGAGCAAGTGGAGAGACGTTCGTTCATCTAGCACCAAGGGAACGGGTTGCAGGAGACACTTTTTCTCTGCTTTCTCAGTCTGTTTCCTAGTGCCGGTTTGAAGTTCCTGCAGTTTTCACTGTCAAACCGAGTTGGAGCTAGTACCTCCCCATATATATGTAAGGAATGGAGTTTGCAACTGAAAAGAAACTTTGTGTTCCCAACAAGCTAGGTTAAGGACGGCTTTCACACACACTTATCTCTCACAACTGAGCAAGTGGAGAGACGTTCGTTCATCTAGCACCAAGGGAACGGGTTGCAGGAGACACATTTTCTCTGCTTTCTCAGTCTGTTTCCTAGTTCCGGTTTGAAGTTCCTGCAGTTTTCACTGTCAAACCGAGTTGGAGCTTGTACCTCCCCATATATATGTATGGAATGGATTTTGCAACTGAAATGAAACTTTGTGTTCCCAAAAAGCTATGTGAAGGACGGCTTTCACACACACTTATCTCTCAGAACTGAGCAAGTGGAGAGACGTTCGTTCATCTAGCACCAAGGGAACGGGTTGCAGGAGACACTTTTTCTCTGCTTTCTCAGTCTGTTTCCTAGTGCCGGTTTAAAGTTCCTGCAGTTTTCACTGTCAAACCGAGTTGGAGCTTGTACCTCCCCATATATATGTATGGATTGGAGTTTGCAACTGAAAAGAAACTTTGTGTTCCCAAAAAGCTAGGTGAAGAACGGCTTTCACACATACTTATCTCCAGAACTGAGCAAGTGGAGAGACGTTCGTTCATCTAGCACCAAGGGAACGGGTTGCAGGAGACACTTTTTCTCTGCTTTCTCAGTCTGTTTCCTAGTGACGGTTTGAAGTTCCTGCAGTTTTCACTGTCAAACCGAGTTGGAGCTTGTACCTCCCCATATATATGTATGGAATGGAGTTTGCAACTGAAAAGAAACTTTGTGTTCCCAACAAGCTAGGTGAAGGACGGCTTTCACACACACTTATCTATCAGAACTGAGCAAGTGGAGAGACGTTCGTTCATCTAGCACCAAGGGAACGGGTTGCAGGAGACACTTTTTCTCTGCTTTCTCAGTCTGTTTCCTAGTGCCGGTTTAAAGTTCCTGCAGTTTTCACTGTCAAACCGAGTTGGAGCTTCTACCTCCCCATATATATGTATGGAATGGAGTTTGCAACTGAAAAGAAACTTTGTGTTCCCAACAAGCTAGGTGAAGTACGGCTTTCACACACACTTATCTCTCAGAACTGAGCAAGTGGAGAGACGTTCGTTCATCTAGCACCAAGGGAACGGGTTGCAGGAGACACTTTTTCTCTGCTTTCTCAGTCTGTTTCCTAGTGCCGGTTTGAAGTTCCTGCAGTTTTCACTGTCAAACCGAGTTGGAGCTTGTACCTCCCCATATATATGTATGGAATGGAGTTTGCAACTGAAAAGAAACTTTGTGTTCCCAACAAGCTAGGTGAAGGACGGCTTTCACACACACTTATCTCTCAGAACTGAGCAAGTAGAGAGAAGTTCGTTCATCTAGCACCAAGGGAACGGGTTGCAGGAGACACTTTTTCTCTGCTTTCTCAGTCTGTTTCCTAGTGCCGGTTTGAAGTTCCAGCAGTTTTCACTGTCAAACCGAGTTGGAGCTTCTACCTCCCCATATATATGTATGGAATGGAGTTTGCAACTGAAAAGAAACTTTGTGTTCCCAACAAGCTAGGTGAAGGACGGCTTTCACACACACTTATCTCTCAGAACAGAGCAAGTGGAGAGACGTTCGTTCATCTAGCACCAAGGGAACGCGTTGCAGGAGACACTTTTTCTCTGCTTTATCAGTCTGTTTCCTAGTGCCGGTTTGAAGTTCCTGCAGTTTTCACTGTCAAATCGAGTTGGAGCTAGTACCTCCCCATATATATGTATGGAATGGAGTTTGCAACTGAAAAGAAACTTTGTGTTCCCAACAAGCTAGTTGAAGGACGGCTTTCACACGCACATATCTCTCAGAACTGAGCAAGTGGAGAGACGTTCGTTCATCTAGCACCAAGGGAACGGGTTGCAGGAGACACTTTTTCTCTGCTTCCTCAGTCTGTTTCCTTGTGCTGGTTTGATGTTCCTGCAGTTTTCACTGTAAAAACGAGTTGGAGCTTGTACCTCCCCATATATATGTATGGAACGGAGTTTGCACCTGAAAAGAAACTTTGTGTTCCCAACAAGCTAGGTGAAGGACGGCTTTCACACACACTTATCTCTCAGAACTGAGCAAGTGGAGAGACGTTCGTTCATCTAGCACCAAGGGAACGGTTTGCAGGGGACACTTTTTCTCTGCTTTCTCAGTCTGTTTCCTAGTGCCGGTTTGAAGTTCCTGCAGTTTTCACTGTAAAACAGAGTTGGAGCTTCTACCTCCCCATATATATGTATGGAATGGAGTTTGCAACTGAAAAGAAACTTTGTGTTCCCAACAAGCTAGCTGAAGGACGGCTTTCACACACACTTATCTCTCAGAACAGAGCAAGTGGAGAGAAGTTCGTTCATCTAGCACCAAGGGAACGGGTTGCAGGAGACACTTTTTCTCTGCTTTCTCAGTCTGTTTCCTAGTGCCGGTTTGAAGTTCCTGCAGTTTTCACTGTCAAACCGAGTTGGAGCTAGTACCTCCCCATATATATGTATGGAATGGAGTTTGCAACTGAAAAGAAACTTTGTGTTCCCAACAAGCTAGGTTAAGGACGGCTTTCACACACACTTATCTCTCACAACTGAGCAAGTGGAGAGACGTTCGTTCATCTAGCACCAAGGGAACGGGTTGCAGGAGACACTTTTTCTCTGCTTTCTCAGTCTGTTTCCTAGTGCCGGTTTGAAGTTCCTGCAGTTTTCACTGTCAAACCGAGTTGGAGCTAGTACCTCCCCATATATATGTATTGAATGGAGTTTGCAACTGAAAAGAAACTTTGTGTTCCCAACAAGCTATGTGAAGGACGGCTTTCACACACACTTATCTCTCAGAAGTGAGCAAGTGGAGAGACGTTCGTTCATCTAGCACCAAGGGAACGGGTTGCAGGAGACACTTTTTCTCTGCTTTCTCAGTCTGTTTCCTAGTGCCGGTTTGAAGTTCCTGCAGTTTTCACTGTCAAACCGAGTTGGAGCTTCTACCTCCCCATATATATGTATGGAATGGAGTTTGCAACTGAAAAGAAACTTTGTGTTCCCAACAAGCTAGGTGAAGGACGGCTTTCACACACACTTATCTCTCAGAACAGAGCAATTGGAGAGACGTTCGTTCATCTAGCACCAAGGGAACGGGTTGCAGGAGACACTTTTTCTCTGCTTTCTCAGTCTGTTTCCTAGTGCCGGTTTGAAGTTCCTGTAGTTTTCACTGTCAAACCGAGTTGGAGCTAGTACCTCCCCATATATATGTATGGAATGGTGTTTGCAACTGAAAAGAAACTTTGTGTTCCCAACAAGCTAGGTGAAGGACGGCTTTCACACGCACATATCTCTCAGAACTGAGCAAGTGGAGAGACGTTCGTTCATCTAGCACCAAGGGAACGGGTTGCAGGAGACACTTTTCTCTGCTTTCTCAGTCTGTTTCCTAGTGCCGGTTTGAAGTTCCTGCAGTTTTCATTGTCAAACCGATTTGGAGCTAGTATCTCCCCATATATATGTATGGAATGGAGTTTGCAACTGAAAAGAAACTTTGTGTTCCCAACAAGCTAGGTGAAGGGCGGCTTTCACACACACTTCTCTCTCAGAACTGAGCAAGTGGAGAGACGTTCGTTCATCTAGCACCAAGGGAACGGGTTGCAGGAGACACTTTTTGTCTGTTTTCTCAGTCTGTTTCCTAGTGCCGGTTTGAAGTTCCTGCAGTTTTCACTGTAAAACCGAGTTGGAGCTTCTACCTCCCCATTTATATGTATGGAATGGAGTTTGCAACTGAAAAGAAACTGTGTTCCCAACAAGCAAGTTGAAGGACGGCTTTCACACACACTTATCTCTCAGAACTGAGCAAGTGGAGAGACGTTCGTTCATCTAGCACCAAGGGAACGGGTTGCAGGAGACACTTTTTCTCTGCTTTCTCAGTCTGTTTAATAGTGCCGGTTTGAAGTTCCTGCAGTTTTCACTGTAAAACCGAGTTGGAGCTTCTACCTCCCCATATATATGTATGGAATGGAGTTTGCAACTGAAAAGAAACTTTGTGTTCCCAACAAGCTAGCTGAAGGACGGCTTTCACACACACTTATCTCTCAGAACAGAGCAAGTCGAGAGACGTTCGTTCATCTAGCACCAAGGGAACGGGTTGCAGGAGACACTTTTTCTCTGCTTTCTCAGTCTGTTTCCTAGTGCCGGTTTGAAGTTCCTGCAGTTTTCACTGTCAAACCGAGTTGGAGCTAGTACCTCCCCATATATATGTATGGAATGGAGTTTGCAACTGAAAAGAAACTTTGTGTTCCCAACAAGCTAGGTTAAGGACGGCTTTCACACACACTTATCTCTCACAACTGAGCAAGTGGAGAGACGTTCGTTCATCTAGCACCAAGGGAACGGGTTGCAGGAGACACTTTTTCTCTGCTTTCTCAGTCTGTTTCCTAGTGCCGGTTTGAAGTTCCTGCAGTTTTCACTGTCAAACCGAGTTGGAGCTAGTACCTCCCCATATATATGTATTGAATGGAGTTTGCAACTGAAAAGAAACTTTGTGTTCCCAACAAGCTATGTGAAGGACGGCTTTCACACACACTTATCTCTCAGAAGTGAGCAAGTGGAGAGACGTTCTTTCATCTAGCACCAAGGGAACGGGTTGCAGGAGACACTTTTTCTCTGCTTTCTCAGTCTGTTTCCTAGTGCCGGTTTGAAGTTCCTGCAGTTTTCACTGTCAAACCGAGTTGGAGCTTCTACCTCCCCATATATATGTATGGAATGGAGTTTGCAACTGAAAAGAAACTTTGTGTTCCCAACAAGCTTGGTGAAGGACGGCTTTCACACACACTTATCTCTCAGAACAGAGCAATTGGAGAGACGTTCGTTCATCTAGCACCAAGGGAACGGGTTGCAGGAGACACTTTTTCTCTGCTTTCTCAGTCTGTTTCCTAGTGCCGGTTTGAAGTTCCTGCAGTTTTCACTGTCAAACCGAGTTGGAGCTAGTACCTCCCCATATATATGTATGGAATGGTGTTTGCAACTGAAAAGAAACTTTGTGTTCCCAACAAGCTAGGTGAAGGACGGCTTTCACACGCACATATCTCTCAGAACTGAGCAAGTGGAGAGACGTTCGTTCATCTAGCACCAAGGGAACGGGTTGAAGGAGACACTTTTCTCTGCTTTCTCAGTCTGTTTCCTAGTGCCGGTTTGAAGTTCCTGCAGTTTTCACTGTCAAACCGAGTTGGAGCTTCTACCTCCCCATATATATGTATGGAATGGAGTTTGCAACTGAAAAGAAACTTTGTGTTCCCAACAAGCTAGGTGAAGGACGGCTTTCACACACACTTATCTCTCAGAACAGAGCAATTGGAGAGACGTTCGTTCATCTAGCACCAAGGGAACGGGTTGCAGGAGACACTTTTTCTCTGCTTTCTCAGTCTGTTTCCTAGTGCCGGTTTGAAGTTCCTGTAGTTTTCACTGTCAAACCGAGTTGGAGCTAGTACCTCCCCATATATATGTATGGAATGGTGTTTGCAACTGAAAAGAAACTTTGTGTTCCCAACAAGCTAGGTGAAGGACGGCTTTCACACGCACATATCTCTCAGAACTGAGCAAGTGGAGAGACGTTCGTTCATCTAGCACCAAGGGAACGGGTTGCAGGAGACACTTTTTGTCTGTTTTCTCAGTCTGTTTCCTAGTGCCGGTTTGAAGTTCCTGCAGTTTTCACTGTAAAACCGAGTTGGAGCTTCTACCTCCCCATTTATATGTATGGAATGGAGTTTGCAACTGAAAAGAAACTGTGTTCCCAACAAGCAAGTTGAAGGACGGCTTTCACACACACTTATCTCTCAGAACTGAGCAAGTGGAGAGACGTTCGTTCATCTAGCACCAAGGGAACGGGTTGCAGGAGACACTTTTTCTCTGCTTTCTCAGTCTGTTTCCTAGTGCCGGTTTGAAGTTCCTGCAGTTTTCACTGTAAAACCGAGTTGGAGCTTCTACCTCCCCATATATATGTATGGAATGGAGTTTGCAACTGAAAAGAAACTTTGTGTTCCCAACAAGCTAGCTGAAGGACGGCTTTCACACACACTTATCTCTCAGAACAGAGCAAGTCGAGAGACGTTCGTTCATCTAGCACCAAGGGAACGGGTTGCAGGAGACACTTTTTCTCTGCTTTCTCAGTCTGTTTCCTAGTGCCGGTTTGAAGTTCCTGCAGTTTTCACTGTCAAACCGAGTTGGAGCTAGTACCTCCCCATATATATGTATGGAATGGAGTTTGCAACTGAAAAGAAACTTCGTGTTCCCAACAAGCTAGGTTAAGGACGGCTTTCACACACACTTATCTCTCACAACTGAGCAAGTGGAGAGACGTTCGTTCATCTAGCACCAAGGGAACGGGTTGCAGGAGACACTTTTTCTCTGCTTTCTCAGTCTGTTTCCTAGTGCCGGTTTGAAGTTCCTGCAGTTTTCACTGTAAAACCGAGTTGGAGCTTCTACCTCCCCATTTATATGTATGGAATGGAGTTTGCAACTGAAAAGAAACTGTGTTCCCAACAAGCAAGTTGAAGGACGGCTTTCACACACACTTATCTCTCAGAACTGAGCAAGTGGAGAGACGTTCGTTCATCTAGCACCAAGGGAACGGGTTGCAGGAGACACTTTTTCTCTGCTTTCTCAGTCTGTTTCCTAGTGCCGGTTTGAAGTTCCTGCAGTTTTCACTGTAAAACCGAGTTGGAGCTTCTACCTCCCCATATATATGTATGGAATGGAGTTTGCAACTGAAAAGAAACTTTGTGTTCCCAACAAGCTAGCTGAAGGACGGCTTTCACACACACTTATCTCTCAGAACAGAGCAAGTCGAGAGACGTTCGTTCATCTAGCACCAAGGGAACGGGTTGCAGGAGACACTTTTTCTCTGCTTTCTCAGTCTGTTTCCTAGTGCCGGTTTGAAGTTCCTGCAGTTTTCACTGTCAAACCGAGTTGGAGCTAGTACCTCCCCATATATATGTATGGAATGGAGTTTGCAACTGAAAAGAAACTTCGTGTTCCCAACAAGCTAGGTTAAGGACGGCTTTCACACACACTTATCTCTCACAACTGAGCAAGTGGAGAGACGTTCGTTCATCTAGCACCAAGGGAACGGGTTGCAGGAGACACTTTTTCTCTGCTTTCTCAGTCTGTTTCCTAGTGCCGGTTTGAAGTTCCTGCAGTTTTCACTGTCAAACCGAGTTGGAGCTAGTACCTCCCCATATATATGTATTGAATGGAGTTTGCAACTGAAAAGAAACTTTGTGTTCCCAACAAGCTATGTAAAGGACGGCTTTCACACACACTTATCTCTCAGAAGTGAGCAAGTGGAGAGACGTTCTTTCATCTAGCACCAAGGGAACGGGTTGCAGGAGACACTTTTTCTCTGCTTTCTCAGTCTGTTTCCTAGTGCCGGTTTGAAGTTCCTGCAGTTTTCACTGTCAAACCGAGTTGGAGCTTCTACCTCCCCATATATATGTATGGAATGGAGTTTGCAACTGAAAAGAAACTTTGTGTTCCCAACAAGCTTGGTGAAGGACGGCTTTCACACACACTTATCTCTCAGAACAGAGCAATTGGAGAGACGTTCGTTCATCTAGCACCAAGGGAACGGGTTGCAGGAGACACTTTTTCTCTGCTTTCTCAGTCTGTTTCCTAGTGCCGGTTTGAAGTTCCTGCAGTTTTCACTGTCAAACCGAGTTGGAGCTAGTACCTCCCCATATATATGTATGGAATGGTGTTTGCAACTGAAAAGAAACTTTGTGTTCCCAACAAGCTAGGTGAAGGACGGCTTTCACACGCACATATCTCTCAGAACTGAGCAAGTGGAGAGACGTTCGTTCATCTAGCACCAAGGGAACGGGTTGAAGGAGACACTTTTCTCTGCTTTCTCAGTCTGTTTCCTAGTGCCGGTTTGAAGTTCCTGCATTTTTCATTGTCAAACCGATTTGGAGCTAGTATCTCCCCATATATATGTATGGAATGGAGTTTGCAACTGAAAAGAAACTTTGTGTTCCCAACAAGCTAGGTGAAGGGCGGCTTTCACACACACTTCTCTCTCAGAACTGAGCAAGTGGAGAGACGTTCGTTCATCTAGCACCAAGGGAACGGGTTGCAGGAGACACTTTTTGTCTGTTTTCTCAGTCTGTTTCCTAGTGCCGGTTTGAAGTTCCTGCAGTTTTCACTGTAAAACCGAGTTGGAGCTTCTACCTCCCCATTTATATGTATGGAATGGAGTTTGCAACTGAAAAGAAACTGTGTTCCCAACAAGCAAGTTGAAGGACGGCTTTCTCACACACTTATCTCTCAGAACTGAGCAAGTGGAGAGACGTTCGTTCATCTAGCACCAAGGGAACGGGTTGCAGGAGACACTTTTTCTCTGCTTTCTCAGTCTGTTTCCTAGTGCCGGTTTGAAGTTCCTGCAGTTTTCACTGTCAAACCGAGTTGGAGCTAGTACCTCCCCATATATATGTATGGAATGGAGTTTGCAACTGAAAAGAAACTTTGTGTTCCCAACAAGCTAGGTTAAGGACGGCTTTCACACACACTTATCTCTCACAACTGAGCAAGTGGAGAGACGTTCGTTCATCTAGCACCAAGGGAACGGGTTGCAGGAGACACTTTTTCTCTGCTTTCTCAGTCTGTTTCCTAGTGCCGGTTTGAAGTTCCTGCAGTTTTCACTGTCAAACCGAGTTGGAGCTAGTACCTCCCCATATATATGTATTGAATGGAGTTTGCAACTGAAAAGAAACTTTGTGTTCCCAACAAGCTATGTGAAGGACGGCTTTCACACACACTTATCTCTCAGAAGTGAGCAAGTGGAGAGACGTTCTTTCATCTAGCACCAAGGGAACGGGTTGCAGGAGACACTTTTTCTCTGCTTTCTCAGTCTGTTTCCTAGTGCCGGTTTGAAGTTCCTGCAGTTTTCACTGTCAAACCGAGTTGGAGCTAGTACCTCCCCATATATATGTATGGAATGGTGTTTGCAACTGAAAAGAAACTTTGTGTTCCCAACAAGCTAGGTGAAGGACGGCTTTCACACGCACATATCTCTCAGAACTGAGCAAGTGGAGAGACGTTCGTTCATCTAGCACCAAGGGAACGGGTTGAAGGAGACACTTTTCTCTGCTTTCTCAGTCTGTTTCCTAGTGCCGGTTTGAAGTTCCTGCATTTTTCATTGTCAAACCGATTTGGAGCTAGTATCTCCCCATATATATGTATGGAATGGAGTTTGCAACTGAAAAGAAACTTTGTGTTCCCAACAAGCTAGGTGAAGGGCGGCTTTCACACACACTTCTCTCTCAGAACTGAGCAAGTGGAGAGACGTTCGTTCATCTAGCACCAAGGGAACGGGTTGCAGGAGACACTTTTTGTCTGTTTTCTCAGTCTGTTTCCTAGTGCCGGTTTGAAGTTCCTGCAGTTTTCACTGTAAAACCGAGTTGGAGCTTCTACCTCCCCATTTATATGTATGGAATGGAGTTTGCAACTGAAAAGAAACTGTGTTCCCAACAAGCAAGTTGAAGGACGGCTTTCACACACACTTATCTCTCAGAACTGAGCAAGTGGAGAGACGTTCGTTCATCTAGCACCAAGGGAACGGGTTGCAGGAGACACTTTTTCTCTGCTTTCTCAGTCTGTTTCCTAGTGCCGGTTTGAAGTTCCTGCAGTTTTCACTGTCAAACCGAGTTGGAGCTAGTACCTCCCCATATATAAGTATGGAATTGAGTTGGGAACTGAAAAGAAACTTTGTGTTACCAACAAGCTAGGTGAAGGACGGCTTTCACACACACTTATCTCTCAGAACTGAGCAAGTGGAGAGACGTTCGTTCATCTAGCACCAAGGGAACGGGTTGCAGGAGACACTTTTTCTCTGCTTCCTCAGTCTGTTTCCTAGTGCCGGTTTGAAGTTCCTGCAGTTTTCACTGAAAAAACCGAGTTGGAGCTTGTACCTCCCCATATATATGTATGGAATGGAGTTTCCAACTGAAAAGAAACTTTGTGTTCCCAACAAGCTAGGTGAAGGACGGCTTTCACACACACTTATCTCTCAGAACTGAGCAAGTGGAGAGACGTTCGTTCATCTAGCACCAAGGGAACGGTTTGCAGGGGACACTTTTTCTCTGCTTTCTCAGTCTGTTTCCTAGTGCCGGTTTGAAGTTCCTGCAGTTTTCACTGTAAAACCGAGTTAGAGCTTCTACCTCCCCATATATAAGTATGGAATGGAGTTTGCAACTGAAAAGAAACTTTGTGTTCCCAACAAGCTAGCTGAAGGACGGCTTTCACACACACTTATCTCTCAGAACAGAGCAAGTGGAGAGACGTTCGTTCATCTAGCACCAAGGGAACGGGTTGCAGGAGACACTTTTTCTCTGCTTTCTCAGTCTGTTTCCTAGTGCCGGTTTGAAGTTCCTGCAGTTTTCACTGTCAAACCGAGTTGGAGCTAGTACCTCCCCATATATATGTATGGAATGGAGTTTGCAACTGAAAAGAAACTTTGTGTTCCCAACAAGCTAGGTTAAGGACGGCTTTCACACACACTTATCTCTCAGAACTGAGCAAGTGGAGAGACGTTCGTTCATCTAGCACCAAGGGAACGGGTTGCAGGAGACACTTTTTCTCTGCTTTCTCAGTCTGTTTCCTAGTGCCGGTTTGAAGTTCCTGCAGTTTTCACTGTCAAACCGAGTTGGAGCTAGTACCTCCCCATATATATGTATTGAATGGAGTTTGCAACTGAAAAGAAACTTTGTGTTCCCAACAAGCTAGGTGAAGGACGGCTTTCACACACACTTATCTCTCAGAAGTGAGCAAGTGGAGAGACGTTCGTTCATCTAGCACCAAGGGAACGGGTTGCAGGAGACACTTTTTCTCTGCTTTCTCAGTCTGTTTCCTAGTGCCGGTTTGAAGTTCCTGCAGTTTTCACTGTCAAACCGAGTTGGAGCTAGTACCTCCCCATATATATGTATTGAATGGAGTTTGCAACTGAAAAGAAACTTTGTGTTCCCAACAAGCTAGGTGAAGGACGGCTTTCACACACACTTATCTCTCAGAAGTGAGCAAGTGGAGAGACGTTCGTTCATCTAGCACCAAGGGAACGGGTTGCAGGAGACACTTTTTCTCTGCTTTCTCAGTCTGTTTCCTAGTGCCGGTTTGAAGTTCCTGCAGTTTTCACTGTAAAACCGTGTTGGAGCTTCTACCTCCCCATATATATGTATGGAATGGAGTTTGCAACTGAAAAGAAACTTTGTGTTCCCAACAAGCTAGGTGAAGGACGGCTTTCACACACACTTATCTCTCAGAACAGAGCAATTGGAGAGACGTTCGTTCATCTAGCACCAAGGGAACGGGTTGCAGGAGACACTTTTTCTCTGCTTTCTCAGTCTGTTTCCTAGTGCCGGTTTGAAGTTCCTGCAGTTTTCACTGTCAAACCGAGTTGGAGCTAGTACCTCCCCATATATATGTATGGAATGGTGTTTGCAACTGAAAAGAAACTTTGTGTTCCCAACAAGCTAGGTGAAGGACGGCTTTCACACGCACATATCTCTCAGAACTGAGCAAGTGGAGAGACGTTTGTTCATCTAGCACCAAGGGAACGGGTTGCAGGAGACACTTTTCTCTGCTTTCTCAGTCTGTTTCCTAGTGCCGGTTTGAAGTTCCTGCAGTTTTCATTGTCAAACCGATTTGGAGCTAGTATCTCCCCATATATATGTATGGAATGGAGTTTGCAACTGAAAAGAAACTTTGTGTTCCCAACAAGCTAGGTGAAGGGCGGCTTTCACACACACTTATCTCTCAGAACTGAGCAAGTGGAGAGACGTTCGTTCATCTAGCACCAAGGGAACGGGTTGCAGGAGACACTTTTTGTCTGTTTTCTCAGTCTGTTTCCTAGTGCCGGTTTGAAGTTCCTGCAGTTTTCACTGTAAAACCGAGTTGGAGCTTCTACCTCCCCATTTATATGTATGGAATGGAGTTTGCAACTGAAAAGAAACTTTGTGTTCCCAACAAGCAAGTTGAAGGACGGCTTTCACACACACTTATCTCTCAGAACAGAGCAAGTGGAGAGACGTTCGTTCATCTAGCACCAAGGGAACGGGTTGCAGGAGACACTTTTTCTCTGCTTTCTCAGTCTGTTTCCTAGTGCCGGTTTGAAGTTCCTGCAGTTTTCACTGTCAAACCGAGTTGGAGCTAGTACCTCCCCATATATAAGTATGGAATTGAGTTGGCAACTGAAAAGAAACTTTGTGTTACCAACAAGCTAGGTGAAGGACGGCTTTCACACACACTTATCTCTCAGAACTGAGCAAGTGGAGAGACGTTCGTTCATCTAGCACCAAGGGAACGGGTTGTAGGAGACACTATTTCTCTGCTTCCTCAGTCTGTTTCCTAGTGCTGGTTTGAAGTTCCTGCAGTTTTCACTGTAAAACCGAGTTGGAGCTTGTACCTCCCCATATATATGTATGGAATGGAGTTTGCAACTGAAAAGAAACTTTGTGTTCCCAACAAGCTAGATGAAGGACGGCTTTCACACACACTTATCTCTCAGAACTGAGCATGTGGAGAGACGTTCGTTCATGTAGCACAAAGGGAACGGGTTGCAGGAGACACTTTTTCTGTGCTTTCTCAGTCTGTTTCCTAGTGCCGGTTTGAAGTTCCTGCAGTTTTCACTTTCAAACCGAGTTGGAGCTAGTAACTCCCCATACATATGTATGGAATTGAGTTGGCAACTGAAAAGAAACTTTGTGTTCCCAACAAGCTAAGTGAAGGACGGCTTTCACACACACTTATCTCTCAGAACTGAGCAATTGGAGAGACGTTCTTTCATGTAGCACCAAGGGAACGTGTTGCAGGAGACACTTTTTCTCTGCTTCCTCAGTCTGTTTCCTAGTGCCGGTTTGAAGTTCCTGCAGTTTTCACTGTAAAACCGAGTTGGAGCTTGTACTTCCCCATATATATGTATGGAATGGAGTTTGCAACTGAAAAGAAACTTTGTGTTCCCAACAAGCTAGGTGAAGGACGGCTTTCACACACACTTATCGCTCAGAACAGAGCAATTGGAGAGACGTTCGTTCATCTAGCACCAAGGGAACGGGTTGCAGGAGACACTTTTTCACTGCTTTCTCGGTCTGTTTCCTAGTGCCGGTTTGAAGTTCCTGCAGTTTTCACTGTCAAACCGAGTTGGAGCTAGTACCTCCCCATATATATGTATGGAATGGTGTTTGCAACTGAAAAGAAACTTTGTGTTCCCAACAAGCTAGGTGAAGGACGGCTTTCACACGCACATATCTCTCAGAACTGAGCAAGTGGAGAGACGTTCGTTCATCTAGCACCAAGGGAACGGTTTGCAGGAGACACTTTTCTCTGCTTTCTCAGTCTGTTTCCTAGTGCCGGTTTGAAGTTCCTGCAGTTTTCATTGTCAAACCGATTTGGACCTAGTATCTCCCCATATATATGTATGGAATGGAGTTTGCAACTGAAAAGAAACTTTGTGTTCCCAACAAGCTAGGTGAAGGGCGGCTTTCACACACACTTATCTGTCAGAACTGAGCAAGTGGAGAGACGTTCGTTCATCTAGCACCAAGGGAACGGGTTGCAGGAGACACTTTTTGTCTGTTTTCTCAGTCTGTTTCCTAGTGCCGGTTTGAAGTTCCTGCAGTTTTCACTGTAAAACCGAGTTGGAGCTTCTACCTCCCCATTTATATGTATGGAATGGAGTTTGCAACTGAAAAGAAACTTTGTGTTCCCAACAAGCTAGGTGAAGGGCGGCTTTCACACACACTTCTCTCTCAGAACTGAGCAAGTGGAGAGACGTTCGTTCACCTAGCACCAAGGGAACGGGTTGCAGGAGACACTTTTTGTCTGTTTTCTCAGTCTGTTTCCTAGTGCCGGTTTGAAGTTCCTGCAGTTTTCACTGTAAAACCGAGTTGGAGCTTCTACCTCCCCATTTATATGTATGGAATGGAGTTTGCAACTGAAAAGAAACTTTGTGTTCCCAACAAGCTAGGTGAAGGGCGGCTTTCACCCACACTTCTCTCTCAGAACTGAGCAAGTGGAGAGACGTTCGTTCATCTAGCACCAAGGGAACGGGTTGCAGGAGACACTTTTTGTCTGTTTTCTCAGTCTGTTTCCTAGTGCCGGTTTGAAGTTCCTGCAGTTTTCACTGTAAAACCGAGTTGGAGCTTCTACCTCCCCATTTATATGTATGGAATGGAGTTTGCAACTGAAAAGAAACTGTGTTCCCAACAAGCAAGTTGAAGGACGGCTTTCACACACACTTATCTCTCAGAACAGAGCAAGTGGAGAGACGTTCGTTCATCTAGCACCAAGGGAACGGGTTGCAGGAGACACTTTTTCTCTGCTTTCTCAGTCTGTTTCCTAGTGCCGGTTTGAAGTTCCTGCAGTTTTCACTGTCAAACCGAGTTGGAGCTAGTACCTCCCCATATATATGTATGGAATGGAGTTTGCAACTGAAAAGAAACTTTGTGTTCCCAACAAGCTAGGTTAAGGACGGCTTTCACACACACTTATCTCTCAGAAGTGAGCAAGTGGAGAGACGTTCTTTCATCTAGCACCAAGGGAACGGGTTGCAGGAGACACTTTTTCTCTGCTTTCTCAGTCTGTTTCCTAGTGCCGGTTTGAAGTTCCTGCAGTTTTCACTGTCAAACCGAGTTGGAGCTAGTACCTCCCCATATATATGTATGGAATGGAGTTTGCAACTGAAAAGAAACTTTGTGTTCCCAACAAGCTAGGTGAAGGACGGCTTTCACACACACATATCTCTCAGAACAGAGCAATTGGAGAGACGTTCGTTCATCTAGCACCAAGGGAACGGGTTGCAGGAGACACTTTTTCTCTGCTTTCTCAGTCTGTTTCCTAGTGCCGGTTTGAAGTTCCTGCAGTTTTCACTGTCAAACCGAGTTGGAGCTAGTACCTCCCCATATATATGTATGGAATGGAGTTTGCAACTGAAAAGAAACTTTGTGTTCCCAACAAGCTAGGTGAAGGACGGCTTTCACACACACTTATCTCTCAGAACTGAGCAAGTGGAGAGACGTTCGTTCATCTAGCACCAAGGGAACGGGTTGCAGGAGACACTTTTTCTCTGCTTTCTCAGTCTGTTTCCTAGTGCCGGTTTGAAGTTCCTGCAGTTTTCACTGTCAAACCGAGTTGGAGCTAGTACCTCCCCATATATATGTATGGAATGGAGTTTGCAACTGAAAAGAAACTTTGTGTTCCCAACAAGCTAGGTGAAGGACGGCTTTCACACACACTTATCTCTCAGAACTGAGCAAGTGGAGAGACGTTCGTTCATCTAGCACCAGGGAACGGGTTGCAGGAGACACTTTTTCTCTGCTTTCTCAGTCTGTTTCCTAGTGCCGGTTTGAAGTTCCTGCAGTTTTCACTGTCAAACCGAGTTGGAGCTTGTACCTCCCCATATATATGTATGGAATGTAGTTTGCAACTTAAAAGAAACTTTGTGTTCCCAACAAGCTAGGTGAAGTACGGCTTTCACACACACTTATCTCTCAGAACTGAGCAAGTGGAGAGACGTTCGTTCATCTAGCACCAAGGGAACGGGTTGCAGGAGACACTTTTCTCTGCTTTCTCAGTCTGTTTCCTAGTGCCGGTTTGAAGTTCCTGCAGTTTTCATTGTCAAACCGATTTGGACCTAGTATCTCCCCATATATATGTATGGAATGGAGTTTGCAACTGAAAAGAAACTTTGTGTTCCCAACAAGCTAGGTGAAGGGCGGCTTTCACACACACTTATCTGTCAGAACTGAGCAAGTGGAGAGACGTTCGTTCATCTAGCACCAAGGGAACGGGTTGCAGGAGACACTTTTTGTCTGTTTTCTCAGTCTGTTTCCTAGTGCCGGTTTGAAGTTCCTGCAGTTTTCACTGTAAAACCGAGTTGGAGCTTCTACCTCCCCATTTATATGTATGGAATGGAGTTTGCAACTGAAAAGAAACTTTGTGTTCCCAACAAGCTAGGTGAAGGGCGGCTTTCACACACACTTCTCTCTCAGAACTGAGCAAGTGGAGAGACGTTCGTTCACCTAGCACCAAGGGAACGGGTTGCAGGAGACACTTTTTGTCTGTTTTCTCAGTCTGTTTCCTAGTGCCGGTTTGAAGTTCCTGCAGTTTTCACTGTAAAACCGAGTTGGAGCTTCTACCTCCCCATTTATATGTATGGAATGGAGTTTGCAACTGAAAAGAAACTTTGTGTTCCCAACAAGCTAGGTGAAGGGCGGCTTTCACACACACTTCTCTCTCAGAACTGAGCAAGTGGAGAGACGTTCGTTCATCTAGCACCAAGGGAACGGGTTGCAGGAGACACTTTTTGTCTGTTTTCTCAGTCTGTTTCCTAGTGCCGGTTTGAAGTTCCTGCAGTTTTCACTGTAAAACCGAGTTGGAGCTTCTACCTCCCCATTTATATGTATGGAATGGAGTTTGCAACTGAAAAGAAACTGTGTTCCCAACAAGCAAGTTGAAGGACGGCTTTCACACACACTTATCTCTCAGAACAGAGCAAGTGGAGAGACGTTCGTTCATCTAGCACCAAGGGAACGGGTTGCAGGAGACACTTTTTCTCTGCTTTCTCAGTCTGTTTCCTAGTGCCGGTTTGAAGTTCCTGCAGTTTTCACTGTCAAACCGAGTTGGAGCTAGTACCTCCCCATATATATGTATGGAATGGAGTTTGCAACTGAAAAGAAACTTTGTGTTCCCAACAAGCTAGGTTAAGGACGGCTTTCACACACACTTATCTCTCAGAAGTGAGCAAGTGGAGAGACGTTCTTTCATCTAGCACCAAGGGAACGGGTTGCAGGAGACACTTTTTCTCTGCTTTCTCAGTCTGTTTCCTAGTGCCGGTTTGAAGTTCCTGCAGTTTTCACTGTCAAACCGAGTTGGAGCTAGTACCTCCCCATATATATGTATTGAATGGAGTTTGCAACTGAAAAGAAACTTTGTGTTCCCAACAAGCTAGGTGAAGGACGGCTTTCACACACACATATCTCTCAGAACAGAGCAATTGGAGAGACGTTCGTTCATCTAGCACCAAGGGAACGGGTTGCAGGAGACACTTTTTCTCTGCTTTCTCAGTCTGTTTCCTAGTGCCGGTTTGAAGTTCCTGCAGTTTTCACTGTCAAACCGAGTTGGAGCTAGTACCTCCCCATATATATGTATGGAATGGAGTTTGCAACTGAAAAGAAACTTTGTGTTCCCAACAAGCTAGGTGAAGGACGGCTTTCACACACACTTATCTCTCAGAACTGAGCAAGTGGAGAGACGTTCGTTCATCTAGCACCAAGGGAACGGGTTGCAGGAGACACTTTTTCTCTGCTTTCTCAGTCTGTTTCCTAGTGCCGGTTTGAAGTTCCTGCAGTTTTCACTGTCAAACCGAGTTGGAGCTAGTACCTCCCCATATATATGTATGGAATGGAGTTTGCAACTGAAAAGAAACTTTGTGTTCCCAACAAGCTAGGTGAAGGACGGCTTTCACACACACTTATCTCTCAGAACTGAGCAAGTGGAGAGACGTTCGTTCATCTAGCACCAGGGAACGGGTTGCAGGAGACACTTTTTCTCTGCTTTCTCAGTCTGTTTCCTAGTGCCGGTTTGAAGTTCCTGCAGTTTTCACTGTCAAACCGAGTTGGAGCTTGTACCTCCCCATATATATGTATGGAATGTAGTTTGCAACTTAAAAGAAACTTTGTGTTCCCAACAAGCTAGGTGAAGTACGGCTTTCACACACACTTATCTCTCAGAACTGAGCAAGTGGAGAGACGTTCGTTCATCTAGCACCAAGGGAACGGGTTGCAGGAGACACTTTTTCTCTGCTTTCTCAGTCTGTTTCCTAGTGCCGGTTTGAAGTTCCTGCAGTTTTCACTGTCAAACCGTGTTGGAGCTTGTACCTCCCCATATATATGTATGGAATGGAGTTTGCAACTGAAAAGAAACTTTGTGTTCCCAACAAGCAAGTTGAAGGACGGCTTTCACACACACTTATCTCTCAGAACTGAGCAAGTGGAGAGACGTTCGTTCATCTAGCACCAACGGAACGGGTTGCAGGAGACACTTTTTCTCTGCTTTCTCAGTCTGTTTCCTAGTGCCGGTTTAAAGTTCCTGCAGTTTTCACTGTCAAACAGAGTTGGAGCTTGTACCTCCCCATATATATGTATGGAATGGAGTTTGCAACTGAAAAGAAACTTTGTGTTCCCAACAAGCTAGGTGAAGTACGGCTTTCACACACACTTATCTCTCAGAACTGAGCAAGTGGAGAGACGTTCGTTCATCTAGCACCAAGGGAACGGGTTGCAGGAGACACTTTTTCTCTGCTTTCTCAGTCTGTTTCCTAGTGCCGGTTTGAAGTTCCTGCAGTTTTCACTGTCAAACCGAGTTGGAGCTTGTACCTCCCCATATATATGTATGGAATGGAGTTTGCAACTGAAAAGAAACTTTGTGTTCCCAACAAGCTAGGTGAAGGACGGCTTTCACACACACTTATCTCTCAGAACTGAGCAAGTGGAGAGACGTTCGTTCATCTATCACCAAGGGAACGGGTTGCAGGAGACACTTTTTCTCTGCTTTCTCAGTCTGTTTCCTAGTGCCGGTTTGAAGTTCCTGCAGTTTTCACTATAAAACCGAGTTGGAGCTAGTACCTCCCCATATATATGTATGGAAAGTAGTTTGCAACTGAAAAGAAACTTTGTGTTCCCAACAAGCTAGGTGAAGGACGGCTTTCACACACACTTATCTCTCAGAACTGAGCAAGTGGAGAGACGTTCGTTCATCTAGCACCAGGGAACGGGTTGCAGGAGACACTTTTTCTCTGCTTTCTCAGTCTGTTTCCTAGTGCCGGTTTGAAGTTCCTGCAGTTTTCACTGTCAAACCGAGTTGGAGCTTGTACCTCCCCATATATATGTATGGAATGTAGTTTGCAACTTAAAAGAAACTTTGTGTTCCCAACAAGCTAGGTGAAGTACGGCTTTCACACACACTTATCTCTCAGAACTGAGCAAGTGGAGAGACGTTCGTTCATCTAGCACCAAGGGAACGGGTTGCAGGAGACACTTTTTCTCTGCTTTCTCAGTCTGTTTCCTAGTGCCGGTTTAAAGTTCCTGCAGTTTTCACTGTCAAACCGAGTTGGAGCTTGTACCTCCCCATATATATGTATGGAATGGAGTTTGCAACTGAAAAGAAACTTTGTGTTCCCAACAAGCTAGGTGAAGGACGGCTTTCACACACACTTATCTCTCAGAACTGAGCAAGTGGAGAGACGTTCGTTCATCTAGCACCAAGGGAACGGGTTGCAGGAGACACTTTTTCTCTGCTTTCTCAGTCTGTTTCCTAGTGCCGGTTTGAAGTTCCTGCAGTTTTCACTGTCAAACCGAGTTGGAGCTTGTACCTCCCCATATATATGTATGGAATGTAGTTTGCAACTTCAAAGAAACTTTGTGTTCCCAACAAGCTAGGTGAAGTACGGCTTTCACACACACTTATCTCTCAGAACTGAGCAAGTGGAGAGACGTTCGTTCATCTAGCACCAAGGGAACGGGTTGCAGGAGACACTTTTTCTCTGCTTTCTCAGTCTGTTTCCTAGTGCCGGTTTGAAGTTCCTGCAGTTTTCACTGTCAAACCGAGTTGGAGCTAGTACCTCCCCATATATATGTATGGAATGGAGTTTGCAACTGAAAAGAAACTTTGTGTTCCCAACAAGCTAGGTGAAGGACGGCTTTCACACACACTTATCTCTCAGAACTGAGCAAGTGGAGAGACGTTCGTTCATCTAGCACCAGGGAACGGGTTGCAGGAGACACTTTTTCTCTGCTTTCTCAGTCTGTTTCCTAGTGCCGGTTTGAAGTTCCTGCAGTTTTCACTGTCAAACCGAGTTGGAGCTTGTACCTCCCCATATATATGTATGGAATGTAGTTTGCAACTGAAAAGAAACTTTGTGTTCCCAACAAGCTAGGTGAAGTACGGCTTTCACACACACTTATCTCTCAGAACTGAGCAAGTGGAGAGACGTTCGTTCATCTAGCACCAAGGGAACGGGTTGCAGGAGACACTTTTTCTCTGCTTTCTCAGTCTGTTTCCTAGTGCCGGTTTGAAGTTCCTGCAGTTTTCACTGTCAAACCGAGTTGGAGCTTGTACCTCCCCATATATATGTATGGAATGGAGTTTGCAACTGAAAAGAATCTTTGTGTTCCCAACAAGCAAGGTGAAGGACGGCTTTCACACACACTTATCTCTCAGAACTGAGCAAGTGGAGAGACGTTCGTTCATCTAGCACCAAGGGAACGGGTTGCAGGAGACACTTTTTCTCTGCTTTCTCAGTCTGTTTCCTAGTGCCGGTTTAAAGTTCCTGCAGTTTTCACTGTCAAACCGAGTTGGAGCTTGTACCTCCCCATATATATGTATGGAATGGAGTTTGCAACTGAAAAGAAACTTTGTGTTCCCAACATGCTAGGTGAAGTACGGCTTTCACACACACTTATCTCTCAGAACTGAGCAAGTGGAGAGACGTTCGTTCATCTAGCACCAAGGGAACGGGTTGCAGGAGACACTTTTTCTCTGCTTTCTCAGTCTGTTTCCTAGTGCCGGTTTGAAGTTCCTGCAGTTTTCACTGTCAAACCGAGTTGGAGCTTGTACCTCCCCATATATATGTATGGAATGGAGTTTGCAACTGAAAAGAAACTTTGTGTTCCCAACAAGCTAGGTGAAGGACGGCTTTCACACACACTTATCTCTCAGAACTGAGCAAGTGGAGAGACGTTCGTTCATCTAGCACCAAGGGAACGGGTTGCAGGAGACACTTTTTCTCTGCTTTCTCAGTCTGTTTCCTAGTGCCGGTTTGAAGTTCCTGCAGTTTTCACTGTAAAACCGAGTTGGAGCTAGTACCTAGCCATATATATGTATGGAATGGAGTTTGCAACTGAAAAGAAACTTTGTGTTCCCAACAAGCTAGGTGAAGGACGGCTTTCACACACACTTATCTCTCAGAACTGAGCAAGTGGAGAGACGTTCGTTCATCTAGCACCAAGGGAACGGGTTGCAGGAGACACTTTTTCTCTGCTTTCTCAGTCTGTTTCCTAGTGCCGGTTTGAAGTTCCTGCAGTTTTCACTGTCAAACCGAGTTGGAGCTTGTACCTCCCCATATATATGTATGGAATGTAGTTTGCAACTTAAAAGAAACTTTGTGTTCCCAACAAGCTAGGTGAAGTACGGCTTTCACACACACTTATCTCTCAGAACTGAGCAAGTGGAGAGACGTTCGTTCATCTAGCACCAAGGGAACGGGTTGCAGGAGACACTTTTTCTCGGCTTTCTCAGTCTGTTTCCTAGTGCCGGTTTGAAGTTCCTGCAGTTTTCACTGTCAAACCGAGTTGGAGCTAGTACCTCCCCATATATATGTATGGAATGGAGTTTGCAACTGAAAAGAAACTTTGTGTTCCCAACAAGCTAGGTGAAGGACGGCTTTCACACACACTTATCTCTCAGAACTGAGCAAGTGGAGAGACGTTCGTTCATCTAGCACCAAGGGAAAGGGTTGCAGGAGACACTTTTTCTCTGCTTTCTCAGTCTGTTTCCTAGTGCCGGTTTGACGTTCCTGCAGTTTTCACTGTCAAACCGAGTTGGAGCTTGTACCTCCCCATATATATGTATGGAATGGAGTTTGCAACTGAAAAGAAACTTTGTGTTCCCAACAAGCTAGGTGAAGTACGGCTTTCACACACACTTATCTCTCAGAACTGAGCAAGTGGAGAGACGTTCGTTCATCTAGCACCAAGGGAACGGGTTGCAGGAGACACTTTTTCTCTGCTTTCTCAGTCTGTTTCCTAGTGCCGGTTTGAAGTTCCTGCAGTTTTCACTGTCAAACCGAGTTGGAGCTTGTACCTCCCCATATATATGTATGGAATGGAGTTTGCAACTGAAAAGAAACTTTGTGTTCCCAACAAGCAAGGTGAAGGACGGCTTTCACACACACTTATCTCTCAGAACTGAGCAAGTGGAGAGACGTTCGTTCATCTAGCACCAAGGGAACGGGTTGCAGGAGACACTTTTCTCTGCTTTCTCAGTCTGTTTCCTAGTGCCGGTTTGAAGTTCCTGCAGTTTTCACTGTCAAACCGAGTTGGAACTTGTACCTCCCCATATATATGTATGGAATGTAGTTTGCAACTGAAAAGAAACTTTGTGTTCCCAACAAGCTAGGTGAAGTACGGCTTTCACACACACTTATCTCTCAGAACTGAGCAAGTGGAGAGACGTTCGTTCATCTAGCACCAAGGGAACGGGTTGCAGGAGACACTTTTTCTCTGCTTTCTCAGTCTGTTTCCTAGTGCCGGTTTAAAGTTCCTGCAGTTTTCACTGTCAAACCGAGTTGGAGCTTGTACCTCCCCATATATATGTATGGAATGGAGTTTTCAACTGAAAAGAAACTTTGTGTTCCCAACAAGCTATGTGAAGGACGGCTTTCACACACACTTATCTCTCAGAAC
Organism: Camelus dromedarius; assembly: GCF_036321535.1. Taxonomy (NCBI): domain Eukaryota; kingdom Metazoa; phylum Chordata; class Mammalia; order Artiodactyla; family Camelidae; genus Camelus; species Camelus dromedarius. The sequence continues at coordinate 1,289,442 of NW_026989746.1, forward strand.
TGAGCAAGTGGAGAGACGTTCGTTCATCTAGCACCAAGGGAACGGGTTGCAGGAGACACTTTTTCTCTGCTTTCTCAGTCTGTTTCCTAGTGCCGGTTTGAAGTTCCTGCACTTTTCACTGTCAAACCGAGTTGGAGCTTGTACCTCCCCATATAAATGTATGGAATGGAGTTTGCAACTGAAAAGAAACTTTGTGTTCCCAACAAGCTAGGTGAAGGACGGCTTTCACACACACTTATCTCTCAGAACTGAGCAAGTGGAGAGACGTTCGTTCATCTAGCACCAAGGGAACGGGTTGCAGGAGACACTTTTTCTCTGCTTTCTCAGTCTGTTTCCTAGTGCCGGTTTGAAGTTCCTGCAGTTTTCACTGTAAAACCGAGTTGGAGCTAGTACCTCCCCATATATATGTATGGAATGGAGTTTGCAACTGAAAAGAAACTTTGTGTTCCCAACAAGCTAGGTGAAGGACGGCTTTCACACACACTTATCTCTCAGAACTGAGCAAGTGGAGAGACGTTCGTTCATCTATCACCAAGGGAACGGGTTGCAGGAGACACTTTTTCTCTGCTTTCTCAGTCTGTTTCCTAGTGCCGGTTTGAAGTTCCTGCAGTTTTCACTGTCAAACCGAGTTGGAGCTTGTACCTCCCCATATATATGTATGGAATGGAGTTTGCAACTTAAAAGAAACTTTGTGTTCCCAACAAGCAAGGTGAAGGACGGCTTTCACACACACTTATCTCTCAGAACTGAGCAAGTGGAGAGACGTTCGTTCATCTAGCACCAAGGGAACGGGTTGCAGGAGACACTTTTTCTCTGCTTTCTCAGTCTGTTTCCTAGTGCCGGTTTAAAGTTCCTGCAGTTTTCACTGTCAAACCGAGTTGGAGCTTGTACCTCCCCATATATATGTATGGAATGGAGTTTGCAACTGAAAAGAAACTTTGTGTTCCCAACAAGCTAGGTGAAGTACGGCTTTCACACACACTTATCTCTCAGAACTGAGCAAGTGGAGAGACGTTCGTTCATCTAGCACCAAGGGAACGGGTTGCAGGAGACACATTTTCTCTGCTTTCTCAGTCTGTTTCCTAGTGCCGGTTTAAAGTTCCTGCAGTTTTCACTGTCAAACCGAGTTGGAGCTAGTACCTCCCCATATATATGTATGGATTGGAGTTTGCAACTGAAAAGAAACTTTGTGTTCCCAAAAAGCTAGGTGAAGGACGGCTTTCACACACACTTATCTCTCAGAACTGAGCAAGTGGAGAGACGTTCGTTCATCTAGCACCAAGGGAACGGGTTGCAGGAGACACTTTTTCTCTGCTTTCTCAGTCTGTTTCCTAGTGCCGGTTTGAAGTTCCTGCAGTTTTCACTGTAAAACCGAGTTGGAGCTTGTACCTCCCCATATATATGTATGGAATTGGGTTGGCAACTGAAAAGAAACTTTGTGTTCCCAACAAGCTAAGTGAAGGACGGCTTTCAAACACACTTATCTCTCAGAACTGAGCAAGTGGAGAGACGTTCTTTCATGTAGCACCAAGGGAACTTGTTGCAGGAGACACTATTTCTCTGCTTCCTCAGTCTGTTTCCTAGTGCCGTTTTGAAGTTCCTGCAGTTTTCACTGTAAAACGGAGTTGGAGCTTGTACCTCCCCATATATATGTATGGAATGGAGTTTGCAACTGAAAAGAAACTTTGTGTTCCCAACAAGCTAGGTGAAGTACGGCTTTCACACACACTTATCTCTCAGAACTGAGCAATTGGAGAGACGTTCGTTCATCTAGCACCAAGGGAACGGGTTGCAGGAGACACTTTTTCTCTGCTTTCTCAGTCTGTTTCCTAGTGCCGGTTTGAAGTTCCTGCAGTTTTCACTGTCAAACCGAGTTGGAGCTAGTACCTCCCCATATATATGTATGGAATGGAGTTTGCAACTGAAAAGAAACTTTGTGTTCCCAACAAGCTAGGTGAAGGACGGCTTTCACACACACTTATCTCTCAGAACTGAGCAAGTGGAGAGACGTTCGTTCATCTAGCACCAAGGGAACGGGTTGCAGGTGACACTTTTTCTCTGCTTTCTCAGTCTGTTTCCTAGTGCCGGTTTGAAGTTCCTGCAGTTTTCACTGTCAAACCGAGTTGGAGCTAGTACCTCCCCATATATATGTATGGAATTGAGTTGGCAACTGAAAAGAAACTTTGTGTTACCAACAAGCTAGGTGAAGGACGGCTTTCACACACACTTATCTCTCAGAAGTGAGCAAGTGGAGAGACGTTCGTTCATCTAGCACCAAGGGAACGGGTTGCAGGAGACACTTTTTCTCTGCTTTCTCAGTCTGTTTCCAAGTGCCGGTTTGAAGTTCCTGCAGTTTTCACTGTCAAACCGAGTTGGAGCTTGTACCTCCCCATATATATGTATGGAATTGGGTTGGCAACTGAAAAGAAACTTTGTGTTCCCAACAAGCTAAGTGAAGGACGGCTTTCAAACACACTTATCTCTCAGAACTGAGCAAGTGGAGAGACGTTCTTTCATGTAGCACCAAGGGAACTTGTTGCAGGAGACACTTTTTCTCTGCTTCCTCAGTCTGTTTCCTAGTGCCGTTTTGAAGTTCCTGCAGTTTTCACTGTAAAACGGAGTTGGAGCTTGTACCTCCCCATATATATGTATGGAATGGAGTTTGCAACTGAAAAGAAACTTTGTGTTCCCAACAAGCTAGGTGAAGTACGGCTTTCACACACACTTATCTCTCAGAACTGAGCAAGTGGAGAGACGTTCGTTCATCTAGCACCAAGGGAACGGGTTGCAGGAGACACTTTTTCTCTGCTTTCTCAGTCTGTTTCCTAGTGCCGGTTTGAAGTTCCTGCAGTTTTCACTGTAAAACCGAGTTGGAGCTTCTACCTCCCCATATATATGTATGGAATGGAGTTTGCAACTGAAAAGAAACTTTGTGTTCCCAACAAGCAAGGTGAAGGACGGCTTTCACACACACTTATCTCTCAGAAGTGAGCAAGTGGAGAGACGTTCGTTCATCTAGCACCAAGGGAACGGTTTGCAGGAGACACTTTTTCTCTGCTTTCTCAGTCTGTTTCCTAGTGCCGGTTTGAAGTTCCTGCAGTTTTCACTGTCAAACCGAGTTGGAGCTAGTACCTCCCCATATATATGTATGGAATGGAGTTTGCAACTGAAAAGAAACTTTGTGTTCCCAACAAGCTAGGTGAAGGACGGCTTTCACACACACTTATCTCTCAGAACTGAGCAAGTGGAGAGACGTTCGTTCATCTAGCACCAAGGGAACGGGTTGCAGGAGACACTTTTTCTCTGCTTTCTCAGTCTGTTTCCTAGTGCCGGTTTGAAGTTCCTGCAGTTTTCACTGTCAAACCGAGTTGGAGCTTGTACCTCCCCATATATATGTATGGAATTGGGTTGGCAACTGAAAAGAAACTTTGTGTTCCCAACAAGCTAAGTGAAGGACGGCTTTCAAACACACTTATCTCTCAGAACTGAGCAAGTGGAGAGACGTTCTTTCATGTAGCACCAAGGGAACTTGTTGCAGGAGACACTTTTTCTCTGCTTCCTCAGTCTGTTTCCTAGTGCCGTTTTGAAGTTCCTGCAGTTTTCACTGTAAAACGGAGTTGGAGCTTGTACCTCCCCATATATATGTATGGAATGGAGTTTGCAACTGAAAAGAAACTTTGTGTTCCCAACAAGCTAGGTGAAGTACGGCTTTCACACACACTTATCTCTCAGAACTGAGCAATTGGAGAGACGTTCGTTCATCTAGCACCAAGGGAACGGGTTGCAGGAGACACTTTTTCTCTGCTTTCTGAGTCTGTTTCCTAGTGCCGGTTTGAAGTTCCTGCAGTTTTCACTGTCAAACCGAGTTGGAGCTAGTACCTCCCCATATATATGTATGGAATGGAGTTTGCAACTGAAAAGAAACTTTGTGTTCCCAACAAGCTAGGTGAAGGACGGCTTTCACACACACTTATCTCTCAGAACTGAGCAAGTGGAGAGACGTTCGTTCAACTAGCACCAAGGGAACGGGTTGCAGGAGACACTTTTTCTCTGCTTTCTCAGTCTGTTTCCTAGTGCCGGTTTGAAGTTCCTGCAGTTTTCACTGTCAAACCGAGTTGGAGCTAGTACCTCCCCATATATATGTATGGAATTGAGTTGGCAACTGAAAAGAAACTTTGTGTTCCCAACAAGCTAGGTGAAGGACGGCTTTCACACACACTTATCTCTCAGAACTGAGCAAGTGGAGAGACGTTCGTTCATCTAGCACCAAGGGAACGGGTTGCAGGAGACACTTTTTCTCTGCTTTCTCAGTCTGTTTCCAAGTGCCGGTTTGAAGTTCCTGCAGTTTTCACTGTCAAACCGAGTTGGAGCTTGTACCTCCCCATATATATGTATGGAATTGGGTTGGCAACTGAAAAGAAACTTTGTGTTCCCAACAAGCTAAGTGAAGGACGGCTTTCAAACACACTTATCTCTCAGAACTGAGCAAGTGGAGAGACGTTCTTTCATGTAGCACCAAGGGAACTTGTTGCAGGAGACACTTTTTCTCTGCTTCCTCAGTCTGTTTCCTAGTGCCGTTTTGAAGTTCCTGCAGTTTTCACTGTAAAACGGAGTTGGAGCTTGTACCTCCCCATATATATGTATGGAATGGAGTTTGCAACTGAAAAGAAACTTTGTGTTCCCAACAAGCTAGGTGAAGTACGGCTTTCACACACACTTATCTCTCAGAACTGAGCAATTGGAGAGACGTTCGTTCATCTAGCACCAAGGGAACGGGTTGCAGGAGACACTTTTTCTCTGCTTTCTCAGTCTGTTTCCTAGTGCCGGTTTGAAGTTCCTGCAGTTTTCACTGTAAAACGGAGTTGGAGCTTGTACCTCCCCATATATATGTATGGAATGGAGTTTGCAACTGAAAAGAAACTTTGTGTTCCCAACAAGCTAGGTGAAGTACGGCTTTCACACACACTTATCTCTCAGAACTGAGCAATTGGAGAGACGTTCGTTCATTTACCACCAAGGGAACGGGTTGCAGGAGACACTTTTTCTCTGCTTTCTCAGTCTGTTTCCTAGTGCCGGTTTGAAGTTCCTGCAGTTTTCACTGTCAAACCGAGTTGGAGCTAGTACCTCCCCATATATATGTATGGAATGGAGTTTGCAACTGAAAAGAAACTTTGTGTTCCCAACAAGCTAGGTGAAGGACGGCTTTCACACACACTTATCTCTCAGAACTGAGCAAGTGGAGAGACGTTCGTTCATCTAGCACCAAGGGAACGGGTTGCAGGAGACACTTTTTCTCTGCTTTCTCAGTCTGTTTCCAAGTGCCGGTTTGAAGTTCCTGCAGTTTTCACTGTCAAACCGAGTTGGAGCTTGTACCTCCCCATATATATGTATGGAATTGGGTTGGCAACTGAAAAGAAACTTTGTGTTCCCAACAAGCTAAGTGAAGGACGGCTTTCAAACACACTTATCTCTCAGAACTGAGCAAGTGGAGAGACGTTCTTTCATGTAGCACCAAGGGAACTTGTTGCAGGAGACACTTTTTCTCTGCTTCCTCAGTCTGTTTCCTAGTGCCGTTTTGAAGTTCCTGCAGTTTTCACTGTAAAACGGAGTTGGAGCTTGTACCTCCCCATATATATGTATGGAATGGAGTTTGCAACTGAAAAGAAACTTTGTGTTCCCAACAAGCTAGGTGAAGTACGGCTTTCACACACACTTATCTCTCAGAAGTGAGCAAGTGGAGAGACGTTCGTTCATCTAGCACCAAGGGAACGGGTTGCAGGAGACACTTTTTCTCTGCTTTCTCAGTCTGTTTCCTAGTGCCGGTTTGAAGTTCCTGCAGTTTTCACTGTCAAACCGAGTTGGAGCTAGTACCTCCCCATATATATGTATGGAATGGAGTTTGCAACTGAAAAGAAACTTTGTGTTCCCAACAAGCTAGGTGAAGGACGGCTTTCACACACACTTATCTCTCAGAACTGAGCAAGTGGAGAGACGTTCGTTCATCTAGCACCAAGGGAACGGGTTGCAGGAGACACTTTTTCTCTGCTTTCTCAGTCTGTTTCCTAGTGCCGGTTTGAAGTTCCTGCAGTTTTCACTGTCAAACCGAGTTGGAGCTAGTACCTCCCCATATATATGTATGGAATTGAGTTGGCAACTGAAAAGAAACTTTGTGTTACCAACAAGCTAGGTGAAGGACGGCTTTCACACACACTTATCTCTCAGAACTGAGCAAGTGGAGAGACGTTCGTTCATCTAGCACCAAGGGAACGGGTTGCAGGAGACACTTTTTCTCTGCTTTCTCAGTCTGTTTCCAAGTGCCGGTTTGAAGTTCCTGCAGTTTTCACTGTCAAACCGAGTTGGAGCTTGTACCTCCCCATATATATGTATGGAATTGGGTTGGCAACTGAAAAGAAACTTTGTGTTCCCAACAAGCTAAGTGAAGGACGGCTTTCAAACACACTTATCTCTCAGAACTGAGCAAGTGGAGAGACGTTCTTTCATGTAGCACCAAGGGAACTTGTTGCAGGAGACACTTTTTCTCTGCTTCCTCAGTCTGTTTCCTAGTGCCGTTTTGAAGTTCCTGCAGTTTTCACTGTAAAACGGAGTTGGAGCTTGTACCTCCCCATATATATGTATGGAATGGAGTTTGCAACTGAAAAGAAACTTTGTGTTCCCAACAAGCTAGGTGAAGTACGGCTTTCACACACACTTATCTCTCAGAACTGAGCAATTGGAGAGACGTTCGTTCATCTAGCACCAAGGGAACGGGTTGCAGGAGACACTTTTTCTCTGCTTTCTCAGTCTGTTTCCTAGTGCCGGTTTGAAGTTCCTGCAGTTTTCACTGTCAAACCGAGTTGGAGCTAGTACCTCCCCATATATATGTATGGAATGGAGTTTGCAACTGAAAAGAAACTTTGTGTTCCCAACAAGCTAGGTGAAGGACGGCTTTCACACACACTTATCTCTCAGAACTGAGCAAGTGGAGAGACGTTCGTTCATCTAGCACCAAGGGAACGGGTTGCAGGAGACACTTTTTCTCTGCTTTCTCAGTCTGTTTCCTAGTGCCGGTTTGAAGTTCCTGCAGTTTTCACTGTAAAACCGAGTTGGAGCTTGTACCTCCCCATATATATGTATGGAATTGGGTTGGCAACTGAAAAGAAACTTTGTGTTCCCAACAAGCTAAGTGAAGGACGGCTTTCAAACACACTTATCTCTCAGAACTGAGCAAGTGGAGAGACGTTCTTTCATGTAGCACCAAGGGAACTTGTTGCAGGAGACACTTTTTCTCTGCTTCCTCAGTCTGTTTCCTAGTGCCGTTTTGAAGTTCCTGCAGTTTTCACTGTAAAACGGAGTTGGAGCTTGTACCTCCCCATATATATGTATGGAATGGAGTTTGCAACTGAAAAGAAACTTTGTGTTCCCAACAAGCTAGGTGAAGTACGGCTTTCACACACACTTATCTCTCAGAACTGAGCAATTGGAAAGACGTTCGTTCATCTAGCACCAAGGGAACGGGTTGCAGGAGACACTTTTTCTCTGCTTTCTCAGTCTGTTTCCTAGTGCCGGTTTGAAGTTCCTGCAGTTTTCACTGTCAAACCGAGTTGGAGCTAGTACCTCCCCATATATATGTATGGAATGGAGTTTGCAACTGAAAAGAAACTTTGTGTTCCCAACAAGCTAGGTGAAGGACGGCTTTCACACACACTTATCTCTCAGAACTGAGCAAGTGGAGAGACGTTCGTTCATCTAGCACCAAGGGAACGGGTTGCAGGAGACACTTTTTCTCTGCTTTCTCAGTCTGTTTCCTAGTGCCGTTTTGAAGTTCCTGCAGTTTTCACTGTCAAACCGAGTTGGAGCTAGTACCTCCCCATATATATGTATGGAATTGAGTTGGCAACTGAAAAGAAACTTTGTGTTACCAACAAGCTAGGTGAAGGACGGCTTTCACACACACTTATCTCTCAGAACTGAGCAAGTGGAGAGACGTTCGTTCATCTAGCACCAAGGGAACGGGTTGCAGGAGACACTTTTTCTCTGCTTTCTCAGTCTGTTTCCAAGTGCCGGTTTGAAGTTCCTGCAGTTTTCACTGTCAAACCGAGTTGGAGCTTGTACCTCCCCATATATATGTATGGAATTGGGTTGGCAACTGAAAAGAAACTTTGTGTTCCCAACAAGCTAAGTGAAGGACGGCTTTCAAACACACTTATCTCTCAGAACTGAGCAAGTGGAGAGACGTTCTTTCATGTAGCACCAAGGGAACTTGTTGCAGGAGACACTTTTTCTCTGCTTCCTCAGTCTGTTTCCTAGTGCCGTTTTGAAGTTCCTGCAGTTTTCACTGTAAAACGGAGTTGGAGCTTGTACCTCCCCATATATATGTATGGAATGGAGTTTGCAACTGAAAAGAAACTTTGTGTTCCCAACAAGCTAGGTGAAGTACGGCTTTCACACACACTTATCTCTCAGAACTGAGCAATTGGAGAGACGTTCGTTCATCTAGCACCAAGGGAACGGGTTGCAGGAGACACTTTTTCTCTGCTTTCTCAGTCTGTTTCCTAGTGCCGGTTTGAAGTTCCTGCAGTTTTCACTGTCAAACCGAGTTGGAGCTTCTACCTCCCCATATATATGTATGGAATGGAGTTTGCAACTGAAAAGAAACTTTGTGTTCCCAAAAGCAAGGTGAAGGACGGCTTTCACACACACTTATCTCTCAGAAGTGAGCAAGTGGAGAGACGTTCGTTCATCTAGCACCAAGGGAACGGTTTGCAGGAGACACTTTTTCTCTGCTTTCTCAGTCTGTTTCCTAGTGCCGGTTTGAAGTTCCTGCAGTTTTCACTGTCAAACCGAGTTGGAGCTAGTAATTCCCCATATATATATGTATGGAATTGAGTTGGCAACTGAAAAGAAACTTTGTGTTCCCAACAAGCTAGGTGAAGGACGGCTTTCACACGCACATATCTCTCAGAACTGAGCAAGTGGAGAGACGTTCGTTCATCTAGCACCAAGGGAACGGGTTGCAGGAGACACTTTTCTCTGCTTTCTGAGTCTGTTTCCTAGTGCCGGTTTGAAGTTCCTGCAGTTTTCATTGTCAAACCGATTTGGAGCTAGTATCTCCCCATATATATGTATGGAATGGAGTTTGCAACTGAAAAGAAACTTTGTGTTCCCAACAAGCTAGGTGAAGGGCGGCTTTCACACACACTTATCTCTCAGAACTGAGCAAGTGGAGAGACGTTCGTTCATCTAGCACCAAGGGAACGGGTTGCAGGAGTCACTTTTTCTCTGTTTTCTCAGTCTGTTTCCTAGTGCCGGTTTGAAGTTCCTGTAGTTTTCACTGTAAAACCTAGTTGGAGCTTCTACCTCCCCATTTATATGTATGGAATGGAGTTTGCAACTGAAAAGAAACTTTGTGTTCCCAACAAGCAAGTTGAAGGACGGCTTTCACACACACTTATCTCTCAGAACTGAGCAAGTGGAGAGACGTTCGTTCATCTAGCACCAAGGGAACGGGTTGCAGGAGACACTTTTTCTCTGCTTTCTCAGTCTGTTTCCTAGTGCCGGTTTGAAGTTCCTGCAGTTTTCACTGTCAAACCGAGTTGGAGCTAGTACCTCCCCATATATATGTATGGAATTGAGTTGGCAACTGAAAAGAAACTTTGTGTTACCAACAAGCTAGGTGAAGGACGGCTTTCACACACACTTATCTCTCAGAACTGAGCAAGTGGAGAGACGTTCGTTCATCTAGCACCAAGGGAACGGGTTGCAGGAGACACTTTTTCTCTGCTTTCTCAGTCTGTTTCCAAGTGCCGGTTTGAAGTTCCTGCAGTTTTCACTGTCAAACCGAGTTGGAGCTTGTACCTCCCCATATATATGTATGGAATTGGGTTGGCAACTGAAAAGAAACTTTGTGTTCCCAACAAGCTAAGTGAAGGACGGCTTTCAAACACACTTATCTCTCAGAACTGAGCAAGTGGAGAGACGTTCTTTCATGTAGCACCAAGGGAACTTGTTGCAGGAGACACTTTTTCTCTGCTTCCTCAGTCTGTTTCCTAGTGCCGTTTTGAAGTTCCTGCAGTTTTCACTGTAAAACGGAGTTGGAGCTTGTACCTCCCCATATATATGTATGGAATGGAGTTTGCAACTGAAAAGAAACTTTGTGTTCCCAACAAGCTAGGTGAAGTACGGCTTTCACACACACTTATCTCTCAGAACTGAGCAATTGGAGAGACGTTCGTTCATCTAGCACCAAGGGAACGGGTTGCAGGAGACACTTTTTCTCTGCTTTCTCAGTCTGTTTCCTAGTGCCGGTTTGAAGTTCCTGCAGTTTTCACTGTCAAACCGAGTTGGAGCTAGTACCTCCCCATATATATGTATGGAATGGAGTTTGCAACTGAAAAGAAACTTTGTGTTCCCAACAAGCTAGGTGAAGGACGGCTTTCACACACACTTATCTCTCAGAACTGAGCAAGTGGAGAGACGTTCGTTCATCTAGCACCAAGGGAACGGGTTGCAGGAGACACTTTTTCTCTGCTTTCTCAGTCTGTTTCCTAGTGCCGGTTTGAAGTTCCTGCAGTTTTCACTGTAAAACCGAGTTGGAGCTTGTACCTCCCCATATATATGTATGGAATTGGGTTGGCAACTGAAAAGAAACTTTGTGTTCCCAACAAGCTAAGTGAAGGACGGCTTTCAAACACACTTATCTCTCAGAACTGAGCAAGTGGAGAGACGTTCTTTCATGTAGCACCAAGGGAACTTGTTGCAGGAGACACTTTTTCTCTGCTTCCTCAGTCTGTTTCCTAGTGCCGTTTTGAAGTTCCTGCAGTTTTCACTGTAAAACGGAGTTGGAGCTTGTACCTCCCCATATATATGTATGGAATGGAGTTTGCAACTGAAAAGAAACTTTGTGTTCCCAACAAGCTAGGTGAAGTACGGCTTTCACACACACTTATCTCTCAGAACTGAGCAATTGGAAAGACGTTCGTTCATCTAGCACCAAGGGAACGGGTTGCAGGAGACACTTTTTCTCTGCTTTCTCAGTCTGTTTCCTAGTGCCGGTTTGAAGTTCCTGCAGTTTTCACTGTCAAACCGAGTTGGAGCTAGTACCTCCCCATATATATGTATGGAATGGAGTTTGCAACTGAAAAGAAACTTTGTGTTCCCAACAAGCTAGGTGAAGGACGGCTTTCACACACACTTATCTCTCAGAACTGAGCAAGTGGAGAGACGTTCGTTCATCTAGCACCAAGGGAACGGGTTGCAGGAGACACTTTTTCTCTGCTTTCTCAGTCTGTTTCCTAGTGCCGTTTTGAAGTTCCTGCAGTTTTCACTGTCAAACCGAGTTGGAGCTAGTACCTCCCCATATATATGTATGGAATTGAGTTGGCAACTGAAAAGAAACTTTGTGTTACCAACAAGCTAGGTGAAGGACGGCTTTCACACACACTTATCTCTCAGAACTGAGCAAGTGGAGAGACGTTCGTTCATCTAGCACCAAGGGAACGGGTTGCAGGAGACACTTTTTCTCTGCTTTCTCAGTCTGTTTCCAAGTGCCGGTTTGAAGTTCCTGCAGTTTTCACTGTCAAACCGAGTTGGAGCTTGTACCTCCCCATATATATGTATGGAATTGGGTTGGCAACTGAAAAGAAACTTTGTGTTCCCAACAAGCTAAGTGAAGGACGGCTTTCAAACACACTTATCTCTCAGAACTGAGCAAGTGGAGAGACGTTCTTTCATGTAGCACCAAGGGAACTTGTTGCAGGAGACACTTTTTCTCTGCTTCCTCAGTCTGTTTCCTAGTGCCGTTTTGAAGTTCCTGCAGTTTTCACTGTAAAACGGAGTTGGAGCTTGTACCTCCCCATATATATGTATGGAATGGAGTTTGCAACTGAAAAGAAACTTTGTGTTCCCAACAAGCTAGGTGAAGTACGGCTTTCACACACACTTATCTCTCAGAACTGAGCAATTGGAGAGACGTTCGTTCATCTAGCACCAAGGGAACGGGTTGCAGGAGACACTTTTTCTCTGCTTTCTCAGTCTGTTTCCTAGTGCCGGTTTGAAGTTCCTGCAGTTTTCACTGTCAAACCGAGTTGGAGCTTCTACCTCCCCATATATATGTATGGAATGGAGTTTGCAACTGAAAAGAAACTTTGTGTTCCCAAAAGCAAGGTGAAGGACGGCTTTCACACACACTTATCTCTCAGAAGTGAGCAAGTGGAGAGACGTTCGTTCATCTAGCACCAAGGGAACGGTTTGCAGGAGACACTTTTTCTCTGCTTTCTCAGTCTGTTTCCTAGTGCCGGTTTGAAGTTCCTGCAGTTTTCACTGTCAAACCGAGTTGGAGCTAGTAATTCCCCATATATATATGTATGGAATTGAGTTGGCAACTGAAAAGAAACTTTGTGTTCCCAACAAGCTAGGTGAAGGACGGCTTTCACACGCACATATCTCTCAGAACTGAGCAAGTGGAGAGACGTTCGTTCATCTAGCACCAAGGGAACGGGTTGCAGGAGACACTTTTCTCTGCTTTCTGAGTCTGTTTCCTAGTGCCGGTTTGAAGTTCCTGCAGTTTTCATTGTCAAACCGATTTGGAGCTAGTATCTCCCCATATATATGTATGGAATGGAGTTTGCAACTGAAAAGAAACTTTGTGTTCCCAACAAGCTAGGTGAAGGGCGGCTTTCACACACACTTATCTCTCAGAACTGAGCAAGTGGAGAGACGTTCGTTCATCTAGCACCAAGGGAACGGGTTGCAGGAGTCACTTTTTCTCTGTTTTCTCAGTCTGTTTCCTAGTGCCGGTTTGAAGTTCCTGTAGTTTTCACTGTAAAACCTAGTTGGAGCTTCTACCTCCCCATTTATATGTATGGAATGGAGTTTGCAACTGAAAAGAAACTTTGTGTTCCCAACAAGCAAGTTGAAGGACGGCTTTCACACACACTTATCTCTCAGAACTGAGCAAGTGGAGAGACGTTCGTTCATCTAGCACCAAGGGAACGGGTTGCAGGAGACACTTTTTCTCTGCTTTCTCAGTCTGTTTCCTAGTGCCGGTTTGAAGTTCCTGCAGTTTTCACTGTCAAACCGAGTTGGAGCTAGTACCTCCCCATATATATGTATGGAATTGAGTTGGCAACTGAAAAGAAACTTTGTGTTACCAACAAGCTAGGTGAAGGACGGCTTTCACACACACTTATCTCTCAGAACTGAGCAAGTGGAGAGACGTTCGTTCATCTAGCACCAAGGGAACGGGTTGCAGGAGACACTTTTTCTCTGCTTTCTCAGTCTGTTTCCAAGTGCCGGTTTGAAGTTCCTGCAGTTTTCACTGTCAAACCGAGTTGGAGCTTGTACCTCCCCATATATATGTATGGAATTGGGTTGGCAACTGAAAAGAAACTTTGTGTTCCCAACAAGCTAAGTGAAGGACGGCTTTCAAACACACTTATCTCTCAGAACTGAGCAAGTGGAGAGACGTTCTTTCATGTAGCACCAAGGGAACTTGTTGCAGGAGACACTTTTTCTCTGCTTCCTCAGTCTGTTTCCTAGTGCCGTTTTGAAGTTCCTGCAGTTTTCACTGTAAAACGGAGTTGGAGCTTGTACCTCCCCATATATATGTATGGAATGGAGTTTGCAACTGAAAAGAAACTTTGTGTTCCCAACAAGCTACGTGAAGTACGGCTTTCACACACACTTATCTCTCAGAACTGAGCAAGTGGAGAGACGTTCGTTTATCTAGCACCAAGGGAACGGGTTGAAGGAGACACATTTTCTCTGCTTTCTCAGTCTGTTTCCTAGTGCCGGTTTGAAGTTCCTGCAGTTTTCACTGTCAAACCGAGTTGGAGCTAGTACCTCCCCATATATATGTATGGAATGGAGTTTGCAACTGAAAAGAAACTTTGTGTTCCCAAAAAGCTAGGTGAAGGACGGCTTTCACACGCACATATCTCTCAGAACTGAGCTAGTGGAGAGACGTTCGTTCATCTAGCACCAAGGGAACGGGTTGCAGGAGACACTTTTTCTCTGCTTCCTCAGTCTGTTTCCTAGTGCCGGTTTGAAGTTCCTGCAGTTTTCATTCTCAAACCGATTTGGAGCTAGTACCTCCCCATATAAATGTATGGAATGGAGTTTGCAACTGAAAAGAAACTTTGTGTTCCCAACAAGCTTGGTGAAGAGCGGCTTTCACACACACTTAACTCTCAGAACTGAGCAAGTGGAGAGACGTTCGTTCATCTAGCACCAAGGGAACGGGTTGCAGGAGACACTTTTTCTCTGCTTTCTCAGTCTGTTTCCTAGTGCCGGTTTGAAGTTCCTGCAGTTTTCACTGTCAAACCGAGTTGGAGCTTGTACCTCCCCATATATATGTATGGAATGGAGTTTGCAACTGAAAAGAAACTTTGTGTTCCCAACAAGCTAGGTGAAGGACGGCTTTCACACACACTTATCTCTCAGAACTGAGCAATTGGAGAGACGTTCGTTCATCTAGCACCAAGGGAACGGGTTGCAGGAGACACTTTTTCTCTGCTTTCTCAGTCTGTTTCCTAGTGCCGGTTTGAAGTTCCTGCAGTTTTCACTGTCAAACCGAGTTGGAGCTTGTACCTCCCCATATATATGTATGGAATTGAGTTTGCAACTGAAAAGAAACTTTGTGTTCCCAACAAGCTAGGTGAAGGACGGCTTTCACACACACTTATCTCTCAGAACTGAGCAAGTGGAGAGACGTTCGTTCATCTAGCACCAAGGGAACGGGTTGCAGGAGACACTTTTTCTCTGCTTTCTCAGTCTGTTTCCTAGTGCCGGTTTGAAGTTCCTGCAGTTTTCACTGTCAAACCGAGTTGGAGCTTGTACCTCCCCATATATATGTATGGAATGGAGTTTGCAACTGAAAAGAAACTTTGTGTTCCCAACAAGAAAGGTGAAGGACGGCTTTCACACACACTTATCTCTCAGAACTGAGCAAGTGGAGAGACGTTCGTTCATCTAGCACCAAGGGAACGGGTTGCAGGAGACACTTTTTCTCTGCTTTCTCAGTCTGTTTCCTAGTGCCGGTTTAAAGTTCCTGCAGTTTTCACTGTCAAACCGAGTTGGAGCTTGTACCTCCCCATATATGTGTATGGAATGGAGTTTGCAACTGAAAAGAAACTTTGTGTTCCCAACAAGCTAGGTGAAGGACGGCATTCACACACACTTATCTCTCAGAAGTGAGCAAGTGGAGAGACGTTCGTTCATCTAGCACCAAGGGAACGGGTTGCAGGAGACACTATTTCTCTGCTTCCTCACTCTGTTTCCTAGTGCCGGTTTGAAGTTCCTGCAGTTTTCACTGTAAAACCGAGTTGGAGCTTCTACCTCAACATATATATGTATGGAATGGAGTTTGCAACTGAAAAGAAACTTTGTGTTCCCAACAAGCTAGGTGAAGGACGGCTTTCACACACACTTATCTCTCAGAAAAGAGCAAGTGGAGAGACGTTCGTTCATCTAGCACCAAGGGAACGGGTTGCAGGAGACACTTTTTCTCTGCTTTCTCAGTCTGTTTCCTAGTGCCGGTTTGAAGTTCCTGCAGTTTTCACTGTCAAACCGAGTTGGAGCTAGTACCTCCCCATATATATGTATGGAATGGAGTTTGCAACTGAAAAGAAACTTTGTGTTCCCAACAAGCTAGGTGAAGGACGGCTTTCACACACACTTATCTCTCAGAACTGAGCAATTGGAGAGACATTCGTTCATCTAGCACCAAGGGAACGGGTTGAAGGGGACACTTTTTCTCTGATTTCTCAGTCTGTTTCCTAGTGCCGGTTTGAAGTTCCTGCAGTTTTCACTGTAAAACCGAGTTGGAGCTTCTACCTCCCCATATATGTATGGAATGGAGTTTGCAACTGAAAAGAAACTTTGTGTTCCCAACAGGCTAGGTGAAGTACGGCTTTCACACACACTTATCTCTCAGAACAGAGCAAGTGGAGAGACTTTCGTTCATCTAGCACCAAGGGAACGGGTTGCAGGAGACACTATTTCTCTGCTTTCTCAGTCTGTTTCCTAGTGCCGGTTTGAAGTTCCTGCAGTTTTCACTGTCAAACCGAGTTGGAGCTAGTACCTCCCCATATATATGTATGGAATGGAGTTTGCAACTGAAAAGAAACTTTGTGTTCCCAACAAGCTAGGTGAAGGACGGCTTTCACACACACTTATCTCTCAGAACTGAGCAAGTGGAGAGACGTTCGTTCATCTAGCACCAAGGGAACGGGTTGCAGGAGACACTTTTTCTCTGCTTTCTCAGTCTGTTTCCTAGTGCCGGTTTGAAGTTCCTGCAGTTTTCACTGTAAAACAGAGTTGGAGCTAGTACCTCCCCATATATATGTATGGAATGGAGTTTGCAACTGAAAAGAAACTTTGTGTTCCCAAAAGCAAGGTGAAGGACGGCTTTCACACACACTTATCTCTCAGAAGTGAGCAAGTGGAGAGACGTTCGTTCATCTAGCACCAAGGGAACGGGTTGAAGGGGACACTTTTTCTCTGATTTCTCAGTCTGTTTCCTAGTGCCGGTTTGAAGTTCCTGCAGTTTTCACTGTAAAACCGAGTTGGAGCTTCTACCTCCCCATATATGTATGGAATGGAGTTTGCAACTGAAAAGAAACTTTGTGTTCCCAACAGGCTAGGTGAAGTACGGCTTTCACACACACTTATCTCTCAGAACAGAGCAAGTGGAGAGACTTTCGTTCATCTAGCACCAAGGGAACGGGTTGCAGGAGACACTTTTTCTCTGCTTTCTCAGTCTGTTTCCTAGTGCCGGTTTGAAGTTCCTGCAGTTTTCACTGTAAAACCGAGTTGGAGCTTCTACCTCCCCATATATGTATGGAATGGAGTTTGCAACTGAAAAGAAACTTTGTGTTTCCAACTGGCTAGGTGAAGTACGGCTTTCACACACACTTATCTCTCAGAACAGAGCAAGTGGAGAGACTTTCGTTCATCTAGCACCAAGGGAACGGGTTGCAGGAGACACTTTTTCTCTGCTTTCTCAGTCTGTTTCCTAGTGCCGGTTTGAAGTTCCTGCAGTTTTCACTGTCAAACCGAGTTGGAGCTAGTACCTCCCCATATATATGTATGGAATGGAGTTTGCAACTGAAAAGAAACTTTGTGTTTCCAACAGGCTAGGTGAAGTACGGCTTTCACACACACTTATCTCTCAGAACAGAGCAAGTGGAGAGACTTTCGTTCATCTAGCACCAAGGGAACGGGTTGCAGGAGACACTTTTTCTCTGCTTTCTCAGTCTGTTTCCTAGTGCCGGTTTGAAGTTCCTGCAGTTTTCACTGTCAAACCGAGTTGGAGCTAGTACCTCCCCATATATATGTATGGAATGGAGTTTGCAACTGAAAAGAAACTTTGTGTTTCCAACAGGCTAGGTGAAGTACGGCTTTCACACACACTTATCTCTCAGAACTGAGCAAGTGGAGAGACTTTCGTTCATCTAGCACCAAGGGAACGGGTTGCAGGAGACACTTTTTCTCTGCTTTCTCAGTCTGTTTCCTAGTGCCGGTTTGAAGTTCCTGCAGTTTTCACTG
Source organism: Camelus dromedarius (assembly GCF_036321535.1). Lineage (NCBI taxonomy): Eukaryota > Metazoa > Chordata > Mammalia > Artiodactyla > Camelidae > Camelus > Camelus dromedarius. The sequence continues at coordinate 1,306,986 of NW_026989746.1, forward strand.
TCAAACCGAGTTGGAGCTAGTACCTCCCCATATATGTATGGAATGGAGTTTGCAACTGAAAAGAAACTTTGTGTTTCCAACAGGCTAGGTGAAGTACGGCTTTCACACACACTTATCTCTCAGAACAGAGCAAGTGGAGAGACGTTCGTTCATCTAGCACCAAGGGAACGGGTTGCAGGAGACACTTTTTCTCTGCTTTCTCAGTCTGTTTCCTAGTGCCGGTTTGAAGTTCCTGCAGTTTTCACTGTCAAACCGAGTTGGAGCTAGTACCTCCCCATATATATGTATGGAATGGAGTTTGCAACTGAAAAGAAACTTTGTGTTTCCAACAGGCTAGGTGAAGTACGGCTTTCACACACACTTATCTCTCAGAACTGAGCAAGTGGAGAGACGTTCGTTCATCTAGCACCAAGGGAACGGGTTGCAGGAGACACTTTTTCTCTGCTTTCTCAGTCTGTTTCCTAGTGCCGGTTTGAAGTTCCTGCAGTTTTCACTGTAAAACCGAGTTGGAGCTTCTACCTCCCCATATATATGTATGGAATGGAGTTTGCAACTGAAAAGAAACTTTGTGTTCCCAAAAGCAAGGTGAAGGACGGCTTTCACACACACTTATCTCTCAGAAGTGAGCAAGTGGAGAGACGTTCGTTCATCTAGCACCAAGGGAACGGTTTGCAGGAGACACTTTTTCTCTGCTTTCTCAGTCTGTTTCCTAGTGCCGGTTTGAAGTTCCTGCAGTTTTCACTGTCAAACCGAGTTGGAGCTAGTAATTCCCCATATATATATGTATGGAATTGAGTTGGCAACTGAAAAGAAACTTTGTGTTCCCAACAAGCTAGGTGAAGGACGGCTTTCACACGCACATATCTCTCAGAACTGAGCAAGTGGAGAGACGTTCGTTCATCTAGCACCAAGGGAACGGGTTGCAGGAGACACTTTTCTCTGCTTTCTCAGTCTGTTTCCTAGTGCCGGTTTGAAGTTCCTGCAGTTTTCATTGTCAAACCGATTTGGAGCTAGTATCTCCCCATATATATGTATGGAATGGAGTTTGCAACTGAAAAGAAACTTTGTGTTCCCAACAAGCTAGGTGAAGGGCGGCTTTCACACACACTTATCTCTCAGAACTGAGCAAGTGGAGAGACGTTCGTTCATCTAGCACCAAGGGAACGGGTTGCAGGAGACACTTTTTCTCTGTTTTCTCAGTCTGTTTCCTAGTGCCGGTTTGAAGTTCCTGTAGTTTTCACTGTAAAACCTAGTTGGAGCTTCTACCTCCCCATTTATATGTATGGAATGGAGTTTGCAACTGAAAAGAAACTTTGTGTTCCCAACAAGCAAGTTGAAGGACGGCTTTCACACACACTTATCTCTCAGAACTGAGCAAGTGGAGAGACGTTCGTTCATCTAGCACCAAGGGAACGGGTTGCAGGAGACACTTTTTCTCTGCTTTCTCAGTCTGTTTCCTAGTGCCGGTATGAAGTTCCTGCAGTTTTCACTGTCAAACCGAGTTGGAGCTAGTACCTCCCCATATATATGTATGGAATTGAGTTGGCAACTGAAAAGAAACTTTGTGTTACCAACAAGCTAGGTGAAGGACGGCTTTCACACACACTTATCTCTCAGAACTGAGCAAGTGGAGAGACGTTCGTTCATCTAGCACCAAGGGAACGGGTTGCAGGAGACACTTATTCTCTGCTTTCTCAGTCTGTTTCCAAGTGCCGGTTTGAAGTTCCTGCAGTTTTCACTGTCAAACCGAGTTGGAGCTTGTACCTCCCCATATATGTGTATGGAATGGAGTTTGCAACTGAAAAGAAACTTTGTGTTCCCAACAAGCTAGGTGAAGTACGGCTTTCACACACACTTATCTCTCAGAACTGAGCAAGTGGAGAGACGTTCGTTCATCTAGCACCAAGGGAACGGGTTGCAGGAGACACATTTTCTCTGCTTTCTCAGTCTGTTTCCTAGTGCCGGTTTAAAGTTCCTGCAGTTTTCACTGTCAAACCGAGTTGGAGCTTGTACCTCCCCATATATATGTATGGATTGGAGTTTGCAACTGAAAAGAAACTTTGTGTTCCCAAAAAGCTATGTGAAGGACGGCTTTCACACACACTTATCTCTCAGAACTGAGCAAGTGGAGAGACGTTCGTTCATCTAGCACCAAGGGAACGGGTTGCAGGAGACACTTTTTGTCAGCTTTCTCAATTTGTTTCCTATTGCCGGTTTGAAGTTCCTGCAGTTTTCACTGTCAAACGGAGTTGGAGCTAGTACCTCCCCATATATATGTATGGAATGGAGTTTGCAACTGAAAAGAAACTTTGTGTTCCCATCAAGCTAGGTGAAGGACGGCTTTCACACACACTTATCTCTCAGAACTGAGCAATTGGAGAGACGTTCGTTCATCTAGCACCAAGGGAACGGGTTGCAGGAGACACTTTTTCTCTGCTTTCTCAGTCTGTTTCCTAGTGCCGGTTTGAAGTTCCTGCAGTTTTCACTGTCAATCCGAGTTGGACCTTGTACCTCCCCATATATATGTATGGAATGGAGTTTGCAACTGAAAAGAAACTTTGTGTTCCCAACAAGCTAGGTGAAGGACGGCTTTCAAACACACTTATTTCTCAGAACTGAGCAAGTGGAGAGACGTTCGTTCATCTAGCACCAAGGGAACGGGTTGCAGGAGACACTATTTCTCTGCTTTCTCAGTCTGTTTCCTAGTGCCGGTTTGAAGTTCCTGCAGTTTTCACTGTAAAACCGAGTTGGAGCTAGTACCTCCCCATATATATGTATGGAATGGAGTTTGCAACTGAAAAGAAACTTTGTGTTCTCAACAAGCTAGGTGAAGGACGGCTTTCACACACACTTATCTCTCAGAACTGAGCAAGTGGAGAGACGTTCGTTCATCTAGCACCAAGGGAACGGGTTGCAGGAGACACTTTTTCTCTGCTTTCTCAGTCTGTTTCCTAGTGCCGGTTTGAAGTTCCTGCAGTTTTCACTGTCAAACCGAGTTGGAGCTTGTACCTCCCCATATATATGTATGGAATGGAGTTTGCAACTGAAAAGAAACTTTGTGTTCCCAACAAGCTAGGTGAAGTACGGCTTTCACACACACTTATCTCTCAGAACTGAGCAATTGGAGAGACGTTCGTTCATCTAGCACCAAGGGAACGGGTTGCAGGAGACACTTTTTCTCTGCTTTCTCAGTCTGTTTCCTAGTGCCGGTTTGAAGTTCCTGCAGTTTTCACTGTCAAACCGAGTTGGAGCTAGTACCTCCCCATATATATGTATGGAATGGAGTTTGCAACTGAAAAGAAACTTTGTGTTCCCAACAAGCTAGGTGAAGGACGGCTTTCACACACACTTATCTCTCAGAACTGAGCAAGTGGAGAGACGTTCGTTCATCTAGCACCAAGGGAACGGGTTGCAGGAGACACTTTTTCTCTGCTTTCTCAGTCTGTTTCCTAGTGCCGGTTTGAAGTTCCTGCAGTTTTCACTGTAAAACCGAGTTGGAGCTTCTACCTCCCCATATATATGTATGGAATGGAGTTTGCAACTGAAAAGAAACTTTGTGTTCCCAACAAGCAAGGTGAAGGACGGCTTTCACACACACTTATCTCTCAGAAGTGAGCAAGTGGAGAGACGTTCGTTCATCTAGCACCAAGGGAACGGTTTGCAGGAGACACTTTTTCTCTGCTTTCTCAGTCTGTTTCCTAGTGCCGGTTTGAAGTTCCTGCAGTTTTCACTGTCAAACCGAGTTGGAGCTAGTAACTCCCCATATATATATGTATGGAATTGAGTTGGCAACTGAAAAGAAACTTTGTGTTCCCAACAAGCTAGGTGAAGGACGGCTTTCACACGCACATAACTCTCAGAACTGAGCAAGTGGAGAGACGTTCGTTCATCTAGCACCAAGGGAACGGGTTGCAGGAGACACTTTTCTCTGCTTTCTCAGTCTGTTTCCTAGTGCCGGTTTGAAGTTCCTGCAGTTTTCATTGTCAAACCGATTTGGAGCTAGTATCTCCCCATATATATGTATGGAATGGAGTTTGCAACTGAAAAGAAACTTTGTGTTCCCAACAAGCTAGGTGAAGGGCGGCTTTCACACACACTTATCTCTCAGAACTGAGCAAGTGGAGAGACGTTCGTTCATCTAGCACCAAGGGAACGGGTTGCAGGAGACACTTTTTCTCTGTTTTCTCAGTCTGTTTCCTAGTGCCGGTTTGAAGTTCCTGTAGTTTTCACTGTAAAACCTAGTTTGAGCTTCTACCTCCCCATTTATATGTATGGAATGGAGTTTGCAACTGAAAAGAAACTTTGTGTTCCCAACAAGCAAGTTGAAGGACGGCTTTCACACACACTTATCTCTCAGAACTGAGCATGTGGAGAGACGTTCGTTCATGTAGCACAAAGGGAACGTGTTGCAGGAGACACTTTTTCTCTGCTTTCTCAGTCTGTTTCCAAGTGCCGGTTTGAAGTTCCTGCAGTTTTCACTGTCAAATCGAGTTGGAGCTTGTACCTCCCCATATATATGTATGGAATTGGGTTGGCAACTGAAAAGAAACTTTGTGTTCCCAACAAGCTAAGTGAAGGACGGCTTTCAAACACACTTATCTCTCAGAACTGAGCAAGTGGAGAGACGTTCTTTCATGTAGCACCAAGGGAACTTGTTGCAGGAGACACTTTTTCTCTGCTTTCTCAGTCTGTTTCCTAGTGCCGTTTTGAAGTTCCTGCAGTTTTCACTGTAAAACGGAGTTGGAGCTTGTACCTCCCCATATATATGTATGGAATGGAGTTTGCAACTGAAAAGAAACTTTGTGTTCCCAACAAGCTAGGTGAAGGACGGCATTCACACACACTTATCTCTCAGAACTGAGCAAGTGGAGAGACGTTCGTTTATCTAGCACCAAGGGAACGGGTTGCAGGAGACACATTTTCTCTGCTTTCTCAGTCTGTTTCCTAGTGCCGGTTTGAAGTTCCTGCAGTTTTCACTGTCAAACCGAGTTGGAGCTAGTACCTCCCCATATATATGTATGGAATGGAGTTTGCAACTGAAAAGAAACTTTGTGTTCCCAAAAAGCTAGGTGAAGGACGGCTTTCACACGCACATATCTCTCAGAACTGAGCAAGTGGAGAGACGTTCGTTCATCTAGCACCAAGGGAACGGGTTGCAGGAGACACTTTTTCTCTGCTTCCTCAGTCTGTTTCCTAGTGCCGGTTTGAAGTTCCTGCAGTTTTCATTCTCAAACCGATTTGGAGCTAGTACCTCCCCATATAAATGTATGGAATGGAGTTTGCAACTGAAAAGAAACTTTGTGTTCCCAACAAGCTTGGTGAAGAGCGGCTTTCACACACACTTAACTCTCAGAACTGAGCAAGTGGAGAGACGTTCGTTCATCTAGCACCAAGGGAACGGGTTGCAGGAGACACTTTTTCTCTGCTTTCTCAGTCTGTTTCCTAGTGCCGGTTTGAAGTTCCTGCAGTTTTCACTGTCAAACCGAGTTGGAGCTAGTACCTCCCCATATATATGTATGGAATGGAGTTTGCAACTGAAAAGAAACTTTGTGTTCCCAACAAGCTAGGTGAAGGACGGCTTTCACACACACTTATCTCTCAGAAATGAGCAAGTGGAGAGACGTTCGTTCATCTAGCACCAAGGGAACGGGTTGCAGGAGACACTTTTTCTCTGCTTTCTCAGTCTGTTTCCTAGTGCCGGTTTGAAGTTCCTGCAGTTTTCACTGTCAAACCGAGTTGGAGCTTGTACCTCCCCATATATATGTATGGAATGGAGTTTGCAACTGAAAAGAAACTTTGTGTTCCCAACAAGCTAGGTGAAGGACGGCTTTCACACACACTTATCTCTCAGAACTGAGCAAGTGGAGAGACGTTCGTTCATCTAGCACCAAGGGAACGGGTTGCAGGAGACACTTATTCTCTGCTTTCTCAGTCTGTTTCCTATTGCCGGTTTGAAGTTCCTGCAGTTTTCACTGTCAAACGGAGTTGGAGCTAGTACCTCCCCATATATATGTATGGAATGGAGTTTGCAACTGAAAAGAAACTTTGTGTACCCAACAAGCTAGGTGAAGGACGGCTTTCACACACACTTATCTCTCAGAACTGAGCAAGTGGAGAGACGTTCGTTCATCTAGCACCAAGGGAACGGGTTGCAGGAGACACTTTTTCTCTGCTTTCTCAGTCTGTTTCCTAGTGCCGGTTTGAAGTTCCTGCAGTTTTCACTGTCAAACCGAGTTGGAGCTTGTACCTCCCCATATATATGTATGGAATGGAGTTTGCAACTGAAAAGAAACTTTGTGTTCCCAACAAGCTAGGTGAAGTACGGCTTTCACACACACTTATCTCTCAGAACTGAGCAATTGGAGAGACGTTCGTTCATCTAGCACCAAGGGAACGGGTTGCAGGAGACACTTTTTCTCTGCTTTCTCAGTCTGTTTCCTAGTGCCGGTTTGAAGTTCCTGCAGTTTTCACTGTCAAACCGAGTTGGAGCTAGTACCTCCCCATATATATGTATGGAATGGAGTTTGCAACTGAAAAGAAACTTTGTGTTCCCAACAAGCTAGGTGAAGGACGGCTTTCACACACACTTATCTCTCAGAACTGAGCAAGTGGAGAGACGTTCGTTCATCTAGCACCAAGGGAACGGGTTGCAGGAGACACTTTTTCTCTGCTTTCTCAGTCTGTTTCCTAGTGCCGGTTTGAAGTTCCTGCAGTTTTCACTGTAAAACCGAGTTGGAGCTTCTACCTCCCCATATATATGTATGGAATGGAGATTGCAACTGAAAAGAAACTTTGTGTTCCCAACAAGCAAGGTGAAGGACGGCTTTCACACACACTTATCTCTCAGAAGTGAGCAAGTGGAGAGACGTTCGTTCATCTAGCACCAAGGGAACGGTTTGCAGGAGACACTTTTTCTCTGCTTTCTCAGTCTGTTTCCTAGTGCCGGTTTGAAGTTCCTGCAGTTTTCACTGTCAAACCGAGTTGGAGCTAGTAACTCCCCATATATATATGTATGGAATTGAGTTGGCAACTGAAAAGAAACTTTGTGTTCCCAACAAGCTAGGTGAAGGACGGCTTTCACACGCACATAACTCTCAGAACTGAGCAAGTGGAGAGACGTTCGTTCATCTAGCACCAAGGGAACGGGTTGCAGGAGACACTTTTCTCTGCTTTCTGAGTCTGTTTCCTAGTGCCGGTTTGAAGTTCCTGCAGTTTTCATTGTCAAACCGATTTGGAGCTAGTATCTCCCCATATATATGTATGGAATGGAGTTTGCAACTGAAAAGAAACTTTGTGTTCCCAACAAGCTAGGTGAAGGGCGGCTTTCACACACACTTATCTCTCAGAACTGAGCAAGTGGAGAGACGTTCGTTCATCTAGCACCAAGGGAACGGGTTGCAGGAGACACTTTTTCTCTGTTTTCTCAGTCTGTTTCCTAGTGCCGGTTTGAAGTTCCTGTAGTTTTCACTGTAAAACCTAGTTGGAGCTTCTACCTCCCCATTTATATGTATGGAATGGAGTTTGCAACTGAAAAGAAACTTTGTGTTCCCAACAAGCAAGTTGAAGGACGGCTTTCACACACACTTATCTCTCAGAACTGAGCAAGTGGAGAGACGTTCGTTCATCTAGCACCAAGGGAACGGGTTGCAGGAGACACTTTTTCTCTGCTTTCTCAGTCTGTTTCCTAGTGCCGGTTTGAAGTTCCTGCAGTTTTCACTGTCAAACCGAGTTGGAGCTAGTACCTCCCCATATATATGTATGGAATTGAGTTGGCAACTGAAAAGAAACTTTGTGTTACCAACAAGCTAGGTGAAGGACGGCTTTCACACACACTTATCTCTCAGAACTGAGCAAGTGGAGAGACGTTCGTTCATCTAGCACCAAGGGAACGGGTTGCAGGAGACACTTTTTCTCTGCTTCCTCAGTCTGTTTCCTAGTGCTGGTTTGAAGTTCCTGCAGTTTTCACTGTAAAACCGAGTTGGAGCTTGTACCTCCCCATATATATGTATGGAATGGAGTTTGCAACTGAAAAGAAACTTTGTGTTCCCAACAAGCTAGGTGAAGGACGGCTTTCAAACACACTTATCTCTCAGAACTGAGCAAGTGGAGAGACGTTCTTTCATGTAGCACCAAGGGAACTTGTTGCAGGAGACACCTTTTCTCTGCTTTCTCAGTCTGTTTCCTAGTGCCGTTTTGAAGTTCCTGCAGTTTTCACTGTAAAAGGGAGTTGGAGCTTGTACCTCCCCATATATATGTATGGAATGGAGTTTGCAACTGAAAAGAAACTTTGTGTTCCCAACAAGCTAGGTGAAGGACGGCATTCACACACACTTATCTCTCAGAACTGAGCAAGTGGAGAGACGTTCGTTTATCTAGCACCAAGGGAACGGGTTGCAGGAGACACATTTTCTCTGCTTTCTCAGTCTGTTTCCTAGTGCCGGTTTGAAGTTCCTGCAGTTTTCACTGTCAAACCGAGTTGGAGCTAGTACCTCCCCATATATATGTATGGAATGGAGTTTGCAACTGAAAAGAAACTTTGTGTTCCCAAAAAGCTAGGTGAAGGACGGCTTTCACACGCACATATCTCTCAGAACTGAGCAAGTGGAGAGACGTTCGTTCATCTAGCACCAAGGGAACGGGTTGCAGGAGACACTTTTTCTCTGCTTCCTCAGTCTGTTTCCTAGTGCCGGTTTGAAGTTCCTGCAGTTTTCATTCTCAAACCGATTTGGAGCTAGTACCTCCCCATATAAATGTATGGAATGGAGTTTGCAACTGAAAAGAAACTTTGTGTTCCCAACAAGCTTGGTGAAGAGCGGCTTTCACACACACTTAACTCTCAGAACTGAGCAAGTGGAGAGACGTTCGTTCATCTAGCACCAAGGGAACGGGTTGCAGGAGACACTTTTTCTCTGCTTTCTCAGTCTGTTTCCTAGTGCCGGTTTGAAGTTCCTGCAGTTTTCACTGTCAAACCGAGTTGGAGCTAGTACCTCCCCATATATATGTATGGAATGGAGTTTGCAACTGAAAAGAAACTTTGTGTTCCCAACAAGCTAGGTGAAGGACGGCTTTCACACACACTTATCTCTCAGAAATGAGCAAGTGGAGAGACGTTCGTTCATCTAGCACCAAGGGAACGGGTTGCAGGAGACACTTTTTCTCTGCTTTCTCAGTCTGTTTCCTAGTGCCGGTTTGAAGTTCCTGCAGTTTTCACTGTCAAACCGAGTTGGAGCTTGTACCTCCCCATATATATGTATGGAATGGAGTTTGCAACTGAAAAGAAACTTTGTGTTCCCAACAAGCTAGGTGAAGGACGGCTTTCACACACACTTATCTCTCAGAACTGAGCAAGTGGAGAGACGTTCGTTCATCTAGCACCAAGGGAACGGGTTGCAGGAGACACTTTTTCTCTGCTTTCTCAGTCTGTTTCCTATTGCCGGTTTGAAGTTCCTGCAGTTTTCACTGTCAAACGGAGTTGGAGCTAGTACCTCCCCATATATATGTATGGAATGGAGTTTGCAACTGAAAAGAAACTTTGTGTACCCAACAAGCTAGGTGAAGGACGGCTTTCACACACACTTATCTCTCAGAACTGAGCAAGTGGAGAGACGTTCGTTCATCTAGCACCAAGGGAACGGGTTGCAGGAGACACTTTTTCTCTGCTTTCTCAGTCTGTTTCCTAGTGCCGGTTTGAAGTTCCTGCAGTTTTCACTGTCAAACCGAGTTGGAGCTTGTACCTCCCCATATATATGTATGGAATGGAGTTTGCAACTGAAAAGAAACTTTGTGTTCCCAACAAGCTAGGTGAAGTACGGCTTTCACACACACTTATCTCTCAGAACTGAGCAATTGGAGAGACGTTCGTTCATCTAGCACCAAGGGAACGGGTTGCAGGAGACACTTTTTCTCTGCTTTCTCAGTCTGTTTCCTAGTGCCGGTTTGAAGTTCCTGCAGTTTTCACTGTCAAACCGAGTTGGAGCTAGTACCTCCCCATATATATGTATGGAATGGAGTTTGCAACTGAAAAGAAACTTTGTGTTCCCAACAAGCTAGGTGAAGGACGGCTTTCACACACACTTATCTCTCAGAACTGAGCAAGTGGAGAGACGTTCGTTCATCTAGCACCAAGGGAACGGGTTGCAGGAGACACTTTTTCTCTGCTTTCTCAGTCTGATTCCTAGTGCCGGTTTGAAGTTCCTGCAGTTTTCACTGTAAAACCGAGTTGGAGCTTCTACCTCCCCATATATATGTATGGAATGGAGATTGCAACTGAAAAGAAACTTTGTGTTCCCAACAAGCAAGATGAAGGACGGCTTTCACACACACTTATCTCTCAGAAGTGAGCAAGTGGAGAGACGTTCGTTCATCTAGCACCAAGGGAACGGTTTGAAGGAGACACTTTTTCTCTGCTTTCTCAGTCTGTTTCCTAGTGCCGGTTTGAAGTTCCTGCAGTTTTCACTGTCAAACCGAGTTGGAGCTAGTAACTCCCCATATATATATGTATGGAATTGAGTTGGCAACTGAAAAGAAACTTTGTGTTCCCAACAAGCTAGGTGAAGGACGGCTTCCACACGCACATAACTCTCAGAACTGAGCAAGTGGAGAGACGTTCGTTCATCTAGCACCAAGGGAACGGGTTGCAGGAGACACTTTTCTCTGCTTTCTCAGTCTGTTTCCTAGTGCCGGTTTGAAGTTCCTGCAGTTTTCATTGTCAAACCGATTTGGAGCTAGTATCTCCCCATATATATGTATGGAATGGAGTTTGAAACTGAAAAGAAACTTTGTGTTCCCAACAAGCTAGGTGAAGGGCGGCTTTCACACACACTTATCTCTCAGAACTGAGCAAGTGGAGAGACGTTCGTTCATCTAGCACCAAGGGAACGGGTTGCAGGAGACACTTTTTCTCTGTTTTCTCAGTCTGTTTCCTAGTGCCGGTTTGAAGTTCCTGTAGTTTTCACTGTAAAACCTAGTTGGAGCTTCTACCTCCCCATTTATATGTATGGAATGGAGTTTGCAACTGAAAAGAAACTTTGTGTTCCCAACAAGCAAGTTGAAGGACGGCTTTCACACACACTTATCTCTCAGAACTGAGCAAGTGGAGAGACGTTCGTTCATCTAGCACCAAGGGAACGGGTTGCAGGAGACACTTTTTCTCTGCTTTCTCAGTCTGTTTCCTAGTGCCGGTTTGAAGTTCCTGCAGTTTTCACTGTCAAACCGAGTTGGAGCTAGTACCTCCCCATATATATGTATGGAATTGAGTTGGCAACTGAAAAGAAACTTTGTGTTACCAACAAGCTAGGTGAAGGACGGCTTTCACACACACTTATCTCTCAGAACTGAGCAAGTGGAGAGACGTTCGTTCATCTAGCACCAAGGGAACGGGTTGCAGGAGACACTTTTTCTCTGCTTCCTCAGTCTGTTTCCTAGTGCTGGTTTGAAGTTCCTGCAGTTTTCACTGTAAAACCGAGTTGGAGCTTGTACCTCCCCATATATATGTATGGAATGGAGTTTGCAACTGAAAAGAAACTTTGTGTTCCCAACAAGCTAGGTGAAGGACGGCTTTCACACACACTTATCTCTCAGAACTGAGCATGTGGAGAGACGTTCGTTCATGTAGCACAAAGGGAACGGGTTGCAGGAGACACTTTTTCTCTGCTTTCTCAGTCTGTTTCCAAGTGCCGGTTTGAAGTTCCTGCAGTTTTCACTGTCAAACCGAGTTGGAGCTTGTACCTCCCCATATATATGTATGGAATTGAGTTGGCAACTGAAAAGAAACTTTGTGTTCCCAACAAGCTAAGTGAAGGACGGCTTTCACACACACTTATCTCTCAGAACTGAGCAAGTGGAGAGACGTTCTTTCATGTAGCACCAAGGGAACTTGTTGCAGGAGACACTTTTTCTCTGCTTCCTCAGTCTGTTTCCTAGTGCCGTTTTGAAGTTCCTGCAGTTTTCACTGTAAAACGGAGTTGGAGCTTGTACCTCCCCATATATATGTATGGAATGGAGTTTGCAACTGAAAAGAAACTTTGTGTTCCCAACAAGCTAGGTGAAGGACGGCTTTCACACACACTTATCTCTCAGAACTGAGCAAGTGGAGAGACGTTCGTTTATCTAGCACCAAGGGAACGGGTTGCAGGAGACACATTTTCTCTGCTTTCTCAGTCTGTTTCCTAGTGCCGGTTTGAAGATCCTGCAGTTTTCACTGTCAAACCGAGTTGGAGCTAGTACCTCCCCATATATATGTATGGAATGGAGTTTGCAACTGAAAAGAAACTTTGTGTTCCCAAAAAGCTAGGTGAAGGACGGCTTTCACACGCACATATCTCTCAGAACTGAGCAAGTGGAGAGACGTTCGTTCATCTAGCACCAAGGGAACGGGTTGCAGGAGACACTTTTTCTCTGCTTCCTCAGTCTGTTTCCTAGTGCCGGTTTGAAGTTCCTGCAGTTTTCATTCTCAAACCGATTTGGAGCTAGTACCTCCCCATATATATGTATGGAATGGAGTTTGCAACTGAAAAGAAACTTTGTGTTCCCAACAAGCTTGGTGAAGAGCGGCTTTCACACACACTTAACTCTCAGAACTGAGCAAGTGGAGAGACGTTCGTTCATCTAGCACCAAGGGAACGGGTTGCAGGAGACACTTTTTCTCTGCTTTCTCAGTCTGTTTCCTAGTGCCGGTTTGAAGTTCCTGCAGTTATCACTGTAAAACCGAGTTGGAGCTTCTACCTCCCCATATATATGTATGGAATGGAGTTTGCAACTGAAAAGAAACTTTGTGTTCCCAACAAGCTAGGTGAAGGACCGCTTTCATACACACTTATCTCTCAGAACTGAGCAAGTGGAGAGACGTTCGTTCATCTAGCACCAAGGGAACGGGTTGCAGGAGACACTTTTTCTCTGCTTTCTCAGTCTGTTTCCTAGTGCCGGTTTGAAGTTCCTGCAGTTTTCACTGTCAAACCGAGTTGGAGCTTCTACCTCCCCATATATATGTATGGAATGGAGTTTGCAACTGAAAAGAAACTTTGTGTTCCCAACAAGCTAGGTGAAGGACGGCTTTCAAACACAATTATCTCTCAGAACTGAGCAAGTGGAGAGACGTTCGTTCATCTAGCACCAAGGGAACGGGTTGCAGGAGACACTTTTTCTCTGCTTTCTCAGTCTGTTTCCTAGTGCCGGTTTGAAGTTCCTGCAGTTTTCACTGTCAAACCGAGTTGGAGCTAGTACCTCCCCATATATATGTATGGAATGGAGTTTGCAACTGAAAAGAAACTTTGTGTTCCCAACAAGCTAGGTGAAGGACGGCTTTCACACACACTTATCTCTCAGAAATGAGCAAGTGGAGAGACGTTCGTTCATCTAGCACCAAGGGAACGGGTTGCAGGAGACACTTTTTCTCTGCTTTCTCAGTCTGTTTCCTAGTGCCGGTTTGAAGTTCCTGCAGTTTTCACTGTCAAACCGAGTTGGAGCTTGTACCTCCCCATATATATGTATGGAATGGAGTTTGCAACTGAAAAGAAACTTTGTGTTCCCAACAAGCTAGGTGAAGGACGGCTTTCACACACACTTATCTCTCAGAACTGAGCAAGTGGAGAGACGTTCGTTCATCTAGCACCAAGGGAACGGGTTGCAGGAGACACTTTTTCTCTGCTTTCTCAGTCTGTTTCCTATTGCCGGTTTGAAGTTCCTGCAGTTTTCACTGTCAAACGGAGTTGGAGCTAGTACCTCCCCATATATATGTATGGAATGGAGTTTGCAACTGAAAAGAAACTTTGTGTACCCAACAAGCTAGGTGAAGGACGGCTTTCACACACACTTATCTCTCAGAACTGAGCAAGTGGAGAGACGTTCGTTCATCTAGCACCAAGGGAACGGGTTGCAGGAGACACTTTTTCTCTGCTTTCTCAGTCTGTTTCCTAGTGCCGGTTTGAAGTTCCTGCAGTTTTCACTGTCAAACCGAGTTGGAGCTTGTACCTCCCCATATATATGTATGGAATGGAGTTTGCAACTGAAAAGAAACTTTGTGTTCCCAACAAGCTAGGTGAAGGACGGCTTTCAAACACACTTATCTCTCAGAACTGAGCAAGTGGAGAGACGTTCGTTCATCTAGCACCAAGGGAACGGGTTGCAGGAGACACTTTTTCTCTGCTTTCTCAGTCTGTTTCCTAGTGCCGGTTTGAAGATCCTGCAGTTTTCACTGTCAAACCGAGTTGGAGCTAGTACCTCCCCATATATATGTATGGAATGGAGTTTGCAACTGAAAAGAAACTTTGTGTTCCCAACAAGCTAGGTGAAGGACGGCTTTCACACACACTTATCTCTCAGAACTGAGCAAGTGGAGAGACGTTCGTTCATCTAGCACCAGGGAACGGGTTGCAGGAGACACTTTTTCTCTGCTTTCTCAGTCTGTTTCCTAGTGCCGGTTTGAAGTTCCTGCAGTTTTCACTGTCAAACCGAGTTGGAGCTTGTACCTCCCCATATATATGTATGGAATGTAGTTTGCAACTTAAAAGAAACTTTGTGTTCCCAACAAGCTAGGTGAAGTACGGCTTTCACACACACTTATCTCTCAGAACTGAGCAAGTGGAGAGACGTTCGTTCATCTAGCACCAACGGAACGGGTTGCAGGAGACACTTTTTCTCTGCTTTCTCATTCTGTTTCCTAGTGCCGGTTTGAAGTTCCTGCAGTTTTCACTGTCAAACCGAGTTGGAGCTTGTACCTCCCCATATATATGTATGGAATGGAGTTTGCAACTGAAAAGAAACTTTGTGTTCCCAACAAGCAAGGTGAAGGACGGCTTTCACACACACTTATCTCTCAGAACTGAGCAAGTGGAGAGACGTTCGTTCATCTAGCACCAACGGAACGGGTTGCAGGAGACACTTTTTCTCTGCTTTCTCAGTCTGTTTCCTAGTGCCGGTTTAAGTCCTGCAGTTTTCACTGTCAAACCGAGTTGGAGCTTGTACCTCCCCATATATATGTATGGAATGGAGTTTGCAACTTAAAAGAAACTTTGTGTTCCCAACAAGCTAGGTGAAGTACGGCTTTCACACACACTTATCTCTCAGAACTGAGCAAGTGGAGAGACGTTCGTTCATCTAGCACCAACGGAACGGGTTGCAGGAGACACTTTTTCTCTGCTTTCTCAGTCTGTTTCCTAGTGCCGGTTTAAGTCCTGCAGTTTTCACTGTCAAACCGAGTTGGAGCTTGTACCTCCCCATATATATGTATGGAATGGAGTTTGCAACTGAAAAGAAACTTTGTGTTCCCAACAAGCTAGGTGAAGTACGGCTTTCACACACACTTATCTCTCAGAACTGAGCAAGTGGAGAGACGTTCGTTCATCTAGCACCAAGGGAACGGGTTGCAGGAGACACTTTTTCTCTGCTTTCTCAGTCTGTTTCCTAGTGCCGGTTTGAAGTTCCTGCAGTTTTCACTGTCAAACCGAGTTGGAGCTAGTACCTCCCCATATATATGTATGGAATGGAGTTTGCAACTGAAAAGAAACTTTGTGTTCCCAACAAGCTAGGTGAAGGACGGCTTTCACACACACTTATCTCTCAGAACTGAGCAAGTGGAGAGACGTTCGTTCATCTAGCACCAGGGAACGGGTTGCAGGAGTCACTTTTTCTCTGTTTCTCAGTCTGTTTCCTAGTGCCGGTTTGAAGTTCCTGCAGTTTTCACTGTCAAACCGAGTTGGAGCTTGTACCTCCCCATATATATGTATGGAATGTAGTTTGCAACTGAAAAGAAACTTTGTGTTCCCAACAAGCTAGTTGAAGTACGGCTTTCACACACACTTATCTCTCAGAACTGAGCAAGTGGAGAGACGTTCGTTCATCTAGCACCAAGGGAACGGGTTGCAGGAGACACTTTTTCTCTGCTTTCTCAGTCTGTTTCCTAGTGCCGGTTTAAAGTTCCTGCAGTTTTCACTGTCAAACCGAGTTGGAGCTTGTACCTCCCCATATATATGTATGGAATGGAGTTTGCAACTGAAAAGAAACTTTGTGTTCCCAACAAGCTAGGTGAAGGACGGCTTTCACACACACTTATCTCTCGGAACTGAGCAAGTGGAGAGACGTTCGTTCATCTAGCACCAAGGGAACGGGTTGCAGGAGACACTTTTTCTCTGCTTTCTCAGTCTGTTTCCTAGTGCCGGTTTGAAGTTCCTGCAGTTTTCACTGTGAAACCGAGTTGGAGCTTGTACCTCCCCTTATATATGTATGGAATGTAGTTTGCAACTTGAAAGAAACTTTGTGTTCCCAACAAGCTAGGTTAAGTACGGCTTTCACACACACTTATCTCTCAGAACTGAGCAAGTGGAGAGACGTTCGTTCATCTTGCACCAAGGGAACGGGTTGCAGGAGACACTTTTTCTCTGCTTTCTCAGTCTGTTTCCTAGTGCCGGTTTGAAGTTCCTGCAGTTTTCACTGTCAAACCGAGTTGGAGCTAGTACCTCCCCATATATATGTATGGAATGGAGTTTGCAACTGAAAAGAAACTTTCTGTTCCCAACAAGCTAGGTGAAGGACGGCTTTCACACACACTTATCTCTCAGAACTGAGCAAGTGGAGAGACGTTCGTTCATCTAGCACCAGGGAACGGGTTGCAGGAGACACTTTTTCTCTGCTTTCTCAGTCTGTTTCCTAGTGCCGGTTTGAAGTTCCTGCAGTTTTCACTGTCAAACCGAGTTGGAGCTTGTACCTCCCCATATATATGTATGGAATGTAGTTTGCAACTTAAAAGAAACTTTGTGTTCCCAACAAGCTAGGTGAAGTACGGCTTTCACACACACTTATCTCTCAGAACTGAGCAAGTGGAGAGACGTTCGTTCATCTAGCACCAAGGGAACGGGTTGCAGGAGACACTTTTTCTCTGCTTTCTCAGTCTGTTTCCTAGTGCCGGTTTGAAGTTCCTGCAGTTTTCACTGTCAAACCGAGTTGGAGCTTGTACCTCCCCATATATATGTATGGAATGGAGTTTGCAACTGAAAAGAAACTTTGTGTTCCCAACAAGCAAGGTGAAGGACGGCTTTCACACACACTTATCTCTCAGAACTGAGCAAGTGGAGAGACGTTCGTTCATCTAGCACCAAGGGAACGGGTTGCAGGAGACACTTTTTCTCTGCTTTCTCAGTCTGTTTCCTAGTGCCGGTTTAAAGTTCCTGCAGTTTTCACTGTCAAACCGAGTTGGAGCTTGTACCTCCCCATATATATGTATGGAATGGATTTGCAACTGAAAAGAAACTTTGTGTTCCCAACAAGCTAGGTGAAGAACGGCTTTCACACACACTTATCTCTCAGAACTGAGCAAGTGGAGAGACGTTCGTTCATCTAGCACCAAGGGAACGGGTTGCAGGAGACACTTTTTCTCTGCTTTCTCAGTCTGTTTCCTAGTGCCGTTTTGAAGTTCCTGCAGTTTTCACTGTCAAACCGAGTTGGAGCTTGTACCTCCCCATATATATGTATGGAATGGAGTTTGCAACTGAAAAGAAACTTTGTGTTCCCAACAAGCTAGGTGAAGGACGGCTTTCACACACACTTATCTCTCAGAACTGAGCAAGTGGAGAGACGTTCGTTCATCTAGCACCAAGGGAACGGGTTGCAGGAGACACTTTTTCTCTGCTTTCTCAGTCTGTTTCCTAGTGCCGGTTTGAAGTTCCTGCAGTTTTCACTGTCAAACCGAGTTGGAGCTTGTACCTCCCCATATATATGTATGGAATGTAGTTTGCAACTTAAAAGAAACTTTGTGTTCCCAACAAGCTAGGTGAAGTACGGCTTTCACACACACTTATCTCTCAGAACTGAGCAAGTGGAGAGACGTTCGTTCATCTAGCACCAAGGGAACGGGTTGCAGGAGACACTTTTTCTCTGCTTTCTCAGTCTGTTTCCTAGTGCCGGTTTGAAGTTCCTGCAGTTTTCACTGTCAAACCGAGTTGGAGCTAGTACCTCCCCATATATATGTATGGAATGGAGTTTGCAACTGAAAAGAAACTTTGTGTTCCCAACAAGCTAGGTGAAGGACGGCTTTCACACACACTTATCTCTCAGAACTGAGCAAGGGGAGAGACGTTCGTTCATCTAGCACCAAGGGAACGGGTTGCAGGAGACACTTTTTCTCTGCTTTCTCAGTCTGTTTCCTAGTGCCGGTTTGAAGTTCCTGCAGTTTTCACTGTCAAACCGAGTTGGAGCTTGTACCTCCCCATATATATGTATGGAATGGAGTTGGCAACTGAAAAGAAACTTTGTGTTCCCAACAAGCAAGTTGAAGGACGGCTTTCACACACACTTATCTCTCAGAACTGAGCAAGTGGAGAGACGTTCGTTCATCTAGCACCAAGGGAACGGGTTGCAGGAGACACTTTTTCTCTGCTTTCTCAGTCTGTTTCCTAGTGCCGGTTTGAAGTTCCTGCAGTTTTCACTGTCAAACCGAGTTGGAGCTTGTACCTCCCCATATATATGTATGGAATGGAGTTTGCAACTGAAAAGAAACTTTGTGTTCCCAACAAGCTAGGTGAAGGACGGCTTTCACACACACTTATCTCTCAGAACTGAGCAAGTGGAGAGACGTTCGTTCATCTAGCACCAGGGAACGGGTTGCAGGAGACACTTTTTCTCTGCTTTCTCAGTCTGTTTCCTAGTGCCGGTTTGAAGTTCCTGCAGTTTTCACTGTCAAACCGAGTTGGAGCTTGTACCTCCCCATATATATGTATGGAATGTAGTTTGCAACTTAAAAGAAACTTTGCGTTCCCAACAAGCTAGGTGAAGTACGGCTTTCACACACACTTATCTCTCAGAACTGAGCAAGTGGAGAGACGTTCGTTCATCTAGCACCAAGGGAACGGGTTGCAGGAGACACTTTTTCTCTGCTTTCTCAGTCTGTTTCCTAGTGCCGGTTTGAAGTTCCTGCAGTTTTCACTGTCAAACCGAGTTGGAGCTTGTACCTCCCCATATATATGTATGGAATGGAGTTTGCAACTGAAAAGAAACTTTGTGTTCCCAACAAGCAAGGTGAAGGACGGCTTTCACACACACTTATCTCTCAGAACTGAGCAAGTGGAGAGACGTTCGTTCATCTAGCACCAAGGGAACGGGTTGCAGGAGACACTTTTTCTCTGCTTTCTCAGTCTGTTTCCTAGTGCCGGTTTAAAGTTCCTGCAGTTTTCACTGTCAAACCGAGTTGGAGCTTGTACCTCCCCATATATATGTATGGAATGGAGTTTGCAACTGAAAAGAAACTTTGTGTTCCCAACAAGCTAGGTGAAGTACGGCTTTCACACACACTTATCTCTCAGAACTGAGCAAGTGGAGAGACGTTCGTTCATCTAGCACCAAGGGAACGGGTTGCAGGAGACACTTTTTCTCTGCTTTCTCAGTCTGTTTCCTAGTGCCGGTTTGAAGTTCCTGCAGTTTTCATTGTCAAACCGAGTTGGAGCTTGTACCTCCCCATATATATGTATGGAATGGAGTTTGCAACTTAAAAGAAACTTTGTGTTCCCAACAAGCTAGGTGAAGGACGGCTTTCACACACACTTATCTCTCAGAACTGAGCAAGTGGAGAGACGTTCGTTCATCTAGCACCAAGGGAACGGGTTGCAGGAGACACTTTTTCTCTGCTTTCTCAGTCTGTTTCCTATTGCCGGTTTGAAGTTCCTGCAGTTTTCACTGTCAAACGGAGTTGGAGCTAGTACCTCCCCATATATATGTATGGAATGGAGTTTGCAACTGAAAAGAAACTTTGTGTACCCAACAAGCTAGGTGAAGGACGGCTTTCACACACACTTATCTCTCAGAACTGAGCAAGTGGAGAGACGTTCGTTCATCTAGCACCAAGGGAACGGGTTGCAGGGGACACTTTTTCTATGCTTTCTCAGTCTGTTTCCTAGTGCCGGTTTGAAGTTCCTGCAGTTTTCACTGTCAAACCGAGTTGGAGCTTGTACCTCCCCATATATATGTATGGAATGTAGTTTGCAACTTAAAAGAAACTTTGTGTTCCCAACAAGCTAGGTGAAGTACGGCTTTCACACACACTTATCTCTCAGAACTGAGCAAGTGGAGAGACGTTCGTTCATCTAGCACCAAGGGAACGGGTTGCAGGAGACACTTTTTCTCTGCTTTCTCAGTCTGTTTCCTAGTGCCGGTTTGAAGTTCCTGCAGTTTTCACTGTCAAACCGAGTTGGAGCTAGTACCTCCCCATATATATGTATGGAATGGAGTTTGCAACTGAAAAGAAACTTTGTGTTCCCAACAAGCTAGGTGAAGGACGGCTTTCACACACACTTATCTCTCAGAACTGAGCAAGGGGAGAGACGTTCGTTCATCTAGCACCAAGGGAACGGGTTGCAGGAGACACTTTTTCTCTGCTTTCTCAGTCTGTTTCCTAGTGCCGGTTTGAAGTTCCTGCAGTTTTCACTGTCAAACCGAGTTGGAGCTTGTACCTCCCCATATATATGTATGGAATGGAGTTTGCAACTGAAAAGAAACTTTGTGTTCCCAAGAAGCAAGTTGAAGGACGGCTTTCACACACACTTATCTCTCAGAACTGAGCAAGTGGAGAGACGTTCGTTCATCTAGCACCAAGGGAACGGGTTGCAGGAGACACTTTTTCTCTGCTTTCTCAGTCTGTTTCCTAGTGCCGGTTTGAAGTTCCTGCAGTTTTCACTGTCAAACCGAGTTGGAGCTTGTACCTCCCCATATATATGTATGGAATGGAGTTTGCAACTGAAAAGAAACTTTGTGTTCCCAACAAGCTAGGTGAAGGACGGCTTTCACACACACTTATCTCTCAGAACTGAGCAAGTGGAGAGACGTTCGTTCATCTAGCACCAGGGAACGGGTTGCAGGAGACACTTTTTCTCTGCATTCTCAGTCTGTTTCCTAGTGCCGGTTTGAAGTTCCTGCAGTTTTCACTGTCAAACCGAGTTGGAGCTTGTACCTCCCCATATATATGTATGGAATGTAGTTTGCAACTTAAAAGAAACTTTGCGTTCCCAACAAGCTAGGTGAAGTACGGCTTTCACACACACTTATCTCTCAGAACTGAGCAAGTGGAGAGACGTTCGTTCATCTAGCACCAAGGGAACGGGTTGCAGGAGACACTTTTTCTCTGCTTTCTCAGTCTGTTTCCTAGTGCCGGTTTGAAGTTCCTGCAGTTTTCACTGTCAAACCGAGTTGGAGCTTGTACCTCCCCATATATATGTATGGAATGGAGTTTGCAACTGAAAAGAAACTTTGTGTTCCCAACAAGCAAGGTGAAGGACGGCTTTCACACACACTTATCTCTCAGAACTGAGCAAGTGGAGAGACGTTCGTTCATCTAGCACCAAGGGAACGGGTTGCAGGAGACACTTTTTCTCTGCTTTCTCAGTCTGTTTCCTAGTGCCGGTTTAAAGTTCCTGCAGTTTTCACTGTCAAACCGAGTTGGAGCTTGTACCTCCCCATATATATGTATGGAATGGAGTTTGCAACTGAAAAGAAACTTTGTGTTCCCAACAAGCTAGGTGAAGTACGGCTTTCACACACACTTATCTCTCAGAACTGAGCAAGTGGAGAGACGTTCGTTCATCTAGCACCAAGGGAACGGGTTGCAGGAGACACTTTTTCTCTGCTTTCTCAGTCTGTTTCCTAGTGCCGGTTTGAAGTTCCTGCAGTTTTCATTGTCAAACCGAGTTGGAGCTTGTACCTCCCCATATATATGTATGGAATGGAGTTTGCAACTTAAAAGAAACTTTGTGTTCCCAACAAGCTAGGTGAAGGACGGCTTTCACACACACTTATCTCTCAGAACTGAGCAAGTGGAGAGACGTTCGTTCATCTAGCACCAAGGGAACGGGTTGCAGGAGACACTTTTTCTCTGCTTTCTCAGTCTGTTTCCTATTGCCGGTTTGAAGTTCCTGCAGTTTTCACTGTCAAACGGAGTTGGAGCTAGTACCTCCCCATATATATGTATGGAATGGAGTTTGCAACTGAAAAGAAACTTTGTGTACCCAACAAGCTAGGTGAAGGACGGCTTTCACACACACTTATCTCTCAGAACTGAGCAAGTGGAGAGACGTTCGTTCATCTAGCACCAAGGGAACGGGTTGCAGGAGACACTTTTTCTCTGCTTTCTCAGTCTGTTTCCTATTGCCGGTTTGAAGTTCCTGCAGTTTTCACTGTCAAACGGAGTTGGAGCTAGTACCTCCCCATATATATGTATGGAATGGAGTTTGCAACTGAAAAGAAACTTTGTGTACCCAACAAGCTAGGTGAAGGACGGCTTTCACACACACTTATCTCTCAGAACTGAGCAAGTGGAGAGACGTTCGTTCATCTAGCACCAAGGGAACGGGTTGCAGGAGACACTTTTTCTCTGCTTTCTCAGTCTGTTTCCTAGTGCCGGTTGGAAGTTCCTGCAGTTTTCACTGTCAAACCGAGTTGGAGCTTGTACCTCCCCATATATATGTATGGAATGGAGTTTGCAACTGAAAAGAAACTTTGTGTTCCCAACAAGCTAGGTGAAGGACGGCTTTCAAACACAATTATCTCTCAGAACTGAGCAAGTGGAGAGACGTTCGTTCATCTAGCACCAAGGGAACGGGTTGCAGGAGACACTTTTTCTCTGCTTTCTCAGTCTGTTTCCTAGTGCCGGTTTGAAGATCCTGCAGTTTTCACTGTCAAACCGAGTTGGAGCTAGTACCTCCCCATATATATGTATGGAATGGAGTTTGCAACTGAAAAGAAACTTTGTGTTCCCAACAAGCTAGGTGAAGGACGGCTTTCACACACACTTATCTCTCAGAACTGAGCAAGTGGAGAGACGTTCGTTCATCTAGCACCAGGGAACGGGTTGCAGGAGACACTTTTTCTCTGCTTTCTCAGTCTGTTTCCTAGTGCCGGTTTGAAGTTCCTGCAGTTTTCACTGTCAAAACGAGTTGGAGCTTGTACCTCCCCATATATATGTATGGAATGTAGTTTGCAACTTAAAAGAAACTTTGTGTTCCCAACAAGCTAGGTGAAGTACGGCTTTCACACACACTTATCTCTCAGAACTGAGCAAGTTGAGAGACGTTCGTTCATCTAGCACCAAGGGAACGGGTTGCAGGAGACACTTTTTCTCTGCTTTCTCAGTCTGTTTCCTAGTGCCGGTTTGAATTTCCTGCAGTTTTCACTGTCAAACCGATTTGGAGCTTGTACCTCCCCATATATATGTATGGAATGGAGTTTGCAACTGAAAAGAAACTTTGTGTTCCCAACAAGCAAGGTGAAGGACGGCTTTCACACACACTTATCTCTCAGAACTGAGCAAGTGGAGAGACGTTCTTTCATCTAGCACCAACGGAACGGGTTGCAGGAGACACTTTTTCTCTGCTTTCTCAGTCTGTTTCCTAGTGCCGGTTTAAGTTCCTGCAGTTTTCACTGTCAAACCGAGTTGGAGCTTGTACCTCCCCATATATATGTATGGAATGGAGTTTGCAACTGAAAAGAAACTTTGTGTTCCCAACAAGCTAGGTGAAGTACGGCTTTCACACACACTTATCTCTCAGAACTGAGCAAGTGGAGAGACGTTCGTTCATCTAGCACCAAGGGAACGGGTTGCAGGAGACACTTTTTCTCTGCTTTCTCAGTCTGTTTCCTAGTGCCGGTTTGAAGTTCCTGCAGTTTTCACTGTAAAACCGAGTTGGAGCTAGTACCTCCCCATATATATGTATGGAATGGAGTTTGCAACTGAAAAGAAACTTTGTGTTCCCAACAAGCTAGGTGAAGGACGGCTTTCACACACACTTATCTCTCAGAACTGAGCAAGTGGAGAGACGTTCGTTCATCTAGCACCAGGGAACGGGTTGCAGGAGACACTTTTTCTCTGTTTCTCAGTCTGTTTCCTAGTGCCGGTTTGAAGTTCCTGCAGTTTTCACTGTCAAACCGAGTTGGAGCTTGTACCTCCCCATATATATGTATGGAATGTAGTTTGCAACTGAAAAGAAACTTTGTGTTCCCAACAAGCTAGTTGAAGTACGGCTTTCACACACACTTATCTCTCAGAACTGAGCAAGTGGAGAGACGTTCGTTCATCTAGCACCAAGGGAACGGGTTGCAGGAGACACTTTTTCTCTGCTTTCTCAGTCTGTTTCCTAGTGCCGGTTTGAAGTTCCTGCAGTTTTCACTGTCAAACCGAGTTGGAGCTTGTACCTCCCCATATATATGTATGGAATGGAGTTTGCAACTGAAAAGAAACTTTGTGTTCCCAACAAGCTAGGTGAAGGACGGCTTTCACACACACTTATCTCTCGGAACTGAGCAAGTGGAGAGACGTTCGTTCATCTAGCACCAAGGGAACGGGTTGCAGGAGACACTTTTTCTCTGCTTTCTCAGTCTGTTTCCTAGTGCCGGTTTGAAGTTCCTGCAGTTTTCACTGTCAAACCGAGTTGGAGCTTGTACCTCCCCATATATATGTATGGAATGTAGTTTGCAACTTGAAAGAAACTTTGTGTTCCCAACAAGCTAGGTTAAGTACGGCTTTCACACACACTTATCTCTCAGAACTGAGCAAGTGGAGAGACGTTCGTTCATCTTGCACCAAGGGAACGGGTTGCAGGAGACACTTTTTCTCTGCTTTCTCAGTCTGTTTCCTAGTGCCGGTTTGAAGTTCCTGCAGTTTTCACTGTCAAACCGAGTTGGAGCTAGTACCTCCCCATATATATGTATGGAATGGAGTTTGCAACTGAAAAGAAACTTTCTGTTCCCAACAAGCTAGGTGAAGGACGGCTTTCACACACACTTATCTCTCAGAACTGAGCAAGTGGAGAGACGTTCGTTCATCTAGCACCAGGGAACGGGTTGCAGGAGACACTTTTTCTCTGCTTTCTCAGTCTGTTTCCTAGTGCCGGTTTGAAGTTCCTGCAGTTTTCACTGTCAAACCGAGTTGGAGCTTGTACCTCCCCATATATATGTATGGAATGTAGTTTGCAACTTAAAAGAAACTTTGTGTTCCCAACAAGCTAGGTGAAGTACGGCTTTCACACACACTTATCTCTCAGAACTGAGCAAGTGGAGAGACGTTCGTTCATCTAGCACCAAGGGAACGGGTTGCAGGAGACACTTTTTCTCTGCTTTCTCAGTCTGTTTCCTAGTGCCGGTTTGAAGTTCCTGCAGTTTTCACTGTCAAACCGAGTTGGAGCTTGTACCTCCCCATATATATGTATGGAATGGAGTTTGCAACTGAAAAGAAACTTTGTGTTCCCAACAAGCAAGGTGAAGGACGGCTTTCACACACACTTATCTCTCAGAACTGAGCAAGTGGAGAGACGTTCGTTCATCTAGCACCAAGGGAACGGGTTGCAGGAGACACTTTTTCTCTGCTTTCTCAGTCTGTTTCCTAGTGCCGGTTTAAAGTTCCTGCAGTTTTCACTGTCAAACCGAGTTGGAGCTTGTACCTCCCCATATATATGTATGGAATGGAGTTTGCAACTGAAAAGAAACTTTGTGTTCCCAACAAGCTAGGTGAAGAACGGCTTTCACACACACTTATCTCTCAGAACTGAGCAAGTGGAGAGACGTTCGTTCATCTAGCACCAAGGGAACGGGTTGCAGGAGACACTTTTTCTCTGCTTTCTCAGTCTGTTTCCTAGTGCCGTTTTGAAGTTCCTGCAGTTTTCACTGTCAAACCGAGTTGGAGCTTGTACCTCCCCATATATATGTATGGAATGGAGTTTGCAACTGAAAAGAAACTTTGTGTTCCCAACAAGCTAGGTGAAGGACGGCTTTCACACACACTTATCTCTCAGAACTGAGCAAGTGGAGAGACGTTCGTTCATCTAGCACCAAGGGAACGGGTTGCAGGAGACACTTTTTCTCTGCTTTCTCAGTCTGTTTCCTAGTGCCGATTTGAAGTTCCTGCAGTTTTCACTGTAAAACCGAGTTGGAGCTTCTACCTCCCCATATATATGTATGGAATGGAGTTTGCAACTGAAAAGAAACTTTGTGTTCCCAACAAGCTAGGTGAAGGACGGCTTTCACACACACTTATCTCTCAGAACTGAGCAAGTGGAGAGACGTTCGTTCATCTAGCACCAAGGGAACGGGTTGCAGGAGACACTTTTTCTCTGCTTTCTCAGTCTGTTTCCTAGTGCCGGTTTGAAGTTCCTGCAGTTTTCACTGTCAAACCGAGTTGGAGCTTGTACCTCCCCATATATATGTATGGAATGTAGTTTGCAACTTAAAAGAAACTTTGTGTTCCCAACAAGCTAGGTGAAGTACGGCTTTCACACACACTTATCTCTCAGAACTGAGCAAGTGGAGAGACGTTCGTTCATCTAGCACCAAGGGAACGGGTTGCAGGAGACACTTTTTCTCTGCTTTCTCAGTCTGTTTCCTAGTGCCGGTTTGAAGTTCCTGCAGTTTTCACTGTCAAACCGAGTTGGAGCTAGTACCTCCCCATATATATGTATGGAATGGAGTTGGCAACTGAAAAGAAACTTTGTGTTCCCAACAAGCTAGGTGAAGGACGGCTTTCACACACACTTATCTCTCAGAACTGAGCAAGTGGAGAGACGTTCGTTCATCTAGCACCAAGGGAACGGGTTGCAGGAGACACTTTTTCTCTGCTTTCTCAGTCTGTTTCCTAGTGCCGGTTTGAAGTTCCTGCAGTTTTCACTGTCAAACCGAGTTGGAGCTTGTACCTCCCCATATATATGTATGGAATGTAGTTTGCAACTTAAAAGAAACTTTGTGTTCCCAACAAGCTAGGTGAAGTACGGCTTTCACACACACTTATCTCTCAGAACTGAGCAAGTGGAGAGACGTTCGTTCATCTAGCACCAAGGGAACGGGTTGCAGGAGACACTTTTTGTCTGCTTTCTCAGTCTGTTTCCTAGTGCCGGTTTAAAGTTCCTGCAGTTTTCACTGTCAAACCGAGTTGGAGCTTGTACCTCCCCATATATATGTATGGAATGGAGTTTGCAACTGAAAAGAAACTTTGTGTTCCCAACAAGCAAGTTGAAGGACGGCTTTCACACACACTTATCTCTCAGAACTGAGCAAGTGGAGAGACGTTCGTTCATCTAGCACCAAGGGAACGGGTTGCAGGAGACACTTTTTCTCTGCTTTCTCAGTCTGTTTCCTAGTGCCGGTTTGAAGTTCCTGCAGTTTTCACTGTCAAACCGAGTTGGAGCTTGTACCTCCCCATATATATGTATGGAATGGAGTTTGCAACTGAAAAGAAACTTTGTGTTCCCAACAAGCTAGGTGAAGGACGGCTTTCACACACACTTATCTCTCAGAACTGAGCAAGTGGAGAGACGTTCGTTCATCTAGCAGCAGGGAACGGGTTGCAGGAGACACTTTTTCTCTGCTTTCTCAGTCTGTTTCCTAGTGCCGGTTTGAAGTTCCTGCAGTTTTCACTGTCAAACCGAGTTGGAGCTTGTACCTCCCCATATATATGTATGGAATGTAGTTTGCAACTTAAAAGAAACTTTGTGTTCCCAACAAGCTAGGTGAAGGACGGCTTTCACACACACTTATCTCTCAGAACTGAGCAAGTGGAGAGACGTTCGTTCATCTAGCACCAAGGGAACGGGTTGCAGGAGACACTTTTTCTCTGCTTTCTCAGTCTGTTTCCTAGTGCCGGTTTGAAGTTCCTGCAGTTTTCACTGTCAAACCGAGTTGGAGCTTGTACCTCCCCATATATATGTATGGAATGGAGTTTGCAACTGAAAAGAAACTTTGTGTTCCCAACAAGCAAGGTGAAGGACGGCTTTCACACACACTTATCTCTCAGAACTGAGCAAGTGGAGAGACGTTCGTTCATCTAGCACCAAGGGAACGGGTTGCAGGAGACACTTTTTCTCTGCTTTCTCAGTCTGTTTCCTAGTGCCGGTTTAAAGTTCCTGCAGTTTTCACTGTCAAACCGAGTTGGAGCTTGTACCTCCCCATATATATGTATGGAATGGAGTTTGCAACTGAAAAGAAACTTTGTGTTCCCAACAAGCTAGGTGAAGTACGGCTTTCACACACACTTATCTCTCAGAACTGAGCAAGTGGAGAGACGTTCGTTCATCTAGCACCAAGGGAACGGGTTGCAGGAGACACTTTTTCTCTGCTTTCTCAGTCTGTTTCCTAGTGCCGGTTTGAAGTTCCTGCAGTTTTCATTGTCAAACCGAGTTGGAGCTTGTACCTCCCCATATATATGTATGGAATGGAGTTTGCAACTGAAAAGAAACTTTGTGTTCCCAACAAGCTAGGTGAAGGACGGCTTTCACACACACTTATCTCTCAGAACTGAGCAAGTGGAGAGACGTTCGTTCATCTAGCACCAAGGGAACGGGTTGCAGGAGACACTTTTTCTCTGCTTTCTCAGTCTGTTTCCTAGTGCCGGTTTGAAGTTCCTGCACTTTTCACTGTCAAACCGAGTTGGAGCTAGTACCTCCCCATATATATGTATGGAATGGAGTTTGCAACTTAAAAGAAACTTTGTGTTCCCAACAAGCTAGGTGAAGGACGGCTTTCACACACACTTATCTCTCAGAACTGAGCAAGTGGAGAGACGTTCGTTCATCTAGCACCAAGGGAACGGGTTGCAGGAGACACTTTTTCTCTGCTTTCTCAGTCTGTTTCCTAGTGCCGGTTTGAAGTTCCTGCAGTTTTCACTGTCAAACCGAGTTGGAGCTTGTACCTCCCCATATATATGTATGGAATGTAGTTTGCAACTTAAAAGAAACTTTGTGTTCCCAAGAAGCTAGGTGAAGTACGGCTTTCACACACACTTATCTCTCAGAACTGAGCAAGTGGAGAGACGTTCGTTCATCTAGCACCAAGGGAACGGGTTGCAGGAGACACTTTTTCTCTGCTTTCTCAGTCTGTTTCCTAGTGCCGGTTTGAAGTTCCTGCAGTTTTCACTGTCAAACCGAGTTGGAGCTAGTACCTCCCCATATATATGTATGGAATGGAGTTTGCAACTGAAAAGAAACTTTGTGTTCCCAACAAGCTAGGTGAAGGACGGCTTTCACACACACTTATCTCTCAGAACTGAGCAAGTGGAGAGACGTTCGTTCATCTAGCACCAAGGGAACGGGTTGCAGGAGACACTTTTTCTCTGCTTTCTCAGTCTGTTTCCTAGTGCCGGTTTAAAGTTCCTGCACTTTTCACTGTCAAACCGAGTTGGAGCTTGTACCTCCCCATATATATGTATGGAATGGAGTTTGCAACTGAAAAGAAACTTTGTGTTCCCAACAAGCTAGGTGAAGTACGGCTTTCACACACACTTATCTCTCAGAACTGAGCAAGTGGAGAGACGTTCGTTCATCTAGCACCAAGGGAACGGGTTGCAGGAGACACTTTTTCTCTGCTTTCTCAGTCTGTTTCCTAGTGCCGGTTTGAAGTTCCTGCACTTTTCACTGTCAAACCGAGTTGGAGCTTGTACCTCCCCATATATATGTATGGAATGGAGTTTGCAACTGAAAAGAAACTTTGTGTTCCCAACAAGCTAGGTGAAGGACGGCTTTCACACACACTTATCTCTCAGAACTGAGCAAGTGGAGAGACGTTCGTTCATCTAGCACCAAGGGAACGGGTTGCAGGAGACACTTTTTCTCTGCTTTCTCAGTCTGTTTCCTAGTGCCGGTTTGTAGTTCCTGCAGTTTTCACTGTAAAACCGAGTTGGAGCTAGTACCTCCCCATATATATGTATGGAATGGAGTTTGCAACTGAAAAGAAACTTTGTGTTCCCAACAAGCTAGGTGAAGGACGGCTTTCACACACACTTATCTCTCAGAACTGAGCAAGTGGAGAGACGTTCGTTCATCTAGCACCAAGGGAACGGGTTGCAGGAGACACTTTTTCTCTGCTTTCTCAGTCTGTTTCCTAGTGCCGGTTTGAAGTTCCTGCAGTTTTCACTGTCAAACCGAGTTGGAGCTTGTACCTAACCATATATATGTATGGAATGGAGTTTGCAACTGAAAAGAAACTTTGTGTTCCCAACAAGCTAGGTGAAGGACGGCTTTCACACACACTTATCTCTCAGAACTGAGCAAGTGGAGAGACGTTCGTTCATCTAGCACCAAGGGAACGGGTTGCAGGAGACACTTTTCCTCTGCTTTCTCAGTCTGTTTCCTAGTGCCGGTTTGAAGTTCCTGCAGTTTTCACTGTCAAACCGAGTTGGAGCTTGTACCTCCCCATATATATGTATGGAATGGAGTTTGCAACTGAAAAGAAACTTTGTGTTCCCAACAAGCAAGGTGAAGGACGGCTTTCACACACACTTATCTTTCAGAACTGAGCAAGTGGAGAGACGTTCGTTCATCTAGCACCAAGGGAACGGGTTGCAGGAGACACTTTTTCTCTGCTTTCTCAGTCTGTTTCCTAGTGCCGGTTTGAAGTTCCTGCAGTTTTCACTGTCAAACCGAGTTGGAGCTTGTACCTCCCCATATATATGTATGGAATGGAGTTTGCAACTGAAAAGAAACTTTGTGTTCCCAACAAGCTAGGTGAAGTACGGCTTTCACACACACTTATCTCTCAGAACTGAGCAAGTGGAGAGACGTTCGTTCATCTAGCACCAAGGGAACGGGTTGCAGGAGACACTTTTTCTCTGCTTTCTCAGTGTGTTTCCTAGTGCCGGTTTAAAGTTCCTGCAGTTTTCACTGTCAAACCGAGTTGGAGCTTGTACCTCCCCATATATATGTATGGATTGGAGTTTGCAACTGAAAAGAAACTTTGTGTTCCCAAAAAGCTAGGTGAAGGGCGGCTTTCACACACACTTATCTCTCAGAACTTAGCAAGTGGAGAGACGTTCGTTCATCTAGCACCAAGGGAACGGGTTGCAGGAGACACTTTTTCTCTGCTTTCTCAGTCTGTTTCCTAGTGCCGGTTTGAAGTTCCTGCAGATTTCACTGTAAAACCGAGTTGGAGCTAGTACCTCCCCATATATATGTATGGAATGGAGTTTGCAACTGAAAAGAAACTTTGTGTTCCCAACAAGCTAGGTGAAGGACGGCTTTCACACACACTTATCTCTCAGAACTGAGCAAGTGGAGAGACGTTCGTTCATCTAGCACCAAGGGAACGGGTTGCAGGAGACACTTTTTGTCAGCTTTCTCAATTTGTTTCCTATTGCCGGTTTGAAGTTCCTGCAGTTTTCACTGTCAAACGGAGTTGGAGCTAGTACCTCCCCATATATATGTATGGAATGGAGTTTGCAACTGAAAAGAAACTTTGTGTTCCCATCAAGCTAGGTGAAGGACGGCTTTCACACACACTTATCTCTCAGAACTGAGCAATTGGAGAGACGTTCGTTCATCTAGCACCAAGGGAACGGGTTGCAGGAGACACTTTTTCTCTGCTTTCTCAGTCTGTTTCCTAGTGCCGGTTTGAAGTTCCTGCAGTTTTCACTGTCAATCCGAGTTGGACCTTGTACCTCCCCATATATATGTATGGAATGGAGTTTGCAACTGAAAAGAAACTTTGTGTTCCCAACAAGCTAGGTGAAGGACGGCTTTCACACACACTTATTTCTCAGAACTGAGCAAGTGGAGAGACGTTCGTTCATCTAGCACCAAGGGAACGGGTTGCAGGAGACACTATTTCTCTGCTTTCTCAGTCTGTTTCCTAGTGCCGGTTTGAAGTTCCTGCAGTTTTCACTGTAAAACCGAGTTGGAGCTAGTACCTCCCCATATATATGTATGGAATGGAGTTTGCAACTGAAAAGAAACTTTGTGTTCCCAACAAGCTAGGTGAAGTACGGCTTTCACACACACTTATCTCTCAGAACTGAGCAATTGGAGAGACGTTCGTTCATCTAGCACCAAGGGAACGGGTTGCAGGAGACACTTTTTCTCTGCTTTCTCAGTCTGTTTCCTAGTGCCGGTTTGAAGTTCCTGCAGTTTTCACTGTCAATCCGAGTTGGACCTTGTACCTCCCCATATATATGTATGGAATGGAGTTTGCAACTGAAAAGAAACTTTGTGTTCCCAACAAGCTAGGTGAAGGACTGCTTTCAAACACACTTATCTCTCAGAACTGAGCAAGTGGAGAGACTTTCGTTCATCTAGCACCAAGGGAACGGGTTGCAGGAGACACTTTTTCTCTGCTTTCTCAGTCTGTTTCCTAGTGCCGGTTTGAAGTTCCTGCAGATTTCACTGTAAAACCGAGTTGGAGCTAGTACCTCCCCATATATATGTATGGAATGGAGTTTGCAACTGAAAAGAAACTTTGTGTTCCCAACAAGCTAGGTGAAGGACGGCTTTCACACACACTTATCTCTCAGAACTGAGCAAGTGGAGAGACGTTCGTTCATCTAGCACCAAGGGAACGGGTTGCAGGAGACACTTTTTGTCAGCTTTCTCAATTTGTTTCCTATTGCCGGTTTGAAGTTCCTGCAGTTTTCACTGTCAAACGGAGTTGGAGCTAGTACCTCCCCATATATATGTATGGAATGGAGTTTGCAACTGAAAAGAAACTTTGTGTTCCCATCAAGCTAGGTGAAGGACGGCTTTCACACACACTTATCTCTTAGAACTGAGCAATTGGAGAGACGTTCGTTCATCTAGCACCAAGGGAACGGGTTGCAGGAGACACTTTTTCTCTGCTTTCTCAGTCTGTTTCCTAGTGCCGGTTTGAAGTTCCTGCAGTTTTCACTGTCAATCCGAGTTGGACCTTGTACCTCACCATATATATGTATGGAATGGAGTTTGCAACTGAAAAGAAACTTTGTGTTCCCAACAAGCTAGGTGAAGGACGGCTTTCAAACACACTTATTTCTCAGAACTGAGCAAGTGGAGAGACGTTCGTTCATCTAGCACAAAGGGAACGGGTTGCAGGAGACACTATTTCTCTGCTTTCTCAGTCTGTTTCCTAGTGCCGGTTTGAAGTTCCTGCAGTTTTCACTGTAAAACCGAGTTGGAGCTAGTACCTCCCCATATATATGTATGGAATGGAGTTTGCAACTGAAAAGAAACTTTGTGTTCCCAACAAGCTAGGTGAAGTACGGCTTTCACACACACTTATCTCTCAGAACTGAGCAATTGGAGAGACGTTCGTTCATCTAGCACCAAGGGAACGGGTTGCAGGAGACACTTTTTCTCTGCTTTCTCAGTCTGTTTCCTAGTGCCGGTTTGAAGTTCCTGCAGTTTTCACTGTCAATCCGAGTTGGACCTTGTACCTCCCCATATATATGTATGGAATGGAGTTTGCAACTGAAAAGAAACTTTGTGTTCCCAACAAGCTAGGTGAAGGACTTCTTTCAAACACACTTATCTCTCAGAACTGAGCAAGTGGAGAGACGTTCGTTCATCTAGCACCAAGGGAACGGGTTGCAGGAGACACTTTTTCTCTGCTTTCTCAGTCTGTTTCCTAGTGCCGGTTTGAAGTTCCTGCAGATTTCACTGTAAAACCGAGTTGGAGCTAGTACCTCCCCATATATATGTATGGAATGGAGTTTGCAACTGAAAAGAAACTTTGTGTTCCCAACAAGCTAGGTGAAGGACGGCTTTCACACACACTTATCTCTCAGAACTGAGCAAGTGGAGAGACGTTCGTTCATCTAGCACCAAGGGAACGGGTTGCAGGAGACACTTTTTCTCTGCTTTCTCAGTCTGTTTCCTACTGCCGGTTTGAAGTTCCTGCACTTTTCACTGTCAAACCGAGTTGGAGCTTGTACCTCCCCATATATATGTATGGAATGGAGTTTGCAACTGAAAAGAAACTTTGTGTTCCCAACAAGCTAGGTGAAGGACGGCTTTCACACACACTTATCTCTCAGAACTGAGCAAGTGGAGAGACGTTCGTTCATCTAGCACCAAGGGAACGGGTTGCAGGAGACACTTTTTCTCTGCTTTCTCAGTCTGTTTCCTAGTGCCGGTTTGAAGTTCCTGCAGTTTTCACTGTCAATCCGAGTTGGACCTTGTACCTCCCCATATATATATATGGAATGGAGTTTGCAACTGAAAAGAAACTTTGTGTTCCCAACAAGCTAGGTGAAGGACGGCTTTCAAACACACTTATCTCTCAGAACTCACCAAGTGGAGAGACGTTCGTTCATCTAGCACCAAGGGAACGGGTTGCAGGAGACACTTTTTCTCTGCTTTCTCAGTCTGTTTCCTAGTGCCGGTTTGAAGTTCCTGCAGTTTTCACTGTCAATCCGAGTTGGACCTTGTACCTCCCCATATATATGTATGGAATGGAGTTTGCAACTGAAAAGAAACTTTGTGTTCCCAACAAGCTAGGTGAAGGACGGCTTTCAAACACACTTATCTCTCAGAACTGAGCAAGTGGAGAGACGTTCGTTCATCTAGCACCAAGGGAACGGGTTGCAGGAGACACTTTTTCTCTGCTTTCTCAGTCTGTTTCCTAGTGCCGGTTTGAAGTTCCTGCAGTTTTCACTGTAAAACCGAGTTGGAGCTAGTACCTCCCCATATATATGTATGGAATGGAGTTTGCAACTGAAAAGAAACTTTGTGTTCCCAACAAGCTAGGTGAAGGACGGCTTTCACACACACTTATCTCTCAGAACTGAGCAAGTGGAGAGACGTTCGTTCATCTAGCACCAAGGGAACGGGTTGCAGGAGACACTTTTTCTCTGCTTTCTCAGTCTGTTTCCTAGTGCCGGAATGAAGTTCCTGCAGTTTTCACTGTCAAACCGAGTTGGAGCTTGTACCTCCCCATATATATGTATGGAATGGAGTTTGCAACTGAAAAGAAACTTTGTGTTCCCAACAAGCTAGGTGAAGTACGGCTTTCAAACACACTTATCTCTCAGAACTGAGCAAGTGGAGAGACGTTCGTTCATCTAGCACCAAGGGAACGGGTTGCAGGAGACACTTTTTCTCTGCTTTCTCAGTCTGTTTCCTAGTGCCGGTTTGAAGTTCCTGCAGATTTCACTGTAAAACCGAGTTGGAGCTAGTACCTCCCCATATATATGTATGGAATGGAGTTTGCAACTGAAAAGAAACTTTGTGTTCCCAACAAGCTAGGTGAAGGACGGCTTTCACACACACTTATCTCTCAGAACTGAGCAAGTGGAGAGACGTTCGTTCATCTAGCACCAAGGGAACGGGTTGCAGGAGACACTTTTTCTCTGCTTTCTCAGTCTGTTTCCTAGTGCCGGTTTGAAGTTCCTGCACTTTTCACTGTCAAACCGAGTTGGAGCTTGTACCTCCCCATATATATGTATGGAATGGAGTTTGCAACTGAAAAGAAACTTTGTGTTCCCAACAAGCTAGGTGAAGGACGGCTTTCACACACACTTATCTCTCAGAACTGAGCAAGTGGAGAGACGTTCGTTCATCTAGCACCAAGGGAACGGGTTGCAGGAGACACTTTTCCTCTGCTTTCTCAGTCTGTTTCCTAGTGCCGGTTTGAAGTTCCTGCAGTTTTCACTGTCAAACCGAGTTGGAGCTTGTACCTCCCCATATATATGTATGGAATGGAGTTTGCAACTGAAAAGAAACTTTGTGTTCCCAACAAGCTAGGTGAAGGACGGCTTTCACACACACTTATCTCTCAGAACTGAGCAAGTGGAGAGACGTTCGTTCATCTAGCACCAAGGGAACGGGTTGCAGGAGACACTTTTCCTCTGCTTTCTCAGTCTGTTTCCTAGTGCCGGTTTGAAGTTCCTGCAGTTTTCACTGTCAAACCGAGTTGGAGCTTGTACCTCCCCATATATATGTATGGAATGGAGTTTGCAACTGAAAAGAAACTTTGTGTTCCCAACAAGCAAGGTGAAGGACGGCTTTCACACACACTTATCTTTCAGAACTGAGCAAGTGGAGAGACGTTCGTTCATCTAGCACCAAGGGATCGGGTTGCAGGAGACACTTTTTCTCTGCTTTCTCAGTCTGTTTCCTAGTGCCGGTTTGAAGTTCCTGCAGTTTTCACTGTCAAACCGAGTTGGAGCTTGTACCTCCCCATATATATGTATGGAATGGAGTTTGCAACTGAAAAGAAACTTTGTGTTCCCAACAAGCTAGGTGAAGTACGGCTTTCACACACACTTATCTCTCAGAACTGAGCAAGTGGAGAGACGTTCGTTCATCTAGCACCAAGGGAACGGGTTGCAGGAGACACTTTTTCTCTGCTTTCTCAGTGTGTTTCCTAGTGCCGGTTTAAAGTTCCTGCAGTTTTCACTGTCAAACCGAGTTGGAGCTTGTACCTCCCCATATATATGTATGGAATGGAGTTTGCAACTGAAAAGAAACTTTGTGTTCCCAACAAGCTAGGTGAAGGACGGCTTTCACACACACTTATCTCTCAGAACTGAGCAAGTGGAGAGACGTTCGTTCATCTAGCACCAAGGGAACGGGTTGCAGGAGACACTTTTCCTCTGCTTTCTCAGTCTGTTTCCTAGTGCCGGTTTGAAGTTCCTGCAGTTTTCACTGTCAAACCGAGTTGGAGCTTGTACCTCCCCATATATATGTATGGAATGGAGTTTGCAACTGAAAAGAAACTTTGTGTTCCCAACAAGCAAGGTGAAGGACGGCTTTCACACACACTTATCTTTCAGAACTGAGCAAGTGGAGAGACGTTCGTTCATCTAGCACCAAGGGAACGGGTTGCAGGAGACACTTTTTCTCTGCTTTCTCAGTCTGTTTCCTAGTGCCGGTTTGAAGTTCCTGCAGTTTTCACTGTCAAACCGAGTTGGAGCTTGTACCTCCCCATATATATGTATGGAATGGAGTTTGCAACTTAAAAGAAACTTTGTGTTCCCAACAAGCTAGGTGAAGTACGGCTTTCACACACACTTATCTCTCAGAACTGAGCAAGTGGAGAGACGTTCGTTCATCTAGCACCAAGGGAACGGGTTGCAGGAGACACTTTTTCTCTGCTTTCTCAGTGTGTTTCCTAGTGCCGGTTTAAAGTTCCTGCAGTTTTCACTGTCAAACCGAGTTGGA
Source organism: Camelus dromedarius (assembly GCF_036321535.1). NCBI lineage: Eukaryota > Metazoa > Chordata > Mammalia > Artiodactyla > Camelidae > Camelus > Camelus dromedarius. The sequence goes on from NW_026989746.1 coordinate 1,343,837, forward strand.
GCTTGTACCTCCCCATATATATGTATGGATTGGAGTTTGCAACTGAAAAGAAACTTTGTGTTCCCAAAAAGCTAGGTGAAGGGCGGCTTTCACACACACTTATCTCTCAGAACTGAGCAAGTGGAGAGACGTTCGTTCATCTAGCACCAAGGGAACGGGTTGCAGGAGACACTTTTTGTCAGCTTTCTCAATTTGTTTCCTATTGCCGGTTTGAAGTTCCTGCAGTTTTCACTGTCAAACGGAGTTGGAGCTAGTACCTCCCCATATATATGTATGGAATGGAGTTTGCAACTGAAAAGAAACTTTGTGTTCCCATCAAGCTAGGTGAAGGACGGCTTTCACACACACTTATCTCTCAGAACTGAGCAATTGGAGAGACGTTCGTTCATCTAGCACCAAGGGAACGGGTTGCAGGAGACACTTTTTCTCTGCTTTCTCAGTCTGTTTCCTAGTGCCGGTTTGAAGTTCCTGCAGTTTTCACTGTCAATCCGAGTTGGACCTTGTACCTCCCCATATATATGTATGGAATGGAGTTTGCAACTGAAAAGAAACTTTGTGTTCCCAACAAGCTAGGTGAAGGACGGCTTTCACACACACTTATTTCTCAGAACTGAGCAAGTGGAGAGACGTTCGTTCATCTAGCACCAAGGGAACGGGTTGCAGGAGACACTATTTCTCTGCTTTCTCAGTCTGTTTCCTAGTGCCGGTTTGAAGTTCCTGCAGTTTTCACTGTAAAACCGAGTTGGAGCTAGTACCTCCCCATATATATGTATGGAATGGAGTTTGCAACTGAAAAGAAACTTTGTGTTCCCAACAAGCTAGGTGAAGTACGGCTTTCACACACACTTATCTCTCAGAACTGAGCAATTGGAGAGACGTTCGTTCATCTAGCACCAAGGGAACGGGTTGCAGGAGACACTTTTTCTCTGCTTTCTCAGTCTGTTTCCTAGTGCCGGTTTGAAGTTCCTGCAGTTTTCACTGTCAATCCGAGTTGGACCTTGTACCTCCCCATATATATGTATGGAATGGAGTTTGCAACTGAAAAGAAACTTTGTGTTCCCAACAAGCTAGGTGAAGGACTGCTTTCAAACACACTTATCTCTCAGAACTGAGCAAGTGGAGAGACTTTCGTTCATCTAGCACCAAGGGAACGGGTTGCAGGAGACACTTTTTCTCTGCTTTCTCAGTCTGTTTCCTAGTGCCGGTTTGAAGTTCCTGCAGATTTCACTGTAAAACCGAGTTGGAGCTAGTACCTCCCCATATATATGTATGGAATGGAGTTTGCAACTGAAAAGAAACTTTGTGTTCCCAACAAGCTAGGTGAAGGACGGCTTTCACACACACTTATCTCTCAGAACTGAGCAAGTGGAGAGACGTTCGTTCATCTAGCAGCAAGGGAACGGGTTGCAGGAGACACTTTTTGTCAGCTTTCTCAATTTGTTTCCTATTGCCGGTTTGAAGTTCCTGCAGTTTTCACTGTCAAACGGAGTTGGAGCTAGTACCTCCCCATATATATGTATGGAATGGAGTTTGCAACTGAAAAGAAACTTTGTGTTCCCATCAAGCTAGGTGAAGGACGGCTTTCACACACACTTATCTCTTAGAACTGAGCAATTGGAGAGACGTTCGTTCATCTAGCACCAAGGGAACGGGTTGCAGGAGACACTTTTTCTCTGCTTTCTCAGTCTGTTTCCTAGTGCCGGTTTGAAGTTCCTGCAGTTTTCACTGTCAATCCGAGTTGGACCTTGTACCTCACCATATATATGTATGGAATGGAGTTTGCAACTGAAAAGAAACTTTGTGTTCCCAACAAGCTAGGTGAAGGACGGCTTTCAAACACACTTATTTCTCAGAACTGAGCAAGTGGAGAGACGTTCGTTCATCTAGCACAAAGGGAACGGGTTGCAGGAGACACTATATCTCTGCTTTCTCAGTCTGTTTCCTAGTGCCGGTTTGAAGTTCCTGCAGTTTTCACTGTAAAACCGAGTTGGAGCTAGTACCTCCCCATATATATGTATGGAATGGAGTTTGCAACTGAAAAGAAACTTTGTGTTCCCAACAAGCTAGGTGAAGTACGGCTTTCACACACACTTATCTCTCAGAACTGAGCAATTGGAGAGACGTTCGTTCATCTAGCACCAAGGGAACGGGTTGCAGGAGACACTTTTTCTCTGCTTTCTCAGTCTGTTTCCTAGTGCCGGTTTGAAGTTCCTGCAGTTTTCACTGTCAATCCGAGTTGGACCTTGTACCTCCCCATATATATGTATGGAATGGAGTTTGCAACTGAAAAGAAACTTTGTGTTCCCAACAAGCTAGGTGAAGGACTTCTTTCAAACACACTTATCTCTCAGAACTGAGCAAGTGGAGAGACGTTCGTTCATCTAGCACCAAGGGAACGGGTTGCAGGAGACACTTTTTCTCTGCTTTCTCAGTCTGTTTCCTAGTGCCGGTTTGAAGTTCCTGCAGATTTCACTGTAAAACCGAGTTGGAGCTAGTACCTCCCCATATATATGTATGGAATGGAGTTTGCAACTGAAAAGAAACTTTGTGTTCCCAACAAGCTAGGTGAAGGACGGCTTTCACACACACTTATCTCTCAGAACTGAGCAAGTGGAGAGACGTTCGTTCATCTAGCACCAAGGGAACGGGTTGCAGGAGACACTTTTTCTCTGCTTTCTCAGTCTGTTTCCTACTGCCGGTTTGAAGTTCCTGCACTTTTCACTGTCAAACCGAGTTGGAGCTTGTACCTCCCCATATATATGTATGGAATGGAGTTTGCAACTGAAAAGAAACTTTGTGTTCCCAACAAGCTAGGTGAAGGACGGCTTTCACACACACTTATCTCTCAGAACTGAGCAAGTGGAGAGACGTTCGTTCATCTAGCACCAAGGGAACGGGTTGCAGGAGACACTTTTTCTCTGCTTTCTCAGTCTGTTTCCTAGTGCCGGTTTGAAGTTCCTGCAGTTTTCACTGTCAATCCGAGTTGGACCTTGTACCTCCCCATATATATATATGGAATGGAGTTTGCAACTGAAAAGAAACTTTGTGTTCCCAACAAGCTAGGTGAAGGACGGCTTTCAAACACACTTATCTCTCAGAACTCACCAAGTGGAGAGACGTTCGTTCATCTAGCACCAAGGGAACGGGTTGCAGGAGACACTTTTTCTCTGCTTTCTCAGTCTGTTTCCTAGTGCCGGTTTGAAGTTCCTGCAGTTTTCACTGTCAATCCGAGTTGGACCTTGTACCTCCCCATATATATGTATGGAATGGAGTTTGCAACTGAAAAGAAACTTTGTGTTCCCAACAAGCTAGGTGAAGGACGGCTTTCAAACACACTTATCTCTCAGAACTGAGCAAGTGGAGAGACGTTCGTTCATCTAGCACCAAGGGAACGGGTTGCAGGAGACACTTTTTCTCTGCTTTCTCAGTCTGTTTCCTAGTGCCGGTTTGAAGTTCCTGCAGTTTTCACTGTAAAACCGAGTTGGAGCTAGTACCTCCCCATATATATGTATGGAATGGAGTTTGCAACTGAAAAGAAACTTTGTGTTCCCAACAAGCTAGGTGAAGGACGGCTTTCACACACACTTATCTCTCAGAACTGAGCAAGTGGAGAGACGTTCGTTCATCTAGCACCAAGGGAACGGGTTGCAGGAGACACTTTTTCTCTGCTTTCTCAGTCTGTTTCCTAGTGCCGGATTGAAGTTCCTGCAGTTTTCACTGTCAAACCGAGTTGGAGCTTGTACCTCCCCATATATATGTATGGAATGGAGTTTGCAACTGAAAAGAAACTTTGTGTTCCCAACAAGCTAGGTGAAGTACGGCTTTCAAACACACTTATCTCTCAGAACTGAGCAAGTGGAGAGACGTTCGTTCATCTAGCACCAAGGGAACGGGTTGCAGGAGACACTTTTTCTCTGCTTTCTCAGTCTGTTTCCTAGTGCCGGTTTGAAGTTCCTGCAGATTTCACTGTAAAACCGAGTTGGAGCTAGTACCTCCCCATATATATGTATGGAATGGAGTTTGCAACTGAAAAGAAACTTTGTGTTCCCAACAAGCTAGGTGAAGGACGGCTTTCACACACACTTATCTCTCAGAACTGAGCAAGTGGAGAGACGTTCGTTCATCTAGCACCAAGGGAACGGGTTGCAGGAGACACTTTTTCTCTGCTTTCTCAGTCTGTTTCCTAGTGCCGGTTTGAAGTTCCTGCACTTTTCACTGTCAAACCGAGTTGGAGCTTGTACCTCCCCATATATATGTATGGAATGGAGTTTGCAACTGAAAAGAAACTTTGTGTTCCCAACAAGCTAGGTGAAGGACGGCTTTCAAACACACTTATCTCTCAGAACTGAGCAAGTGGAGAGACGTTCGTTCATCTAGCACCAAGGGAACGGGTTGCAGGAGACACTTTTTCTCTGCTTTCTCAGTCTGTTTCCTAGTGCCGGTTTGAAGTTCCTGCAGTTTTCACTGTAAAACCGAGTTGGAGCTAGTACCTCCCCATATATATGTATGGAATGGAGTTTGCAACTGAAAAGAAACTTTGTGTTCCCAACAAGCTAGGTGAAGGACGGCTTTCACACACACTTATCTCTCAGAACTGAGCAAGTGGAGAGACGTTCGTTCATCTAGCACCAAGGGAACGGGTTGCAGGAGACACTTTTTCTCTGCTTTCTCAGTCTGTTTCCTAGTGCCGGTTTGAAGTTCCTGCACTTTTCACTGTCAAACCGAGTTGGAGCTTGTACCTCCCCATATATATGTATGGAATGGAGTTTGCAACTGAAAAGAAACTTTGTGTTCCCAACAAGCTAGGTGAAGGACGGCTTTCAAACACACTTATCTCTCAGAACTGAGCAAGTGGAGAGACGTTCGTTCATCTAGCACCAAGGGAACGGGTTGCAGGAGACACTTTTTCTCTGCTTTCTCAGTCTGTTTCCTAGTGCCGGTTTGAAGTTCCTGCAGTTTTCACTGTAAAACCGAGTTGGAGCTAGTACCTCCCCATATATATGTATGGAATGGAGTTTGCAACTGAAAAGAAACTTTGTGTTCCCAACAAGCTAGGTGAAGGACGGCTTTCACACACACTTATCTCTCAGAACTGAGCAAGTGGACAGACGTTCGTTCATCTAGCACCAAGGGAACGGGTTGCAGGAGACACTTTTTCTCTGCTTTCTCAGTCTGTTTCCTAGTGCCGGATTGAAGTTCCTGCAGTTTTCACTGTCAAACCGAGTTGGAGCTTGTACCTCCCCATATATATGTATGGAATGGAGTTTGCAACTGAAAAGAAACTTTGTGTTCCCATCAAGCTAGGTGAAGGACGGCTTTCACACACACTTATCTCTCAGAACTGAGCAATTGGAGAGACGTTCGTTCATCTAGCACCAAGGGAACGGGTTGCAGGAGACACTTTTTCTCTGCTTTCTCAGTCTGTTTCCTAGTGCCGGTTTGAAGTTCCTGCAGTTTTCACTGTCAATCCGAGTTGGACCTTGTACCTCCCCATATATATGTATGGAATGGAGTTTGCAACTGAAAAGAAACTTTGTGTTCCCAACAAGCTAGGTGAAGGACGGCTTTCAAACACACTTATTTCTCAGAACTGAGCAAGTGGAGAGACGTTCGTTCATCTAGCACCAAGGGAACGGGTTGCAGGAGACACTATTTCTCTGCTTTCTCAGTCTGTTTCCTAGTGCCGGTTTGAAGTTCCTGCAGTTTTCACTGTAAAACCGAGTTGGAGCTAGTACCTCCCCATATATATGTATGGAATGGAGTTTGCAACTGAAAAGAAACTTTGTGTTCCCAACAAGCTAGGTGAAGTACGGCTTTCACACACACTTATCTCTCAGAACTGAGCAATTGGAGAGACGTTCGTTCATCTAGCACCATGGGAACGGGTTGCAGGAGACACTTTTTCTCTGCTTTCTCAGTCTGTTTCCTAGTGCCGGTTTGAAGTTCCTGCAGTTTTCACTGTCAATCCGAGTTGGACCTTGTACCTCCCCATATATATGTATGGAATGGAGTTTGCAACTGAAAAGTAACTTTGTGTTCCCAACAAGCTAGGTGAAGGACTGCTTTCAAACACACTTATCTCTCAGAACTGAGCAAGTGGAGAGACGTTCGTTCATCTAGCACCAAGGGAACGGGTTGCAGGAGACACTTTTTCTCTGCTTTCTCAGTCTGTTTCCTAGTGCCGGTTTGAAGTTCCTGCAGTTTTCACTGTCAAACCGAGTTGGAGCTAGTACCTCCCCATATATATGTATGGAATGGAGTTTGCAACTGAAAAGAAACTTTGTGTTCCCAACAAGCTAGGTGAAGGACGGCTTTCACACACACTTATCTCTCAGAACTGAGCAAGTGGTGAGACGTTCGTTCATCTAGCACCAAGGGAACGGGTTGCAGGAGACACTTTTTGTCAGCTTTCTCAATTTGTTTCCTATTGCCGGTTTGAAGTTCCTGCAGTTTTCACTGTCAAACGGAGTTGGAGCTAGTACCTCCCCATATATATGTATGGAATGGAGTTTGCAACTGAAAAGAAACTTTGTGTTCCCATCAAGCTAGGTGAAGGACGGCTTTCACACACACTTATCTCTTAGAACTGAGCAATTGGAGAGACGTTCGTTCATCTAGCACCAAGGGAACGGGTTGCAGGAGACACTTTTTCTCTGCTTTCTCAGTCTGTTTCCTAGTGCCGGTTTGAAGTTCCTGCAGTTTTCACTGTCAATCCGAGTTGGACCTTGTACCTCCCCATATATATGTATGGAATGGAGTTTGCAACTGAAAAGAAACTTTTTGTTCCCAACAAGCTAGGTGAAGGACGGCTTTCAAACACACTTATTTCTCAGAACAGAGCAAGTGGAGAGACGTTCGTTCATCTAGCACAAAGGGAACGGGTTGCAGGAGACACTATTTCTCTGCTTTCTCAGTCTGTTTCCTAGTGCCGGTTTGAAGTTCCTGCAGTTTTCACTGTCAATCCGAGTTGGACCTTGTACCTCCCCATATATATATATGGAATGGAGTTTGCAACTGAAAAGAAACTTTGTGTTCCCAACAAGCTAGGTGAAGGACGGCTTTCAAACACACTTATCTCTCAGAACTCACCAAGTGGAGAGACGTTCGTTCATCTAGCACCAAGGGAACGGGTTGCAGGAGACACTTTTTCTCTGCTTTCTCAGTCTGTTTCCTAGTGCCGGTTTGAAGTTCCTGCAGTTTTCACTGTCAATCCGAGTTGGACCTTGTACCTCCCCATATATATGTATGGAATGGAGTTTGCAACTGAAAAGAAACTTTGTGTTCCCAACAAGCTAGGTGAAGGACGGCTTTCAAACACACTTATCTCTCAGAACTGAGCAAGTGGAGAGACGTTCGTTCATCTAGCACCAAGGGAACGGGTTGCAGGAGACACTTTTTCTCTGCTTTCTCAGTCTGTTTCCTAGTGCCGGTTTGAAGTTCCTGCAGTTTTCACTGTAAAACCGAGTTGGAGCTAGTACCTCCCCATATATATGTATGGAATGGAGTTTGCAACTGAAAAGAAACTTTGTGTTCCCAACAAGCTAGGTGAAGGACGGCTTTCACACACACTTATCTCTCAGAACTGAGCAAGTGGAGAGACGTTCGTTCATCTAGCACCAAGGGAACGGGTTGCAGGAGACACTTTTTCTCTGCTTTCTCAGTCTGTTTCCTAGTGCCGGATTGAAGTTCCTGCAGTTTTCACTGTCAAACCGAGTTGGAGCTTGTACCTCCCCATATATATGTATGGAATGGAGTTTGCAACTGAAAAGAAACTTTGTGTTCCCAACAAGCTAGGTGAAGTACGGCTTTCAAACACACTTATCTCTCAGAACTGAGCAAGTGGAGAGACGTTCGTTCATCTAGCACCAAGGGAACGGGTTGCAGGAGACACTTTTTCTCTGCTTTCTCAGTCTGTTTCCTAGTGCCGGTTTGAAGTTCCTGCAGATTTCACTGTAAAACCGAGTTGGAGCTAGTACCTCCCCATATATATGTATGGAATGGAGTTTGCAACTGAAAAGAAACTTTGTGTTCCCAACAAGCTAGGTGAAGGACGGCTTTCACACACACTTATCTCTCAGAACTGAGCAAGTGGAGAGACGTTCGTTCATCTAGCACCAAGGGAACGGGTTGCAGGAGACACTTTTTCTCTGCTTTCTCAGTCTGTTTCCTAGTGCCGGTTTGAAGTTCCTGCACTTTTCACTGTCAAACCGAGTTGGAGCTTGTACCTCCCCATATATATGTATGGAATGGAGTTTGCAACTGAAAAGAAACTTTGTGTTCCCAACAAGCTAGGTGAAGGACGGCTTTCAAACACACTTATCTCTCAGAACTGAGCAAGTGGAGAGACGTTCGTTCATCTAGCACCAAGGGAACGGGTTGCAGGAGACACTTTTTCTCTGCTTTCTCAGTCTGTTTCCTAGTGCCGGTTTGAAGTTCCTGCAGTTTTCACTGTAAAACCGAGTTGGAGCTAGTACCTCCCCATATATATGTATGGAATGGAGTTTGCAACTGAAAAGAAACTTTGTGTTCCCAACAAGCTAGGTGAAGTACGGCTTTCACACACACTTATCTCTCAGAACTGAGCAAGTGGAGAGACGTTCGTTCATCTAGCACCAAGGGAACGGGTTGCAGGAGACACTTTTTCTCTGCTTTCTCAGTCTGTTTCCTAGTGCCGGTTTGAAGTTCCTGCACTTTTCACTGTCAAACCGAGTTGGAGCTTGTACCTCCCCATATATATGTATGGAATGGAGTTTGCAACTGAAAAGTAACTTTGTGTTCCCAACAAGCTAGGTGAAGGACGGCTTTCAAACACACTTATCTCTCAGAACTGAGCAAGTGGAGAGACGTTCGTTCATCTAGCACCAAGGGAACGGGTTGCAGGAGACACTTTTTCTCTGCTTTCTCAGTCTGTTTCCTAGTGCCGGTTTGAAGTTCCTGCAGTTTTCACTGTAAAACCGAGTTGGAGCTAGTACCTCCCCATATATATGTATGGAATGGAGTTTGCAACTGAAAAGAAACTTTGTGTTCCCAACAAGCTAGGTGAAGGACGGCTTTCACACACACTTATCTCTCAGAACTGAGCAAGTGGACAGACGTTCGTTCATCTAGCACCAAGGGAACGGGTTGCAGGAGACACTTTTTCTCTGCTTTCTCAGTCTGTTTCCTAGTGCCGGATTGAAGTTCCTGCAGTTTTCACTGTCAAACCGAGTTGGAGCTTGTACCTCCCCATATATATGTATGGAATGGAGTTTGCAACTGAAAAGAAACTTTGTGTTCCCATCAAGCTAGGTGAAGGACGGCTTTCACACACACTTATCTCTCAGAACTGAGCAATTGGAGAGACGTTCGTTCATCTAGCACCAAGGGAACGGGTTGCAGGAGACACTTTTTCTCTGCTTTCTCAGTCTGTTTCCTAGTGCCGGTTTGAAGTTCCTGCAGTTTTCACTGTCAATCCGAGTTGGACCTTGTACCTCCCCATATATATGTATGGAATGGAGTTTGCAACTGAAAAGAAACTTTGTGTTCCCAACAAGCTAGGTGAAGGACGGCTTTCAAACACACTTATTTCTCAGAACTGAGCAAGTGGAAAGACGTTCGTTCATCTAGCACCAAGGGAACGGGTTGCAGGAGACACTATTTCTCTGCTTTCTCAGTCTGTTTCCTAGTTCCGGTTTGAAGTTCCTGCAGTTTTCACTGTAAAACCGAGTTGGAGCTAGTACCTCCCCATATATATGTATGGAATGGAGTTTGCAACTGAAAAGAAACTTTGTGTTCCCAACAAGCTAGGTGAAGTACGGCTTTCACACACACTTATCTCTCAGAACTGAGCAATTGGAGAGACGTTCGTTCATCTAGCACCATGGGAACGGGTTGCAGGAGACACTTTTTCTCTGCTTTCTCAGTCTGTTTCCTAGTGCCGGTTTGAAGTTCCTGCAGTTTTCACTGTCAATCCGAGTTGGACCTTGTACCTCCCCATATATATGTATGGAATGGAGTTTGCAACTGAAAAGTAACTTTGTGTTCCCAACAAGCTAGGTGAAGGACTGCTTTCAAACACACTTATCTCTCAGAACTGAGCAAGTGGAGAGACGTTCGTTCATCTAGCACCAAGGGAACGGGTTGCAGGAGACACTTTTTCTCTGCTTTCTCAGTCTGTTTCCTAGTGCCGGTTTGAAGTTCCTGCAGTTTTCACTGTCAAACCGAGTTGGAGCTAGTACCTCCCCATATATATGTATGGAATGGAGTTTGCAACTGAAAAGAAACTTTGTGTTCCCAACAAGCTAGGTGAAGGACGGCTTTCACACACACTTATCTCTCAGAACTGAGCAAGTGGAGAGACGTTCGTTCATCTAGCACCAAGGGAACGGGTTGCAGGAGACACTTTTTGTCAGCTTTCTCAATTTGTTTCCTATTGCCGGTTTGAAGTTCCTGCAGTTTTCACTGTCAAACGGAGTTGGAGCTAGTACCTCCCCATATATATGTATGGAATGGAGTTTGCAACTGAAAAGAAACTTTGTGTTCCCATCAAGCTAGGTGAAGGACGGCTTTCACACACACTTATCTCTTAGAACTGAGCAATTGGAGAGACGTTCGTTCATCTAGCACCAAGGGAACGGGTTGCAGGAGACACTTTTTCTCTGCTTTCTCAGTCTGTATCCTAGTGCCGGTTTGAAGTTCCTGCAGTTTTCACTGTCAATCCGAGTTGGACCTTGTACCTCCCCATATATATGTATGGAATGGAGTTTGCAACTGAAAAGAAACTTTGTGTTCCCAACAAGCTAGGTGAAGGACGGCTTTCAAACACACTTATTTCTCAGAACAGAGCAAGTGGAGAGACGTTCGTTCATCTAGCACAAAGGGAACGGGTTGCAGGAGACACTATTTCTCTGCTTTCTCAGTCTGTTTCCTAGTGCCGGTTTGAAGTTCCTGCAGTTTTCACTGTAAAACCGAGTTGGAGCTAGTACCTCCCCATATATATGTATGGAATGGAGTTTGCAACTGAAAAGAAACTTTGTGTTCCCAACAAGCTAGGTGAAGTACGGCTTTCACACACACTTATCTCTCAGAACTGAGCAATTGGAGAGACGTTCGTTCATCTAGCACCAAGGGAACGGGTTGCAGGAGACACTTTTTCTCTGCTTTCTCAGTCTGTTTCCTAGTGCCGGTTTGAAGTTCCTGCAGTTTTCACTGTCAATCCGAGTTGGACCTTGTACCTCCCCATATATATGTATGGAATGGAGTTTGCAACTGAAAAGAAACTTTGTGTTCCCAACAAGCTAGGTGAAGGACTGCTTTCAAACACACTTATCTCTCAGAACTGAGCAAGTGGAGAGACGTTCGTTCATCTAGCACCAAGGGAACGGGTTGCAGGAGACACTTTTTCTCTGCTTTCTCAGTCTGTTTCCTAGTGCCGGTTTGAAGTTCCTGCAGTTTTCACTGTCAAACCGAGTTGGAGCTAGTACCTCCCCATATATATGTATGGAATGGAGTTTGCAACTGAAAAGAAACTTTGTGTTCCCAACAAGCTAGGTGAAGGACGGCTTTCACACACACTTATCTCTCAGAACTGAGCAAGTGGAGAGACGTTCGTTCATCTAGCACCAAGGGAACGGGTTGCAGGAGACACTTTTTGTCAGCTTTCTCAATTTGTTTCCTATTGCCGGTTTGAAGTTCCTGCAGTTTTCACTGTCAAACGGAGTTGGAGCTAGTACCTCCCCATATATATGTATGGAATGGAGTTTGCAACTGAAAAGAAACTTTGTGTTCCCATCAAGCTAGGTGAAGGACGGCTTTCACACACACTTATCTCTTAGAACTGAGCAATTGGAGAGACGTTCGTTCATCTAGCACCAAGGGAACGGGTTGCAGGAGACACTTTTTCTCTGCTTTCTCAGTCTGTTTCCTAGTGCCGGTTTGAAGTTCCTGCAGTTTTCACTGTCAATCCGAGTTGGACCTTGTACCTCCCCATATATATGTATGGAATGGAGTTTGCAACTGAAAAGAAACTTTGTGTTCCCAACAAGCTAGGTGAAGGACGGCTTTCAAACACACTTATTTCTCAGAACTGAGCAAGTGGAGAGACGTTCGTTCATCTAGCACAAAGGGAACGGGTTGCAGGAGACACTATTTCTCTGCTTTCTCAGTCTGTTTCCTAGTGCCGGTTTGAAGTTCCTGCAGTTTTCACTGTAAAACCGAGTTGGAGCTAGTACCTCCCCATATATATGTATGGAATGGAGTTTGCAACTGAAAAGAAACTTTGTGTTCCCAACAAGCTAGGTGAAGTACGGCTTTCACACACACTTATCTCTCAGAACTGAGCAATTGGAGAGACGTTCGTTCATCTAGCACCAAGGGAACGGGTTGCAGGAGACACTTTTTCTCTGCTTTCTCAGTCTGTTTCCTAGTGCCGGTTTGAAGTTCCTGCAGTTTTCACTGTCAATCCCAGTTGGACCTTGTACCTCCCCATATATATGTATGGAATGGAGTTTGCAACTGAAAAGAAACTTTGTGTTCCCAACAAGCTAGGTGAAGGACTGCTTTCAAACACACTTATCTCTCAGAACTGAGCAAGTGGAGAGACGTTCGTTCATCTAGCACCAAGGGAACGGGTTGCAGGAGACACTTTTTCTCTGCTTTCTCAGTCTGTTTCCTAGTGCCGGTTTGAAGTTCCTGCAGATTTCACTGTAAAACCGAGTTGGAGCTAGTACCTCCCCATATATATGTATGGAATGGAGTTTGCAACTGAAAAGAAACTTTGTGTTCCCAACAAGCTAGGTGAAGGACGGCTTTCACACACACTTATCTCTCAGAACTGAGCAAGTGGAGAGACGTTCGTTCATCTAGCACCAAGGGAACGGGTTGCAGGAGACACTTTTTCTCTGCTTTCTCAGTCTGTTTCCTACTGCCGGTTTGAAGTTCCTGCACTTTTCACTGTCAAACCGAGTTGGAGCTTGTACCTCCCCATATATATGTATGGAATGGAGTTTGCAACTGAAAAGAAACTTTGTGTTCCCAACAAGCTAGGTGAAGGACGGCTTTCACGCACAATTATCTCTCAGAACTGAGCAAGTGGAGAGACGTTCGTTCATCTAGCACCAAGGGAACGGGTTGCAGGAGACACTTTTTCTCTGCTTTCTCAGTCTGTTTCCTAGTGCCGGTTTGAAGTTCCTGCAGTTTTCACTGTCAATCCGAGTTGGACCTTGTACCTCCCCATATATATGTATGGAATGGAGTTTGCAACTGAAAAGAAACTTTGTGTTCCCAACAAGCTAGGTGAAGTACGGCTTTCACACACACTTATCTCTCAGAACTGAGCAATTGGAGAGACGTTCGTTCATCTAGCACCAAGGGAACGGTTTGCAGGAGACACTTTTTCTCTGCTTTCTCAGTCTGTTTCCTAGTGCCGGTTTGAAGTTCCTGCAGTTTTCACTGTCAATCCGAGTTGGACCTTGTACCTCCCCATATATATGTATGGAATGGAGTTTGCAACTGAAAAGAAACTTTGTGTTCCCAACAAGCTAGGTGAAGGACTGCTTTCAAACACACTTATCTCTCAGAACTGAGCAAGTGGAGAGACGTTCGTTCATCTAGCACCAAGGGAACGGGTTGCAGGAGACACTTTTTCTCTGCTTTCTCAGTCTGTTTCCTAGTGCCGGTTTGAAGTTCCTGCAGTTTTCACTGTCAAACCGAGTTGGAGCTAGTACCTCCCCATATATATGTATGGAATGGAGTTTGCAACTGAAAAGAAACTTTGTGTTCCCAACAAGCTAGGTGAAGGACGGCTTTCACACACACTTATCTCTCAGAACTGAGCAAGTGGAGAGACGTTCGTTCATCTAGCACCAAGGGAACGGGTTGCAGGAGACACTTTTTGTCAGCTTTCTCAATTTGTTTCCTATTGCCGGTTTGAAGTTCCTGCAGTTTTCACTGTCAATCCGAGTTGGACCTTGTACCTCCCCATATATATGTATGGAATGGAGTTTGCAACTGAAAAGAAACTTTGTGTTCCCAACAAGCTAGGTGAAGTACGGCTTTCACACACACTTATCTCTCAGAACTGAGCAATTGGAGAGACTTTCGTTCATCTAGCACCAAGGGAACGGGTTGCAGGAGACACTTTTTCTCTGCTTTCTCAGTCTGTTTCCTAGTGCCGGTTTGAAGTTCCTGCAGTTTTCACTGTCAATCCGAGTTGGACCTTGTACCTCCCCATATATATGTATGGAATGGAGTTTGCAACTGAAAAGAAACTTTGTGTTCCCAACAAGCTAGGTGAAGGACTGCTTTCAAACACACTTATCTCTCAGAACTGAGCAAGTGGAGAGACGTTCGTTCATCTAGCACCAAGGGAACGGGTTGCAGGAGACACTTTTTCTCTGCTTTCTCAGTCTGTTTCCTAGTGCCGGTTTGAAGTTCCTGCAGTTTTCACTGTCAAACCGAGTTGGAGCTAGTACCTCCCCATATATATGTATGGAATGGAGTTTGCAACTGAAAAGAAACTTTGTGTTCCCAACAAGCTAGGTGAAGGACGGCTTTCACACACACTTATCTCTCAGAACTGAGCAAGTGGAGAGACGTTCGTTCATCTAGCACCAAGGGAACGGGTTGCAGGAGACACTTTTTGTCAGCTTTCTCAATTTGTTTCCTATTGCCGGTTTGAAGTTCCTGCAGTTTTCACTGTCAAACGGAGTTGGAGCTAGTACCTCCCCATATATATGTATGGAATGGAGTTTGCAACTGAAAAGAAACTTTGTGTTCCCATCAAGCTAGGTGAAGGACGGCTTTCACACACACTTATCTCTTAGAACTGAGCAATTGGAGAGACGTTCGTTCATCTAGCACCAAGGGAACGGGTTGCAGGAGACACTTTTTCTCTGCTTTCTCAGTCTGTTTCCTAGTGCCGGTTTGAAGTTCCTGCAGTTTTCACTGTCAATCCGAGTTGGACCTTGTACCTCCCCATATATATGTATGGAATGGAGTTTGCAACTGAAAAGAAACTTTGTGTTCCCAACAAGCTAGGTGAAGGACGGCTTTCAAACACACTTATTTCTCAGAACTGAGCAAGTGGAGAGACGTTCGTTCATCTAGCACAAAGGGAACGGGTTGCAGGAGACACTATTTCTCTGCTTTCTCAGTCTGTTTCCTAGTGCCGGTTTGAAGTTCCTGCAGTTTTCACTGTAAAACCGAGTTGGAGCTAGTACCTCCCCATATATATGTATGGAATGGAGTTTGCAACTGAAAAGAAACTTTGTGTTCCCAACAA
Source organism: Camelus dromedarius (assembly GCF_036321535.1). NCBI lineage: Eukaryota > Metazoa > Chordata > Mammalia > Artiodactyla > Camelidae > Camelus > Camelus dromedarius. The sequence goes on from NW_026989746.1 coordinate 1,359,096, forward strand.
GCTAGGTGAAGTACGGCTTTCACACACACTTATCTCTCAGAACTGAGCAATTGGAGAGACGTTCGTTCATCTAGCACCAAGGGAACGGGTTGCAGGAGACACTTTTTCTCTGCTTTCTCAGTCTGTTTCCTAGTGCCGGTTTGAAGTTCCTGCAGTTTTCACTGTCAATCCGAGTTGGACCTTGTACCTCCCCATATATATGTATGGAATGGAGTTTGCAACTGAAAAGAAACTTTGTGTTCCCAACAAGCTAGGTGAAGGACTGCTTTCAAACACACTTATCTCTCAGAACTGAGCAAGTGGAGAGACGTTCGTTCATCTAGCACCAAGGGAACGGGTTGCAGGAGACACTTTTTCTCTGCTTTCTCAGTCTGTTTCCTAGTGCCGGTTTGAAGTTCCTGCAGATTTCACTGTAAAACCGAGTTGGAGCTAGTACCTCCCCATATATATGTATGGAATGGAGTTTGCAACTGAAAAGAAACTTTGTGTTCCCAACAAGCTAGGTGAAGGACGGCTTTCACACACACTTATCTCTCAGAACTGAGCAAGTGGAGAGACGTTCGTTCATCTAGCACCAAGGGAACGGGTTGCAGGAGACACTTTTTCTCTGCTTTCTCAGTCTGTTTCCTACTGCCGGTTTGAAGTTCCTGCACTTTTCACTGTCAAACCGAGTTGGAGCTTGTACCTCCCCATATATATGTATGGAATGGAGTTTGCAACTGAAAAGAAACTTTGTGTTCCCAACAAGCTAGGTGAAGGACGGCTTTCACGCACAATTATCTCTCAGAACTGAGCAAGTGGAGAGACGTTCGTTCATCTAGCACCAAGGGAACGGGTTGCAGGAGACACTTTTTCTCTGCTTTCTCAGTCTGTTTCCTAGTGCCGGTTTGAAGTTCCTGCAGTTTTCACTGTCAATCCGAGTTGGACCTTGTACCTCCCCATATATATATATGGAATGGAGTTTGCAACTGAAAAGAAACTTTGTGTTCCCAACAAGCTAGGTGAAGGACGGCTTTCAAACACACTTATCTCTCAGAACTCACCAAGTGGAGAGACGTTCGTTCATCTAGCACCAAGGGAACGGGTTGCAGGAGACACTTTTTCTCTGCTTTCTCAGTCTGTTTCCTAGTGCCGGTTTGAAGTTCCTGCAGTTTTCACTGTCAATCCGAGTTGGACCTTGTACCTCCCCATATATATGTATGGAATGGAGTTTGCAACTGAAAAGAAACTTTGTGTTCCCAACAAGCTAGGTGAAGGACGGCTTTCAAACACAATTATCTCTCAGAACTGAGCAAGTGGAGAGACGTTCGTTCATCTAGCACCAAGGGAACGGGTTGCAGGAGACACTTTTTCTCTGCTTTCTCAGTCTGTTTCCTAGTGCCGGTTTGAAGTTCCTGCAGTTTTCACTGTAAAACCGAGTTGGAGCTAGTACCTCCCCATATATATGTATGGAATGGAGTTTGCAACTGAAAAGAAACTTTGTGTTCCCAACAAGCTAGGTGAAGGACGGCTTTCACACACACTTATCTCTCAGAATTGAGCAAGTGGAGAGACGTTCGTTCATCTAGCACCAAGGGAACGGGTTGCAGGAGACACTTTTTCTCTGCTTTCTCAGTCTGTTTCCTAGTGCCGGATTAAAGTTCCTGCAGTTTTCACTGTCAAACCGAGTTGGAGCTTGTACCTCCCCATATATATGTATGGAATGGAGTTTGCAACTGAAAAGAAACTTTGTGTTCCCAACAAGCTAGGTGAAGTACGGCTTTCACACACACTTATCTCTCAGAACTGAGCAATTGGAGAGACGTTCGTTCATCTAGCACCAAGGGAACGGGTTGCAGGAGACACTTTTTCTCTGCTTTCTCAGTCTGTTTCCTAGTGCCGGTTTGAAGTTCCTGCAGTTTTCACTGTCAATCCGAGTTGGACCTTGTACCTCCCCATATATATGTATGGAATGGAGTTTGCAACTGAAAAGAAACTTTGTGTTCCCAACAAGCTAGGTGAAGGACGGCTTTCAAACACACTTATCTCTCAGAACTGAGCAAGTGGAGAGACGTTCGTTCATCTAGCACCAAGGGAACGGGTTGCAGGAGACACTTTTTCTCTGCTTTCTCAGTCTGTTTCCTAGTGCCGGTTTGAAGTTCCTGCAGATTTCACTGTAAAACCGAGTTGGAGCTAGTACCTCCCCATATATATGTATGGAATGGAGTTTGCAACTGAAAAGAAACTTTGTGTTCCCATCAAGCTAGGTGAAGGACGGCTTTCACACACACTTATCTCTCAGAACTGAGCAAGTGGAGAGACGTTCGTTCATCTAGCACCAAGGGAACGGGTTGCAGGAGACACTTTTTCTCTGCTTTCTCAGTCTGTTTCCTAGTGCCGGTTTGAAGTTCCTGCACTTTTCACTGTCAAACCGAGTTGGAGCTTGTACCTCCCCATATATATGTATGGAATGGAGTTTGCAACTGAAAAGAAACTTTGTGTTCCCAACAAGCTAGGTGAAGGACGGCTTTCAAACACACTTATCTCTCAGAACTGAGCAAGTGGAGAGACGTTCGTTCATCTAGCACCAAGGGAACGGGTTGCAGGAGACACTTTTTCTCTGCTTTCTCAGTCTGTTTCCTAGTGCCGGTTTGAAGTTCCTGCAGTTTTCACTGTCAAACCGAGTTGGAGCTTGTACCTCCCCATATATATGTATGGAATGGAGTTTGCAACTGAAAAGAAACTTTGTGTTCCCAACAAGCTAGGTGAAGGATTGCTTTCACACACACTTATCTCTCAGAACTGAGCAAGTGGAGAGACGTTCGTTCATCTAGCACCAAGGGAACGGGTTGCAGGAGACACTTTTTCTCTGCTTTCTCAGTCTGTTTCCTAGTGCCGGTTTAAAGTTCCTGCAGTTTTCACTGTCAAACCGAGTTGGAGCTTGTACCTCCCCATATATATGTATGGATTGGAGTTTGCAACTGAAAAGAAACTTTGTGTTCCCAAAAAGCTAGGTGAAGGACGGCTTTCACACACACTTATCTCTCAGAACTGAGCAAGTTGAGAGACGTTCGTTCATCTAGCACCAAGGGAACGGGTTGCAGGAGACACTTTTTCTCTGCTCTCTCAGTCTGTTTCCTAGTGCAGGTTTGAAGTTCCTGCAGTTTTCACTGTAAAACCGAGTTGGAGCTTCTACCTCCCCATATATATGTATGGAATGGAGTTTGCAACTGAAAAGAAACTTTGTGTTCCCAACAAGCTAGGTGAAGGACGGCTTTCACACACACTTATCTCTCAGAACAGAGCAAGTGGAGAGACGTTCGTTCATCTAGCACAAAGGGAACGGGTTGCAGGAGACACTTTTTCTCTGCTTTCTCAGTCTGTTTCCTAGTGCCGGTTTGATGTTCCTGCAGTTTTCACTGTCAAACCGAGTTGTAGCTTGTACCTCCCCATATATATGTATGGAATGGAGTTTGCAACTGAAAAGAAGCTTTGTGTTCCCAACAAGCTAGGTGAAGTACGGCTTTCACACACACTTATCTCTCAGAACTGAGCAATTGGAGAGACGTTCGTTCATCTAGCACCAAGGGAACGGGTTGCAGGAGACACTTTTTCTCTGCTTTCTCAGTCTGTTTCCTAGTGCCGGTTTGAAGTTCCTGCAGTTTTCACTGTCAATCCGAGTTGGACCTTGTACCTCCCCATATATATGTATGGAATGGAGTTTGCAACTGAAAAGAAACTTTGTGTTCCCAACAAGCTAGGTGAAGGACGGCTTTCACACATACTTATCTCTCAGAACAGAGCAAGTGGAGAGACGTTCGTTCATCTAGCACAAAGGGAACGGGTTGCAGGAGACACTTTTTCTCTGCTTTCTCAGTCTGTTTCCTAGTGCCGGTTTGATGTTCCTGCAGTTTTCACTGTCAAACCGAGTTGTAGCTTGTACCTCCCCATATATATGTATGGAATGGAGTTTGCAACTGAAAAGAAACTTTGTGTTCCCAACAAGCTAGGTGATGTACGGCTTTCACACACACTTATCTCTCAGAACTGAGCAATTGGAGAGACGTTCGTTCATCTAGCACCAAGGGAACGGGTTGCAGGAGACACTTTTTCTCTGCTTTCTCAGTCTGTTTCCTAGTGCCGGTTTGATGTTCCTGCAGTTTTCACTGTCAATCCGAGTTGGACCTTGTACCTCCCCATATATATGTGTGGAATGGAGTTTGCAACTGAAAATAAACTTTGTGTTCCCAACAAGCTAGGTGAAGGACGGCTTTCAAACTCACTTATCTTTCAGAACTGAGCAAGTGGAGAGACGTTCGTTCATCTAGCACCAAGGGAACGGGTTGCAGGAGACACTTTTTCTCTGCTTTCTCAGTCTGTTTCCTAGTGCCGGTTTGAAGTTCCTGCAGTTTTCACTGTAAAACCGAGTTGGAGCTAGTACCTCCCCATATATATGTATGGAATGGAGTTTGCAACTGAAAAGAAACTTTGTGTTCCCAACAAGCTAGGTGAAGGACGGCTTTCAAACACACTTATCTCTCAGAACTGAGCAAGTGGAGAGACGTTCGTTCATCTAGCACCAAGGGAACGGGTTGCAGGAGACACTTTTTCTCTGCTTTCTCAGTCTGTTTCCTAGTGCCGGTTTGAAGTTCCTGCACTTTTCACTGTCAAACCGAGTTGGAGCTTGTACCTCCCCATATATATGTATGGAATGGAGTTTGCAACTGAAAAGTAACTTTGTGTTCCCAACAAGCTAGGTGAAGGACGGCTTTCAAACACACTTATCTCTCAGAACTGAGCAAGTGGAGAGACGTTCGTTCATCTAGCACCAAGGGAACGGGTTGCAGGAGACACTTTTTCTCTGCTTTCTCAGTCTGTTTCCTAGTGCCGGTTTGAAGTTCCTGCAGTTTTCACTGTAAAACCGAGTTGGAGCTAGTACCTCCCCATATATATGTGTGGAATGGAGTTTGCAACTGAAAAGAAACTTTGTGTTCCCAACAAGCTAGGTGAAGGACGGCTTTCACACACAATTATCTCTCAGAACTGAGCAAGTGGAGAGACGTTCGTTCATCTAGCACCAAGGGAACGGGTTGCAGGAGACACTTTTTCTCTGCTTTCTCAGTCTGTTTCCTAGTGCCGATTTGAAGTTCCTGCAGTTTTCACTGTCAAACCGAGTTGGAGCTTGTACCTAACCATATATATGTATGGAATGGAGTTTGCAACTGAAAAGAAACTTTGTGTTCCCAACAAGCTAGGTGAAGTATGGCTTTCACACACACTTATCTCTCAGAACTGAGCAAGTGGAGAGACGTTCGTTCATCTAGCACCAAGGGAACGGGTTGCAGGAGACACTTTTTCTCTGCTTTCTCAGTCTGTTTCCTAGTGCCGGTTTGAAGTTCCTGCAGTTTTCACTGTCAAACCGAGTTGGAGCTTGTACCTCCCCATATATATGTATGGAATGGAGTTTTCAACTGAAAAGAAACTTTGTGTTCCCAACAAGCTATGTGAAGGACGGCTTTCACACACAATTATCTCTCAGAACTGAGCAAGTGGAGAGACGTTCGTTCATCTAGCACCAAGGGAACGGGTTGCAGGAGACACTTTTTCTCTGCTTTCTCAGTCTGTTTCCTAGTGCCGGTTTAAAGTTCCTGCAGTTTTCACTGTCAAACCGAGTTGGAGCTTGTACCTCCCCATATATATGTATGGATTGGAGTTTGCAACTGAAAAGAAACTTTGTGTTCCCAAAAAGCTAGGTGAAGGACGGCTTTCACACACACTTATCTCTCAGAACTGAGCAATTGGAGAGACGTTCGTTCATCTAGCACCAAGGGAACGGGTTGCAGGAGACACTTTTTCTCTGCTTTCTCAGTCTGTTTCCTAGTGCCGGTTTGAAGTTCCTGCAGTTTTCACTGTCAATCCGAGTTGGACCTTGTACCTCCCCATATATATATATGGAATGGAGTTTGCAACTGAAAAGAAACTTTGTGTTCCCAACAAGCTAGGTGAAGGACGGCTTTCAAACACACTTATCTCTCAGAACTCACCAAGTGGAGAGACGTTCGTTCATCTAGCACCAAGGGAACGGGTTGCAGGAGACACTTTTTCTCTGCTTTCTCAGTCTGTTTCCTAGTGCCGGTTTGAAGTTCCTGCAGTTTTCACTGTCAATCCGAGTTGGACCTTGTACCTCCCCATATATATGTATGGAATGGAGTTTGCAACTGAAAAGAAACTTTGTGTTCCCAACAAGCTAGGTGAAGGACGGCTTTCAAACACACTTATCTCTCAGAACTGAGCAAGTGGAGAGACGTTCGTTCATCTAGCACCAAGGGAACGGGTTGCAGGAGACACTTTTTCTCTGCTTTCTCAGTCTGTTTCCTAGTGCCGGTTTGAAGTTCCTGCAGTTTTCACTGTAAAACCGAGTTGGAGCTAGTACCTCCCCATATATATGTGTGGAATGGAGTTTGCAACTGAAAAGAAACTTTGTGTTCCCAACAAGCTAGGTGAAGGACGGCTTTCACACACAATTATCTCTCAGAACTGAGCAAGTGGAGAGACGTTCGTTCATCTAGCACCAAGGGAACGGGTTGCAGGAGACACTTTTTCTCTGCTTTCTCAGTCTGTTTCCTAGTGCCGATTTGAAGTTCCTGCAGTTTTCACTGTCAAACCGAGTTGGAGCTTGTACCTAACCATATATATGTATGGAATGGAGTTTGCAACTGAAAAGAAACTTTGTGTTCCCAACAAGCTAGGTGAAGTATGGCTTTCACACACACTTATCTCTCAGAACTGAGCAAGTGGAGAGACGTTCGTTCATCTAGCACCAAGGGAACGGGTTGCAGGAGACACTTTTTCTCTGCTTTCTCAGTCTGTTTCCTAGTGCCGGTTTGAAGTTCCTGCAGTTTTCACTGTCAAACCGAGTTGGAGCTTGTACCTCCCCATATATATGTATGGAATGGAGTTTTCAACTGAAAAGAAACTTTGTGTTCCCAACAAGCTATGTGAAGGACGGCTTTCACACACAATTATCTCTCAGAACTGAGCAAGTGGAGAGACGTTCGTTCATCTAGCACCAAGGGAACGGGTTGCAGGAGACACTTTTTCTCTGCTTTCTCAGTCTGTTTCCTAGTGCCGGTTTAAAGTTCCTGCAGTTTTCACTGTCAAACCGAGTTGGAGCTTGTACCTCCCCATATATATGTATGGATTGGAGTTTGCAACTGAAAAGAAACTTTGTGTTCCCAAAAAGCTAGGTGAAGGACGGCTTTCACACACACTTATCTCTCAGAACTGAGCAATTGGAGAGACGTTCGTTCATCTAGCACCAAGGGAACGGGTTGCAGGAGACACTTTTTCTCTGCTTTCTCAGTCTGTTTCCTAGTGCCGGTTTGAAGTTCCTGCAGTTTTCACTGTCAATCCGAGTTGGACCTTGTACCTCCCCATATATATATATGGAATGGAGTTTGCAACTGAAAAGAAACTTTGTGTTCCCAACAAGCTAGGTGAAGGACGGCTTTCAAACACACTTATCTCTCAGAACTCACCAAGTGGAGAGACGTTCGTTCATCTAGCACCAAGGGAACGGGTTGCAGGAGACACTTTTTCTCTGCTTTCTCAGTCTGTTTCCTAGTGCCGGTTTGAAGTTCCTGCAGTTTTCACTGTCAATCCGAGTTGGACCTTGTACCTCCCCATATATATGTATGGAATGGAGTTTGCAACTGAAAAGAAACTTTGTGTTCCCAACAAGCTAGGTGAAGGACGGCTTTCAAACACACTTATCTCTCAGAACTGAGCAAGTGGAGAGACGTTCGTTCATCTAGCACCAAGGGAACGGGTTGCAGGAGACACTTTTTCTCTGCTTTCTCAGTCTGTTTCCTAGTGCCGGTTTGAAGTTCCTGCAGTTTTCACTGTAAAACCGAGTTGGAGCTAGTACCTCCCCATATATATGTATGGAATGGAGTTTGCAACTGAAAAGAAACTTTGTGTTCCCAACAAGCTAGGTGAAGGACGGCTTTCACACACACTTATCTCTCAGAACTGAGCAAGTGGAGAGACGTTCGTTCATCTAGCACCAAGGGAACGGGTTGCAGGAGACACTTTTTCTCTGCTTTCTCAGTCTGTTTCCTAGTGCCGGATTGAAGTTCCTGCAGTTTTCACTGTCAAACCGAGTTGGAGCTTGTACCTCCCCATATATATGTATGGAATGGAGTTTGCAACTGAAAAGAAACTTTGTGTTCCCAACAAGCTAGGTGAAGTACGGCTTTCAAACACACTTATCTCTCAGAACTGAGCAAGTGGAGAGACGTTCGTTCATCTAGCACCAAGGGAACGGGTTGCAGGAGACACTTTTTCTCTGCTTTCTCAGTCTGTTTCCTAGTGCCGGTTTGAAGTTCCTGCAGATTTCACTGTAAAACCGAGTTGGAGCTAGTACCTCCCCATATATATGTATGGAATGGAGTTTGCAACTGAAAAGAAACTTTGTGTTCCCAACAAGCTAGGTGAAGGACGGCATTCACACACACTTATCTCTCAGAACTGAGCAAGTGGAGAGACGTTCGTTCATCTAGCACCAAGGGAACGGGTTGCAGGAGACACTTTTTCTCTGCTTTCTCAGTCTGTTTCCTAGTGCCGGTTTGAAGTTCCTGCACTTTTCACTGTCAAACCGAGTTGGAGCTTGTACCTCCCCATATATATGTATGGAATGGAGTTTGCAACTGAAAAGAAACTTTGTGTTCCCAACAAGCTAGGTGAAGGACGGCTTTCACACACACTTATCTCTCAGAACTGAGCAAGTGGAGAGACGTTCGTTCATCTAGCACCAAGGGAACGGGTTGCAGGAGACACTTTTCCTCTGCTTTCTCAGTCTGTTTCCTAGTGCCGGTTTGAAGTTCCTGCAGTTTTCACTGTCAAACCGAGTTGGAGCTTGTACCTCCCCATATATATGTATGGAATGGAGTTTGCAACTGAAAAGAAACTTTGTGTTCCCAACAAGCTAGGTGAAGGACGGCTTTCACACACACTTATCTCTCAGAACTGAGCAAGTGGAGAGACGTTCGTTCATCTAGCACCAAGGGAACGGGTTGCAGGAGACACTTTTCCTCTGCTTTCTCAGTCTGTTTCCTAGTGCCGGTTTGAAGTTCCTGCAGTTTTCACTGTCAAACCGAGTTGGAGCTTGTACCTCCCCATATATATGTATGGAATGGAGTTTGCAACTGAAAAGAAACTTTGTGTTCCCAACAAGCAAGGTGAAGGACGGCTTTCACACACACTTATCTTTCAGAACTGAGCAAGTGGAGAGACGTTCGTTCATCTAGCACCAAGGGAACGGGTTGCAGGAGACACTTTTTCTCTGCTTTCTCAGTCTGTTTCCTAGTGCCGGTTTGAAGTTCCTGCAGTTTTCACTGTCAAACCGAGTTGGAGCTTGTACCTCCCCATATATATGTATGGAATGGAGTTTGCAACTGAAAAGAAACTTTGTGTTCCCAACAAGCTAGGTGAAGTACGGCTTTCACACACACTTATCTCTCAGAACTGAGCAAGTGGAGAGACGTTCGTTCATCTAGCACCAAGGGAACGGGTTGCAGGAGACACTTTTTCTCTGCTTTCTCAGTGTGTTTCCTAGTGCCGGTTTAAAGTTCCTGCAGTTTTCACTGTCAAACCGAGTTGGAGCTTGTACCTCCCCATATATATGTATGGATTGGAGTTTGCAACTGAAAAGAAACTTTGTGTTCCCAAAAAGCTAGGTGAAGGGCGGCTTTCACACACACTTATCTCTCAGAACTGAGCAAGTGGAGAGACGTTCGTTCATCTAGCACCAAGGGAACGGGTTGCAGGAGACACTTTTTGTCAGCTTTCTCAATTTGTTTCCTATTGCCGGTTTGAAGTTCCTGCAGTTTTCACTGTCAAACGGAGTTGGAGCTAGTACCTCCCCATATATATGTATGGAATGGAGTTTGCAACTGAAAAGAAACTTTGTGTTCCCATCAAGCTAGGTGAAGGACGGCTTTCACACACACTTATCTCTCAGAACTGAGCAATTGGAGAGACGTTCGTTCATCTAGCACCAAGGGAACGGGTTGCAGGAGACACTTTTTCTCTGCTTTCTCAGTCTGTTTCCTAGTGCCGGTTTGAAGTTCCTGCAGTTTTCACTGTCAATCCGAGTTGGACCTTGTACCTCCCCATATATATGTATGGAATGGAGTTTGCAAGTGAAAAGAAACTTTGTGTTCCCAACAAGCTAGGTGAAGGACGGCTTTCACACACACTTATTTCTCAGAACTGAGCAAGTGGAGAGACGTTCGTTCATCTAGCACCAAGGGAACGGGTTGCAGGAGACACTATTTCTCTGCTTTCTCAGTCTGTTTCCTAGTGCCGGTTTGAAGTTCCTGCAGTTTTCACTGTAAAACCGAGTTGGAGCTAGTACCTCCCCATATATATGTATGGAATGGAGTTTGCAACTGAAAAGAAACTTTGTGTTCCCAACAAGCTAGGTGAAGTACGGCTTTCACACACACTTATCTCTCACAACTGAGCAATTGGAGAGACGTTCGTTCATCTAGCACCAAGGGAACGGGTTGCAGGAGACACTTTTTCTCTGCTTTCTCAGTCTGTTTCCTAGTGCCGGTTTGAAGTTCCTGCAGTTTTCACTGTCAATCCGAGTTGGACCTTGTACCTCCCCATATATATGTATGGAATGGAGTTTGCAACTGAAAAGAAACTTTGTGTTCCCAACAAGCTAGGTGAAGGACTGCTTTCAAACACACTTATCTCTCAGAACTGAGCAAGTGGAGAGACTTTCGTTCATCTAGCACCAAGGGAACGGGTTGCAGGAGACACTTTTTCTCTGCTTTCTCAGTCTGTTTCCTAGTGCCGGTTTGAAGTTCCTGCAGATTTCACTGTAAAACCGAGTTGGAGCTAGTACCTCCCCATATATATGTACGGAATGGAGTTTGCAACTGAAAAGAAACTTTGTGTTCCCAACAAGCTAGGTGAAGGACGGCTTTCACACACACTTATCTCTCAGAACTGAGCAAGTGGAGAGACGTTCGTTCATCTAGCAGCAAGGGAACGGGTTGCAGGAGACACTTTTTGTCAGCTTTCTCAATTTGTTTCCTATTGCCGGTTTGAAGTTCCTGCAGTTTTCACTGTCAAACGGAGTTGGAGCTAGTACCTCCCCATATATATGTATGGAATGGAGTTTGCAACTGAAAAGAAACTTTGTGTTCCCATCAAGCTAGGTGAAGGACGGCTTTCACACACACTTATCTCTTAGAACTGAGCAATTGGAGAGACGTTCGTTCATCTAGCACCAAGGGAACGGGTTGCAGGAGACACTTTTTCTCTGCTTTCTCAGTCTGTTTCCTAGTGCCGGTTTGAAGTTCCTGCAGTTTTCACTGTCAATCCGAGTTGGACCTTGTACCTCACCATATATATGTATGGAATGGAGTTTGCAACTGAAAAGAAACTTTGTGTTCCCAACAAGCTAGGTGAAGGACGGCTTTCAAACACACTTATTTCTCAGAACTGAGCAAGTGGAGAGACGTTCGTTCATCTAGCACAAAGGGAACGGGTTGCAGGAGACACTATTTCTCTGCTTTCTCAGTCTGTTTCCTAGTGCCGGTTTGAAGTTCCTGCAGTTTTCACTGTAAAACCGAGTTGGAGCTAGTACCTCCCCATATATATGTATGGAATGGAGTTTGCAACTGAAAAGAAACTTTGTGTTCCCAACAAGCTAGGTGAAGTACGGCTTTCACACACACTTATCTCTCAGAACTGAGCAATTGGAGAGACGTTCGTTCATCTAGCACCAAGGGAACGGGTTGCAGGAGACACTTTTTCTCTGCTTTCTCAGTCTGTTTCCTAGTGCCGGTTTGAAGTTCCTGCAGTTTTCACTGTCAATCCGAGTTGGACCTTGTACCTCCCCATATATATGTATGGAATGGAGTTTGCAACTGAAAAGAAACTTTGTGTTCCCAACAAGCTAGGTGAAGGACTTCTTTCAAACACACTTATCTCTCAGAACTGAGGAAGTGGAGAGACGTTCGTTCATCTAGCACCAAGGGAACGGATTGCAGGAGACACTTTTTCTCTGCTTTCTCAGTCTGTTTCCTAGTGCCGGTTTGAAGTTCCTGCAGATTTCACTGTAAAACCGAGTTGGAGCTAGTACCTCCCCATATATATGTATGGAATGGAGTTTGCAACTGAAAAGAAACTTTGTGTTCCCAACAAGCTAGGTGAAGGACGGCTTTCACACACACTTATCTCTCAGAACTGAGCAAGTGGAGAGACGTTCGTTCATCTAGCACCAAGGGAACGGGTTGCAGGAAACACTTTTTCTCTGCTTTCTCAGTCTGTTTCCTACTGCCGGTTTGAAGTTCCTGCACTTTTCACTGTCAAACCGAGTTGGAGCTTGTACCTCCCCATATATATGTATGGAATGGAGTTTGCAACTGAAAAGAAACTTTGTGTTCCCAACAAGCTAGGTGAAGGACGGCTTTCACACACACTTATCTCTCAGAACTGAGCAAGTGGAGAGACGTTCGTTCATCTAGCACCAAGGGAACGGGTTGCAGGAGACACTTTTTCTCTGCTTTCTCAGTCTGTTTCCTAGTGCCGGTTTGAAGTTCCTGCAGTTTTCACTGTCAATCCGAGTTGGACCTTGTACCTACCCATATATATATATGGAATGGAGTTTGCAACTGAAAAGAAACTTTGTGTTCCCAACAAGCTAGGTGAAGGACGGCTTTCAAACACACTTATCTCTCAGAACTCACCAAGTGGAGAGACGTTCGTTCATCTAGCACCAAGGGAACGGGTTGCAGGAGACACTTTTTCTCTGCTTTCTCAGTCTGTTTCCTAGTGCCGGTTTGAAGTTCCTGCAGTTTTCACTGTCAATCCGAGTTGGACCTTGTACCTCCCCATATATATGTATGGAATGGAGTTTGCAACTGAAAAGAAACTTTGTGTTCCCAACAAGCTAGGTGAAGGACGGCTTTCAAACACACTTATCTCTCAGAACTGAGCAAGTGGAGAGACGTTCGTTCATCTAGCACCAAGGGAACGGGTTGCAGGAGACACTTTTTCTCTGCTTTCTCAGTCTGTTTCCTAGTGCCGGTTTGAAGTTCCTGCAGTTTTCACTGTAAAACCGAGTTGGAGCTAGTACCTCCCCATATATATGTATGGAATGGAGTTTGCAACTGAAAAGAAACTTTGTGTTCCCAACAAGCTAGGTGAAGGACGGCTTTCACACACACTTATCTCTCAGAACTGAGCAAGTGGAGAGACGTTCGTTCATCTAGCACCAAGGGAACGGGTTGCAGGAGACACTTTTTCTCTGCTTTCTCAGTCTGTTTCCTAGTGCCGGATTGAAGTTCCTGCAGTTTTCACTGTCAAACCGAGTTGGAGCTTGTACCTCCCCATATATATGTATGGAATGGAGTTTGCAACTGAAAAGAAACTTTGTGTTCCCAACAAGCTAGGTGAAGTACGGCTTTCAAACACACTTATCTCTCAGAACTGAGCAAGTGGAGAGACGTTCGTTCATCTAGCACCAAGGGAACGGGTTGCAGGAGACACTTTTTCTCTGCTTTCTCAGTCTGTTTCCTAGTGGCGGTTTGAAGTTCCTGCAGATTTCACTGTAAAACCGAGTTGGAGCTCGTACCTCCCCATATATATGTATGGAATGGAGTTTGCAACTGAAAAGAAACTTTGTGTTCCCAACAAGCTAGGTGAAGGACGGCTTTCACACACACTTATCTCTCAGAACTGAGCAAGTGGAGAGACGTTCGTTCATCTAGCACCAAGGGAACGGGTTGCAGGAGACACTTTTTCTCTGCTTTCTCAGTCTGTTTCCTAGTGCCGGTTTGAAGTTCCTGCACTTTTCACTGTCAAACCGAGTTGGAGCTTGTACCTCCCCATATATATGTATGGAATGGAGTTTGCAACTGAAAAGAAACTTTGTGTTCCCAACAAGCTAGGTGAAGGACGGCTTTCAAACACACTTATCTCTCAGAACTGAGCAAGTGGAGAGACGTTCGTTCATCTAGCACCAAGGGAACGGGTTGCAGGAGACACTTTTTCTCTGCTTTCTCAGTCTGTTTCCTAGTGCCGGTTTGAAGTTCCTGCAGTTTTCACTGTAAAACCGAGTTGGAGCTAGTACCTCCCCATATATATGTATGGAATGGAGTTTGCAACTGAAAAGAAACTTTGTGTTCCCAACAAGCTAGGTGAAGGACGGCTTTCACACACACTTATCTCTCAGAACTGAGCAAGTGGAGAGACGTTCGTTCATCTAGCACCAAGGGAACGGGTTGCAGGAGACACTTTTTCTCTGCTTTCTCAGTCTGTTTCCTAGTGCCGGTTTGAAGTTCCTGCACTTTTCACTGTCAAACCGAGTTGGAGCTTGTACCTCCCCATATATATGTATGGAATGGAGTTTGCAACTGAAAAGAAACTTTGTGTTCCCAACAAGGTAGGTGAAGGACGGCTTTCAAACACACTTATCTCTCAGAACTGAGCAAGTGGAGAGACGTTCGTTCATCTAGCACCAAGGGAACGGGTTGCAGGAGACACTTTTTCTCTGCTTTCTCAGTCTGTTTCCTAGTGCCGGTTTGAAGTTCCTGCAGTTTTCACTGTAAAACCGAGTTGGAGCTAGTACCTCCCCATATATATGTATGGAATGGAGTTTGCAACTGAAAAGAAACTTTGTGTTCCCAACAAGCTAGGTGAAGGACGGCTTTCACACACACTTATCTCTCAGAACTGAGCAAGTGGACAGACGTTCGTTCATCTAGCACCAAGGGAACGGGTTGCAGGAGACACTTTTTCTCTGCTTTCTCAGTCTGTTTCCTAGTGCCGGATTGAAGTTCCTGCAGTTTTCACTGTCAAACCGAGTTGGAGCTTGTACCTCCCCATATATATGTATGGAATGGAGTTTGCAACTGAAAAGAAACTTTGTGTTCCCATCAAGCTAGGTGAAGGACGGCTTTCACACACACTTATCTCTCAGAACTGAGCAATTGGAGAGACGTTCGTTCATCTAGCACCAAGGGAACGGGTTGCAGGAGACACTTTTTCTCTGCTTTCTCAGTCTGTTTCCTAGTGCCGGTTTGAAGTTCCTGCAGTTTTCACTGTCAATCCGAGTTGGACCTTGTACCTCCCCATATATATGTATGGAATGGAGTTTGCAACTGAAAAGAAACTTTGTGTTCCCAACAAGCTAGGTGAAGGACGGCTTTCAAACACACTTATTTCTCAGAACTGAGCAAGTGGAGAGACGTTCGTTCATCTAGCACCAAGGGAACGGGTTGCAGGAGACACTATTTCTCTGCTTTCTCAGTCTGTTTCCTAGTGCCGGTTTGAAGTTCCTGCAGTTTTCACTGTAAAACCGAGTTGGAGCTAGTACCTCCCCATATATATGTATGGAATGGAGTTTGCAACTGAAAAGAAACTTTGTGTTCCCAACAAGCTAGGTGAAGTACGGCTTTCACACACACAAATCTCTCAGAACTGAGCAATTGGAGAGACGTTCGTTCATCTAGCACCATGGGAACGGGTTGCAGGAGACACTTTTTCTCTGCTTTCTCAGTCTGTTTCCTAGTGCCGGTTTGAAGTTCCTGCAGTTTTCACTGTCAATCCGAGTTGGACCTTGTACCTCCCCATATATATGTATGGAATGGAGTTTGCAACTGAAAAGTAACTTTGTGTTCCCAACAAGCTAGGTGAAGGACTGCTTTCAAACACACTTATCTCTCAGAACTGAGCAAGTGGAGAGACGTTCGTTCATCTAGCACCAAGGGAACGGGTTGCAGGAGACACTTTTTCTCTGCTTTCTCAGTCTGTTTCCTAGTGCCGGTTTGAAGTTCCTGCAGTTTTCACTGTCAAACCGAGTTGGAGCTAGTACCTCCCCATATATATGTATGGAATGGAGTTTGCAACTGAAAAGAAACTTTGTGTTCCCAACAAGCTAGGTGAAGGACGGCTTTCACACACACTTATCTCTCAGAACTGAGCAAGTGGAGAGACGTTCGTTCATCTAGCACCAAGGGAACGGGTTGCAGGAGACACTTTTTGTCAGCTTTCTCAATTTGTTTCCTATTGCCGGTTTGAAGTTCCTGCAGTTTTCACTGTCAAACGGAGTTGGAGCTAGTACCTCCCCATATATATGTATGGAATGGAGTTTGCAACTGAAAAGAAACTTTGTGTTCCCATCAAGCTAGGTGAAGGACGGCTTTCACACACACTTATCTCTTAGAACTGAGCAATTGGAGAGACGTTCGTTCATCTAGCACCAAGGGAACGGGTTGCAGGAGACACTTTTTCTCTGCTTTCTCAGTCTGTTTCCTAGTGCCGGTTTGAAGTTCCTGCAGTTTTCACTGTCAATCCGAGTTGGACCTTGTACCTCCCCATATATATGTATGGAATGGAGTTTGCAACTGAAAAGAAACTTTGTGTTCCCAACAAGCTAGGTGAAGGACGGCTTTCAAACACACTTATTTCTCAGAACAGAGCAAGTGGAGAGACGTTCGTTCATCTAGCACAAAGGGAACGGGTTGCAGGAGACACTATTTCTCTGCTTTCTCAGTCTGTTTCCTAGTGCCGGTTTGAAGTTCCTGCAGTTTTCACTGTAAAACCGAGTTGGAGCTAGTACCTCCCCATATATATGTATGGAATGGAGTTTGCAACTGAAAAGAAACTTTGTGTTCCCAACAAGCTAGGTGAAGTACGGCTTTCACACACACTTATCTCTCAGAACTGAGCAATTGGAGAGACGTTCGTTCATCTAGCACCAAGGGAACGGGTTGCAGGAGACACTTTTTCTCTGCTTTCTCAGTCTGTTTCCTAGTGCCGGTTTGAAGTTCCTGCAGTTTTCACTGTCAATCCGAGTTGGACCTTGTACCTCCCCATATATATGTATGGAATGGAGTTTGCAACTGAAAAGAAACTTTGTGTTCCCAACAAGCTAGGTGAAGGACTGCTTTCAAACACACTTATCTCTCAGAACTGAGCAAGTGGAGAGACGTTCGTTCATCTAGCACCAAGGGAACGGGTTGCAGGAGACACTTTTTCTCTGCTTTCTCAGTCTGTTTCCTAGTGCCGGTTTGAAGTTCCTGCAGTTTTCACTGTCAAACCGAGTTGGAGCTAGTACCTCCCCATATATATGTATGGAATGGAGTTTGCAACTGAAAAGAAACTTTGTGTTCCCAACAAGCTAGGTGAAGGACGGCTTTCACACACACTTATCTCTCAGAACTGAGCAAGTGGAGAGACGTTCGTTCATCTAGCACCAAGGGAACGGGTTGCAGGAGACACTTTTTGTCAGCTTTCTCAATTTGTTTCCTATTGCCGGTTTGAAGTTCCTGCAGTTTTCACTGTCAAACGGAGTTGGAGCTAGTACCTCCCCATATATATGTATGGAATGGAGTTTGCAACTGAAAAGAAACTTTGTGTTCCCATCAAGCTAGGTGAAGGACGGCTTTCACACACACTTATCTCTTAGAACTGAGCAATTGGAGAGACGTTCGTTCATCTAGCACCAAGGGAACGGGTTGCAGGAGACACTTTTTCTCTGCTTTCTCAGTCTGTTTCCTAGTGCCGGTTTGAAGTTCCTGCAGTTTTCACTGTCAATCCGAGTTGGACCTTGTACCTCCCCATATATATGTATGGAATGGAGTTTGCAACTGAAAAGAAACTTTGTGTTCCCAACAAGCTAGGTGAAGGACGGCTTTCAAACACACTTATTTCTCAGAACTGAGCAAGTGGAGAGACGTTCGTTCATCTAGCACAAAGGGAACGGGTTGCAGGAGACACTATTTCTCTGCTTTCTCAGTCTGTTTCCTAGTGCCGGTTTGAAGTTCCTGCAGTTTTCACTGTAAAACCGAGTTGGAGCTAGTACCTCCCCATATATATGTATGGAATGGAGTTTGCAACTGAAAAGAAACTTTGTGTTCCCAACAAGCTAGGTGAAGTACGGCTTTCACACACACTTATCTCTCAGAACTGAGCAATTGGAGAGACGTTCGTTCATCTAGCACCAAGGGAACGGGTTGCAGGAGACACTTTTTCTCTGCTTTCTCAGTCTGTTTCCTAGTGCCGGTTTGAAGTTCCTGCAGTTTTCACTGTCAATCCGAGTTGGACCTTGTACCTCCCCATATATATATATGGAATGGAGTTTGCAACTGAAAAGAAACTTTGTGTTCCCAACAAGCTAGGTGAAGTACGGCTTTCACACACACTTATCTCTCAGAACTGAGCAATTGGAGAGACGTTCGTTCATCTAGCACCAAGGTAACGGGTTGCAGGAGACACTTTTTCTCTGCTTTCTCAGTCTGTTTCCTAGTGCCGGTTTGAAGTTCCTGCAGTTTTCACTGTCAATCCGAGTTGGACCTTGTACCTCCCCATATATATGTATGGAATGGAGTTTGCAACTGAAAAGAAACTTTGTGTTCCCAACAAGCTAGGTGAAGGACGGCTTTCAAACACACTTATCTCTCAGAACTGAGCAAGTGGAGAGACGTTCGTTCATCTAGCACCAAGGGAACGGGTTGCAGGAGACACTTTTTCTCTGCTTTCTCAGTCTGTTTCCTAGTGCCGGTTTGAAGTTCCTGCAGATTTCACTGTAAAACCGAGTTGGAGCTAGTACCTCCCCATATATATGTATGGAATGGAGTTTGCAACTGAAAAGAAACTTTGTGTTCCCAACAAGCTAGGTGAAGAACGGCTTTCACACACACTTATCTCTCAGAACTGAGCAAGTGGAGAGACGTTCGTTCATCTAGCACCAAGGGAACGGGTTGCAGGAGACACTTTTTCTCTGCTTTCTCAGTCTGTTTCCTAGTGCCGGTTTGAAGTTCCTGCACTTTTCACTGTCAAACCGAGTTGGAGCTTGTACCTCCCCATATATATGTATGGAATGGAGTTTGCAACTGAAAAGAAACTTTGTGTTCCCAACAAGCTAGGTGAAGGACGGCTTTCAAACACACTTATCTCTCAGAACTGAGCAAGTGGAGAGACGTTCGTTCATCTAGCACCAAGGGTACGGGTTGCAGGAGACACTTTTTCTCTGCTTTCTCAGTCTGTTTCCTAGTGCCGGTTTGAAGTTCCTGCAGTTTTCACTGTAAAACCGAGTTGGAGCTAGTACCTCCCCATATATATGTATGGAATGGAGTTTGCAAGTGAAAAGAAACTTTGTGTTCCCAACAAGCTAGGTGAAGGACGGCTTTCACACACACTTATTTCTCAGAACTGAGCAAGTGGAGAGACGTTCGTTCATCTAGCACCAAGGGAACGGGTTGCAGGAGACACTTTTTCTCTGCTTTCTCAGTCTGTTTCCTAGTGCCGGTTTGAAGTTCCTGCACTTTTCACTGTCAAACCGAGTTGGACCTTGTACCTCCCCATATATATGTATGGAATGGAGTTTGCAACTGAAAAGAAACTTTGTGTTCCCAACAAGCTAGGTGAAGGACGGCTTTCAAACACACTTATCTCTCAGAACTGAGCAAGTGGAGAGACGTTCGTTCATCTAGCACCAAGGGAACGGGTTGCAGGAGACACTTTTTCTCTGCTTTCTCACTCTGTTTCCTAGTGCCGGTTTGAAGTTCCTGCAGTTTTCACTGTAAAACCGAGTTGGAGCTAGTACCTCCCCATATATATGTATGGAATGGAGTTTGCAACTGAAAAGAAACTTTGTGTTCCCAACAAGCTAGGTGAAGGACGGCTTTCACACACACTTATCTCTCAGAACTGAGCAAGTGGAGAGACGTTCGTTCATCTAGCACCAAGGGAACGGGTTGCAGGAGACACATTTTCTCTGCTTTCTCAGTCTGTTTCCTAGTGCCGGTTTGAAGTTCCTGCAGTTTTCACTGTCAATCCGAGTTGGACCTTGTACCTCCCCATATATATGTATGGAATGGAGTTTGCAACTGAAAAGAAACTTTGTGTTCTCAACAAGCTAGGTGAAGGACGGCTTTCACACACACTTATCTCTCAGAACTGAGCAAGTGGAGAGACGTTCGTTCATCTAGCACCAAGGGAACGGGTTGCAGGAGACACTTTTTCTCTGCTTTCTCAGTCTGTTTCCTAGTGCCGGTTTGAAGTTCCTGCAGTTTTCACTGTCAAACCGTGTTGGAGCTTGTACCTCCCCATATATATGTATGGAATGGAGTTTGCAACTGAAAAGAAACTTTGTGTTCCCAACAAGCTATGTGAAGGACGGCTTTCACACACAATTATCTCTCAGAACTGAGCAAGGGGAGAGACGTTCGTTCATCTAGCACCAAGGGAACGGGTTGCAGGAGACACTTTTTCTCTGCTTTCTCAGTCTGTTTCCTAGTGCCGGTTTAAAGTTCCTGCAGTTTTCACTGTCAAACCGAGTTTGAGCTTGTACCTCCCCATATATATGTATGGATTGGAGTTTGCAACTGAAAAGAAACTTTGTGTTCCCAAAAAGCTAGGTGAAGGACGGCTTTCACACACACTTATCTCTCAGAACTGAGCAAGTGGAGAGACGTTCGTTCATCTAGCACCAAGGGAACGGGTTGCAGGAGACACTTTTTGTCAGCTTTCTCAATTTGTTTCCTAGTGCCGGTTTGAAGTTCCTGCAGTTTTCACTGTCAAACCGAGTTGGAGCTAGTACCTCCCCATATATATGTATGGAATGGAGTTTGCAACTGAAAAGAAACTTTGTGTTCCCAACAAGCTAGGTGAAGGACGGCTTTCACACACACTTATCTCTCAGAACAGAGCAATTGGAGAGACGTTCGTTCATCTAGCACCAAGGGAACGGGTTGCAGGAGACACATTTTCTCTGCTTTCTCAGTCTGTTTCCTAGTGCCGGTTTGAAGTTCCTGCAGTTTTCACTGTCAATCCGAGTTGGAGCTAGTACCTCCCCATATATATGTATGGAATGGAGTTTGCAACTGAAAAGAAACTTTGTGTTCCCAAAAAGCTAGGTGAAGGACGGCTTTCACACGCACATATCTCTCAGAACTGAGCAAGTGGAGAGACGTTCGTTCATCTAGCACCAAGGGAACGGGTTGCAGGAGACACTTTTTCTCTGCTTTCTCAGTCTGTTTCCTAGTGCCGGTTTGAAGTTCCTGCAGTTTTCATTCTCAAACCGATTTGGAGCTAGTACCTCCCCATGTAAATGTATGGAATGGAGTTTGCAACTGAAAAGAATCTTTGTGTTCCCAACAAGCTTGGTGAAGAGCGGCTTTCACACACACTTAACTCTCAGAACTGAGCAAGTGGAGAGACGTTCGTTCATCTAGCACCAAGGGAACGGGTTGCAGGAGACACTTTTTCTCTGCTTTCTCAGTCTGTTTCCTAGTGCCGGTTTGAAGTTCCTGCAGTTATCACTGTAAAACCGAGTTGGAGCTAGTACCTCCCCATATATATGTATGGAATGGAGTTTGCAACTGAAAAGAAACTTTGTGTTCCCAACAAGCTAGGTGAAGGACCGCTTTCACACACACTTATCTCTCAGAACTGAGCAAGTGGAGAGACGTTCGTTCATCTAGCACCAAGGGAACGGGTTGCAGGAGACACTTTTTCTCTGCTTTCTCAGTCTGTTTCCTAGTGCCGGTTTGAAGTTCCTGCAGTTTTCACTGTAAAACCGAGTTGGAGCTTCTACCTCCCCATATGTATGTATGGAATGGAGTTTGCAACTGAAAAGAAACTTTGTGTTCCCAACAAGCTAGGTGAAGGACGGCTTTCACACACACTTATCTCTCAGAACAGAGCAATTGGAGAGACGTTCGTTCATCTAGCACCAAGGGAACGGGTTGCAGGAGACACTTTTTCTCTGCTTTCTCAGTCTGTTTCCTAGTGCCGGTTTGAAGTTCCTGCAGTTTTCACTGTCAAACCGAGTTGGAGCTAGTACCTCCCCATGTATATGTATGGAATGGAGTTTGCAACTGAAAAGAAACTTTGTGTTCCCAAAAAGCTAGGTGAAGGACGGCTTTCACACGCACATATCTCTCAGAACTGAGCAAGTGGAGAGACGTTCGTTCATCTAGCACCAAGGGAACGGGTTGCAGGAGACACTTTTTCTCTGCTTTCTCAGTCTGTTTCCTAGTGCCGGTTTGAAGTTCCTGCAGTTTTCATTCTCAAACCGATTTGGAGCTAGTACCTCCCCATATAAATGTATGGAATGGAGTTTGCAACTGAAAAGAAACTTTGTGTTCCCAACAAGCTTGGTGAAGAGCGGCTTTCACACACACTTAACTCTCAGAACTGAGCAAGTGGAGAGACGTTCGTTCATCTAGCACCAAGGGAACGGGTTGCAGGAGACACTTTTTCTCTGCTTTCTCAGTCTGTTTCCTAGTGCCGGTTTGAAGTTCCTGCAGTTATCACTGTAAAACCGAGTTGGAGCTTCTACCTCCCCATATATATGTATGGAATGGAGTTTGCAACTGAAAAGAAACTTTGTGTTCCCAACAAGCTGGGTGAAGGACCGCTTTCATACACACTTATCTCTCAGAACTGAGTAAGTGGAGAGACGTTCGTTCATCTAGCACCAAGGGAACGGGTTGCAGGAGACACTTTTTCTCTGCTTTCTCAGTCTGTTTCCTAGTGCCGGTTTGAAGTTCCTGCAGTTTTCACTGTCAATCCGAGTTTGACCTTGTACCTCCCCATATATATGTATGGAATGGAGTTTGCAACTGAAAAGAAACTTTGTGTTCCCAACAAGCTAGGTGAAGGACGGCTTTCAAACACACTTATCTCTCAGAACTGAGCAAGTGGAGAGACGTTCGTTCATCTAGCACCAAGGGAACGGGTTGCAGGAGACACTTTTTCTCTGCTTTCTCAGTCTGTTTCCTAGTGCCGGTTTGAAGTTCCTGCAGTTTTCACTGTAAAACCGAGTTGGAGCTAGTACCTCCCCATATATATGTATGGAATGGAGTTTGCAACTGAAAAGAAACTTTGTGTTCCCAACAAGCTAGGTGAAGGACGGCTTTCACACACACTTATCTCTCAGAACTGAGCAAGTGGAGAGACGTTCGTTCATCTAGCACCAAGGGAACGGGTTGCAGGAGACACTTTTTCTCTGCTTTCTCAGTCTGTTTCCTAGTGCCGGTTTGAAGTTCCTGCAGTTTTCACTGTCAAACCGAGTTGGAGCTTGTACCTCCCCATATATATGTATGGAATGGAGTTTGCAACTGAAAAGAAACTTTGTGTTCCCAACAAGCTAGGTGAAGTACGGCTTTCACACACACTTATCTCTCAGAACTGAGCAATTGGAGAGACGTTCGTTCATCTAGCACCAAGGGAACGGGTTGCAGGAGACACTTTTTCTCTGCTTTCTCAGTTTGTTTCCTAGTGCCGGTTTGAAGTTCCTGCAGTTTTCACTGTCAAACCGAGTTGGAGCTTGTACCTAACCATATATATGTATGGAATGGTGTTTGCAACTGAAAAGAAACTTTGTGTTCCCAACAAGCTAGGTGAAGTATGGCTTTCACACACACTTATCTCTCAGAACTGAGCAAGTGGAGAGACGTTCGTTCATCTAGCACCAAGGGAACGGGTTGCAGGAGACACTATTTCTCTGCTTTCTCAGTCTGTTTCCTAGTGCCGGTTTGAAGTTCCTGCAGTTTTCACTGTCAAACCGAGTTGGAGCTTGTACATCCCCATATATATGTATGGAATGGAGTTTGCAACTGAAAAGAAACTTTGTGTTCCCAACAAGCTATGTGAAGGACGGCTTTCACACACACTTATCTCTCAGAACTGAGCAAGTGGAGAGACGTTCGTTCATCTAGCACCAAGGGAACGGGTTGCAGGAGACACTTTTTCTCTGCTTTCTCAGTCTGTTTCCTAGTGCCGGTTTGAAGTTCCTGCAGTTTTCACTGTCAAACCGAGTTGGAGCTTGTACCTCCCCATATATATGTATGGAATGGAGTTTGCAACTGAAAAGAAACTTTGTGTTCCCAACAAGCTATGTGAAGGACGGCTTTCACAAACAATTATCTCTCAGAACTGAGCAAGTGGAGAGACGTTCGTTCATCTAGCACCAAGGGAACGGGTTGCAGGAGACACTTTTTCTCTGCTTTCTCAGTCTGTTTCCTAGTGCCGGTTTAAAGTTCCTGCAGTTTTCACTGTCAAACCGAGTTGGAGCTTGTACCTCCCCATATATATGTATGGATTGGAGTTTGCAACTGAAAAGAAACTTTGTGTTCCCAAAAAGCTAGGTGAAGGACGGCTTTCACACACACTTATCTCTCAGAACTGAGCAAGTGGAGAGACGTTCGTTCATCTAGCACCAAGGGAACGGGTTGCAGGAGACACTTTTTCTCTGCTTTCTCAGTCTGTTTCCTAGTGCCGGTTTGAAGTTCCTGCAGTTATCACTGTAAAACCGAGTTGGAGCTTGTACCTCCCCATATATATGTATGGAATGGAGTTTGCAACTGAAAAGAAACTTTGTGTTCCCAACAAGCTAGGTGAAGGACGGCTTTCACACACACTTATCTCTCAGAACTGAGCAAGTGGAGAGACGTTCGTTCATCTAGCACCAAGGGAACGGGTTGCAGGAGACACTTTTTCTCTGCTTTCTCAGTCTGTTTCCTAGTGCCGGTTTGAAGTTCCTGCAGTTTTCACTGTCAAACCGAGTTGGAGCTTGTACCTCCCCATATATATGTATGGAATGGAGTTTGCAACTGAAAAGAAACTTTGTGTTCCCAACAAGCTAGGTGAAGGACGGCTTTCACACACACTTATCTCTCAGAACTGAGCAAGTGGAGAGACGTTCGTTCATCTAGCACCAAGGGAACGGGTTGCAGGAGACACTTTTTCTCTGCTTTCTCAGTCTGTTTCCTAGTGCCGGTTTGAAGTTCCTGCAGTTTTCACTGTCAAACCGAGTTGGAGGTTGTACCAACCCATATATATGTATGGAATGGAGTTTGCAACTGAAAAGAAACTTTGTGTTCCCAACAAGCTAGGTGAAGGACGGCTTTCACACACACTTATCTCTCAGAACTGAGCAAGTGGAGAGACGTTCGTTTATCTAGCACCAAGGGAACGGGTTGCAGGAGACACTTTTTCTTTGCTTTCTCAGTCTGTTTCCTAGTGCCGGTTTAAAGTTCCTGCAGTTTTCACTGTCAAACCGAGTTGGAGCTTGTACCTCCCCATATATATGTATGGATTGGAGTTTGCAACTGAAAAGAAACTTTGTGTTCCCAAAAAGCTAGGTGAAGGACGGCTTTCACACACACTTATCTCTCAGAACTGAGCAAGTGGAGAGACGTTCGTTCATCTAGCACCAAGGGAACGGGTTGCAGGAGACACTTTTTGTCAGCTTTCTCAATTTGTTTCCTATTGCCGGTTTGAAGTTCCTGCAGTTTTCACTGTCAAACGGAGTTGGAGCTAGTACCTCCCCATATATATGTATGGAATGGAGTTTGCAACTGAAAAGAAACTTTGTGTTCCCAACAAGCTAGGTGAAGGACGGCTTTCACACACACTTATCTCTCAGAACTGAGCAAGTGGAGAGACGTTCGTTCATCTAGCACCAAGGGAACGGGTTGCAGGAGACACTTTTTCTCTGCTTTCTCAGTCTGTTTCCTAGTGCCGGTTTGAAGTTCCTGCAGTTTTCACTGTCAAACCGAGTTGGAGCTTGTACCTCCCCATATATATGTATGGAATGGAGTTTGCAACTGAAAAGAAACTTTGTGTTCCCAACAAGCTATGTGAAGGACGGCTTTCACACACAATTATCTCTCAGAACTGAGCAAGTGGAGAGACGTTCGTTCATCTAGCACCAAGGGAACGGGTTGCAGGAGACACTTTTTCTCTGCTTTCTCAGTCTGTTTCCTAGTGCCGGTTTAAAGTTCCTGCAGTTTTCACTGTCAAACCGAGTTGGAGCTTGTACCTCCCCATATATATGTATGGAATGGAGTTTGCAACTGAAAAGAAACTTTGTGTTCCCAAAAAGCTAGGTGAAGGACTGCTTTCACACACACTTATCTCTCAGAACTGAGCATGTGGAGAGACGTTCGTTCATGTAGCACAAAGGGAACGGGATGCAGGAGACACTTTTTCTCTGCTTTCTCAGTCTGTTTCCTAGTGCCGGTTTGAAGTTCCTGCAGTTTTCACTGTCAAACCGAGTTGGAGCTTGTACCTCCCCATATATATGTATGGAATGGAGTTTGCAACTGAAAAGAAACTTTGTGTTCCCAACAAGCTAGGTGAAGGACGGCTTTCACACACACTTATCTCTCAGAACTGAGCAAGTGGAGAGACGTTCGTTCATCTAGCACCAAGGGAACGGGTTGCAGGAGACACTTTTTCTCTGCTTTCTCAGTCTGTTTCCTAGTGCCGGTTTGAAGTTCCTGCAGTTTTCACTGTCAAACCGATTTGGAGGTTGTACCAACCCATATATATGTATGGAATGGAGTTTGCAACTGAAAAGAAACTTTGTGTTCCCAACAAGCTAGGTGAAGGACGGCTTTCACACACACTTATCTCTCAGAACTGAGCAAGTGGGGAGACGTTCGTTCATCTAGCACCAAGGGAACGGGTTGCAGGAGACACTTTTTCTCTGCTTTCTCAGTCTGTTTCCTAGTGCCGGTTTAAAGTTCCTGCAGTTTTCACTGTCAAACCGAGTTGGAGCTTGTACCTCCCCATATATATGTATGGAATGGAGTTTGCAACTGAAAAGAAACTTTGTGTTCCCAACAAGCTAGGTGAAGGACGGCTTTCACACACACTTATCTCTCAGAACTGAGCA
The DNA here is from genome assembly GCF_036321535.1 of Camelus dromedarius. Classification (NCBI taxonomy): domain Eukaryota; kingdom Metazoa; phylum Chordata; class Mammalia; order Artiodactyla; family Camelidae; genus Camelus; species Camelus dromedarius. The sequence continues at coordinate 1,385,788 of NW_026989746.1, forward strand.
AGTGGAGAGACGTTCGTTCATCTAGCACCAAGGGAACGGGTTGCAGGAGACACTTTTTCTCTGCTTTCTCAGTCTGTTTCCTAGTGCCGGTTTGAAGTTCCTGCAGTTTTCACTGTCAAACCGAGTTGGAGCTTGTACCTCCCCATATATATGTATGGAATGGAGTTTGCACCTGAAAAGAAACTTTGTGTTCCCAACAAGCTATGTGAAGGACGGCTTTCACACACAATTATCTCTCAGAACTGAGCAAGTGGAGAGACGTTCGTTCATCTAGCACCAAGTGAACGGGTTGCAGGAGACACTTTTTCTCTGCTTTCTCAGTCTGTTTCCTAGTGCCGGTTTAAAGTTCCTGCAGTTTTCACTGTCAAACCGAGTTGGAGCTTTTACCTCCCCATATATATGTATGGATTGGAGTTTGCAACTGAAAAGAAACTTTGTGTTCCCAAAAAGCTAGGTGAAGGACTGCTTTCACACACACTTATCTCTCAGAACTGAGCATGTGGAGAGACGTTCGTTCATCTAGCACAAAGGGAACGGGTTGCAGGAGACACTTTTTCTCTGCTTTCTCAGTCTGTTTCCTAGTGCCGGTTTGAAGTTCCTGCAGTTTTCACTGTCAAACCGAGTTGGAGCTAGTACCTCCCCATATATATGTATGGAATGGAGTTTGCAACTGAAAAGAAACTTTGTGTTCCCAACAAGCTAGGTGAAGGACGGCTTTCACACACACTTATCTCTCAGAACAGAGCAATTGGAGAGACGTTCGTTCATCTAGCACCAAGGGAACGGGTTGCAGGAGACACATTTTCTCTGCTTTCTCAGTCTGTTTCCTAGTGCCGGTTTGAAGTTCCTGCAGTTTTCACTGTCAATCCGAGTTGGAGCTAGTACCTCCCCATATATATGTATGGAATGGAGTTTGCAACTGAAAAGAAACTTTGTGTTCCCAAAAAGCTAGGTGAAGGACGGCTTTCACACGCACATATCTCTCAGAACTGAGCAAGTGGAGAGACGTTCGTTCATCTAGCACCAAGGGAACGGGTTGCAGGAGACACTTTTTCTCTGCTTTCTCAGTCTGTTTCCTAGTGCCGGTTTAAAGTTCCTGCAGTTTTCACTGTCAAACCGAGTTGGAGCTTGTACCTCCCCATATATATGTATGGAATGGAGTTTGCAACTGAAAAGAAACTTTGTGTTCCCAACAAGCTAGGTGAAGGACGGCTTTCACACACACTTATCTCTCAGAACTGAGCAAGTGGAGAGACGTTCGTTCATCTAGCACCAAGGGAACGGGTTGCAGGAGACACTTTTTCTCTGCTTTCTCAGTCTGTTTCCTAGTGCCGGTTTGAAGTTCCTGCAGTTTTCACTGTCAAACCGAGTTGGAGCTTGTACCTCCCCATATATATGTATGGAATGGAGTTTGCACCTGAAAAGAAACTTTGTGTTCCCAACAAGCTATGTGAAGGACGGCTTTCACACACAATTATCTCTCAGAACTGAGCAAGTGGAGAGACGTTCGTTCATCTAGCACCAAGTGAACGGGTTGCAGGAGACACTTTTTCTCTGCTTTCTCAGTCTGTTTCCTAGTGCCGGTTTAAAGTTCCTGCAGTTTTCACTGTCAAACCGAGTTGGAGCTTTTACCTCCCCATATATATGTATGGATTGGAGTTTGCAACTGAAAAGAAACTTTGTGTTCCCAAAAAGCTAGGTGAAGGACTGCTTTCACACACACTTATCTCTCAGAACTGAGCATGTGGAGAGACGTTCGTTCATCTAGCACAAAGGGAACGGGTTGCAGGAGACACTTTTTCTCTGCTTTCTCAGTCTGTTTCCTAGTGCCGGTTTGAAGTTCCTGCAGTTTTCACTGTCAAACCGAGTTGGAGCTAGTACCTCCCCATATATATGTATGGAATGGAGTTTGCAACTGAAAAGAAACTTTGTGTTCCCAACAAGCTAGGTGAAGGACGGCTTTCACACACACTTATCTCTCAGAACAGAGCAATTGGAGAGACGTTCGTTCATCTAGCACCAAGGGAACGGGTTGCAGGAGACACATTTTCTCTGCTTTCTCAGTCTGTTTCCTAGTGCCGGTTTGAAGTTCCTGCAGTTTTCACTGTCAATCCGAGTTGGAGCTAGTACCTCCCCATATATATGTATGGAATGGAGTTTGCAACTGAAAAGAAACTTTGTGTTCCCAAAAAGCTAGGTGAAGGACGGCTTTCACACGCACATATCTCTCAGAACTGAGCAAGTGGAGAGACGTTCGTTCATCTAGCACCAAGGGAACGGGTTGCAGGAGACACTTTTTCTCTGCTTTCTCAGTCTGTTTCCTAGTGCCGGTTTGAAGTTCCTGCAGTTTTCATTCTCAAACCGATTTGGAGCTAGTACCTCCCCATATAAATGTATGGAATGGAGTTTGCAACTGAAAAGAATCTTTGTGTTCCCAACAAGCTTGGTGAAGAGCGGCTTTCACACACACTTAACTCTCAGAACTGAGCAAGTGGAGAGACGTTCGTTCATCTAGCACCAAGGGAACGGGTTGCAGGAGACACTTTTTCTCTGCTTTCTCAGTCTGTTTCCTAGTGCCGGTTTGAAGTTCCTGCAGTTATCACTGTAAAACCGAGTTGGAGCTAGTACCTCCCCATATATATGTATGGAATGGAGTTTGCAACTGAAAAGAAACTTTGTGTTCCCAACAAGCTAGGTGAAGGACCGCTTTCACACACACTTATCTCTCAGAACTGAGCAAGTGGAGAGACGTTCGTTCATCTAGCACCAAGGGAACGGGTTGCAGGAGACACTTTTTCTCTGCTTTCTCAGTCTGTTTCCTAGTGCCGGTTTGAAGTTCCTGCAGTTTTCACTGTAAAACCGAGTTGGAGCTTCTACCTCCCCATATGTATGTATGGAATGGAGTTTGCAACTGAAAAGAAACTTTGTGTTCCCAACAAGCTAGGTGAAGGACGGCTTTCACACACACTTATCTCTCAGAACAGAGCAATTGGAGAGACGTTCGTTCATCTAGCACCAAGGGAACGGGTTGCAGGAGACACTTTTTCTCTGCTTTCTCAGTCTGTTTCCTAGTGCCGGTTTGAAGTTCCTGCAGTTTTCACTGTCAAACCGAGTTGGAGTTAGTACCTCCCCATATATATGTATGGAATGGAGTTTGCAACTGAAAAGAAACTTCGTGTTCCCAAAAAGCTAGGTGAAGGACGGCTTTCACACGCACATATCTCTCAGAACTGAGCAAGTGGAGAGACGTTCGTTCATCTAGCACCAAGGGAACGGGTTGCAGGAGACACTTTTTCTCTGCTTTCTCAGTCTGTTTCCTAGTGCCGGTTTGAAGTTCCTGCAGTTTTCATTCTCAAACCGATTTGGAGCTAGTACCTCCCCATATAAATGTATGGAATGGAGTTTGCAACTGAAAAGAAACTTTGTGTTCCCAACAAGCTTGGTGAAGAGCGGCTTTCACACACACTTAACTCTCAGAACTGAGCAAGTGGAGAGACGTTCGTTCATCTAGCACCAAGGGAACGGGTTGCAGGAGACACTTTTTCTCTGCTTTCTCAGTCTGTTTCCTAGTGCCGGTTTGAAGTTCCTGCAGTTATCACTGTAAAACCGAGTTGGAGCTTCTACCTCCCCATATATATGTATGGAATGGAGTTTGCAACTGAAAAGAAACTTTGTGTTCCCAACAAGCTAGGTGAAGGACCGCTTTCATACACACTTATCTCTCAGAACTGAGTAAGTGGAGAGACGTTCGTTCATCTAGCACCAAGGGAACGGGTTGCAGGAGACACTTTTTCTCTGCTTTCTCAGTCTGTTTCCTAGTGCCGGTTTGAAGTTCCTGCAGTTTTCACTGTCAATCCGAGTTTGACTTTGTACCTCCCCATATATATGTATGGAATGGAGTTTGCAACTGAAAAGAAACTTTGTGTTCCCAACAAGCTAGGTGAAGGACGGCTTTCAAACACACTTATCTCTCAGAACTGAGCAAGTGGAGAGACGTTCGTTCATCTAGCACCAAGGGAACGGGTTGCAGGAGACACTTTTTCTCTGCTTTCTCAGTCTGTTTCCTAGTGCCGGTTTGAAGTTCCTGCAGTTTTCACTGTAAAACCGAGTTGGAGCTAGTACCTCCCCATATATATGTATGGAATGGAGTTTGCAACTGAAAAGAAACTTTGTGTTCCCAACAAGCTAGGTGAAGGACGGCTTTCACACACACTTATCTCTCAGAACTGAGCAAGTGGAGAGACGTTCGTTCATCTAGCACCAAGGGAACGGGTTGCAGGAGACACTTTTTCTCTGCTTTCTCAGTCTGTTTCCTAGTGCCGGTTTGAAGTTCCTGCAGTTTTCACTGTCAAACCGAGTTGGAGCTTGTACCTCCCCATATATATGTATGGAATGGAGTTTGCAACTGAAAAGAAACTTTGTGTTCCCAACAAGCTAGGTGAAGTACGGCTTTCACACACACTTATCTCTCAGAACTGAGCAATTGGAGAGACGTTCGTTCATCTAGCACCAAGGGAACGGGTTGCAGGAGACACTTTTTCTCTGCTTTCTCAGTTTGTTTCCTAGTGCCGGTTTGAAGTTCCTGCAGTTTTCACTGTCAAACCGAGTTGGAGCTTGTACCTAACCATATATATGTATGGAATGGTGTTTGCAACTGAAAAGAAACTTTGTGTTCCCAACAAGCTAGGTGAAGTATGGCTTTCACACACACTTATCTCTCAGAACTGAGCAAGTGGAGAGACGTTCGTTCATCTAGCACCAAGGGAACGGGTTGCAGGAGACACTATTTCTCTGCTTTCTCAGTCTGTTTCCTAGTGCCGGTTTGAAGTTCCTGCAGTTTTCACTGTCAAACCGAGTTGGAGCTTGTACCTCCCCATATATATGTATGGAATGGAGTTTGCAACTGAAAAGAAACTTTGTGTTCCCAACAAGCTATGTGAAGGACGGCTTTCACACACACTTATCTCTCAGAACTGAGCAAGTGGAGAGACGTTCGTTCATCTAGCACCAAGGGAACGGGTTGCAGGAGACACTTTTTCTCTGCTTTCTCAGTCTGTTTCCTAGTGCCGGTTTGAAGTTCCTGCAGTTTTCACTGTCAAACCGAGTTGGAGCTTGTACCTCCCCATCTATATGTATGGAATGGAGTTTGCAACTGAAAAGAAACTTTGTGTTCCCAACAAGCTATGTGAAGGACGGCTTTCACAAACAATTATCTCTCAGAACTGAGCAAGTGGAGAGACGTTCGTTCATCTAGCACCAAGGGAACGGGTTGCAGGAGACACTTTTTCTCTGCTTTCTCAGTCTGTTTCCTAGTGCCGGTTTAAAGTTCCTGCAGTTTTCACTGTCAAACCGAGTTGGAGCTTGTACCTCCCCATATATATGTATGGATTGGAGTTTGCAACTGAAAAGAAACTTTGTGTTCCCAAAAAGCTAGGTGAAGGACGGCTTTCACACACACTTATCTCTCAGAACTGAGCAAGTGGAGAGACGTTCGTTCATCTAGCACCAAGGGAACGGGTTGCAGGAGACACTTTTTCTCTGCTTTCTCAGTCTGTTTCCTAGTGCCGGTTTGAAGTTCCTGCAGTTATCACTGTAAAACTGAGTTGGAGCTTGTACCTCCCCATATATATGTATGGAATGGAGTTTGCAACTGAAAAGAAACTTTGTGTTCCCAACAAGCTAGGTGAAGGACGGCTTTCACACACACTTATCTCTCAGAACTGAGCAAGTGGAGAGACGTTCGTTCATCTAGCACCAAGGGAACGGGTTGCAGGAGACACTTTTTCTCTGCTTTCTCAGTCTGTTCCCTAGTGCCGGTTTGAAGTTCCTGCAGTTTTCACTGTCAAACCGAGTTGGAGCTTGTACCTCCCCATATATATGTATGGAATGGAGTTTGCAACTGAAAAGAAACTTTGTGTTCCCAACAAGCTATGTGAAGGACGGCTTTCACACACACTTATCTCTCAGAACTGAGCAAGTGGAGAGACGTTCGTTCATCTAGCACCAAGGGAACGGGTTGCAGGAGACACTTTTTCTCTGCTTTCTCAGTCTGTTTCCTAGTGCCGGTTTGAAGTTCCTGCAGTTTTCACTGTCAAACCGAGTTGGAGCTTGTACCTCCCCATCTATATGTATGGAATGGAGTTTGCAACTGAAAAGAAACTTTGTGTTCCCAACAAGCTATGTGAAGGACGGCTTTCACAAACAATTATCTCTCAGAACTGAGCAAGTGGAGAGACGTTCGTTCATCTAGCACCAAGGGAACGGGTTGCAGGAGACACTTTTTCTCTGCTTTCTCAGTCTGTTTCCTAGTGCCGGTTTAAAGTTCCTGCAGTTTTCACTGTCAAACCGAGTTGGAGCTTGTACCTCCCCATATATATGTATGGATTGGAGTTTGCAACTGAAAAGAAACTTTGTGTTCCCAAAAAGCTAGGTGAAGGACGGCTTTCACACACACTTATCTCTCAGAACTGAGCAAGTGGAGAGACGTTCGTTCATCTAGCACCAAGGGAACGGGTTGCAGGAGACACTTTTTCTCTGCTTTCTCAGTCTGTTTCCTAGTGCCGGTTTGAAGTTCCTGCAGTTATCACTGTAAAACCGAGTTGGAGCTTGTACCTCCCCATATATATGTATGGAATGGAGTTTGCAACTGAAAAGAAACTTTGTGTTCCCAACAAGCTAGGTGAAGGACGGCTTTCACACACACTTATCTCTCAGAACTGAGCAAGTGGAGAGACGTTCGTTCATCTAGCACCAAGGGAACGGGTTGCAGGAGACACTTTTTCTCTGCTTTCTCAGTCTGTTCCCTAGTGCCGGTTTGAAGTTCCTGCAGTTTTCACTGTCAAACCGAGTTGGAGCTTGTACCTCCCCATATATATGTATGGAATGGAGTTTGCAACTGAAAAGAAACTTTGTGTTCCCAACAAGCTAGGTGAAGGACGGCTTTCACACACACTTATCTCTCAGAACTGAGCAAGTGGAGAGACGTTCGTTCATCTAGCACCAAGGGAACGGGTTGCAGGAGACACTTTTTCTCTGCTTTCTCAGTCTGTTTCCTAGTGCCGGTTTGAAGTTCCTGCAGTTTTCACTGTCAAACCGAGTTGGAGGTTGTACCAACCCATATATATGTATGGAATGGAGTTTGCAACTGAAAAGAAACTTTGTGTTCCCAACAAGCTAGGTGAAGGACGGCTTTCACACACACTTATCTCTCAGAACTGAGCAAGTGGAGAGACGTTCGTTTATCTAGCACCAAGGGAACGGGTTGCAGGAGACACTTTTTCTTTGCTTTCTCAGTCTGTTTCCTAGTGCCGGTTTAAAGTTCCTGCAGTTTTCACTGTCAAACCGAGTTGGAGCTTGTACCTCCCCATATATATGTATGGATTGGAGTTTGCAACTGAAAAGAAACTTTGTGTTCCCAAAAAGCTAGGTGAAGGACGGCTTTCACACACACTTATCTCTCAGAACTGAGCAAGTGGAGAGACGTTCGTTCATCTAGCACCAAGGGAACGGGTTGCAGGAGACACTTTTTGTCAGCTTTCTCAATTTGTTTCCTATTGCCGGTTTGAAGTTCCTGCAGTTTTCACTGTCAAACGGAGTTGGAGCTAGTACCTCCCCATATATATGTATGGAATGGAGTTTGCAACTGAAAAGAAACTTTGTGTTCCCAACAAGCTAGGTGAAGGACGGCTTTCACACACACTTATCTCTCAGAACTGAGCAAGTGGAGAGACGTTCGTTCATCTAGCACCAAGGGAACGGGTTGCAGGAGACACTTTTTCTCTGCTTTCTCAGTCTGTTTCCTAGTGCCGGTTTGAAGTTCCTGCAGTTTTCACTGTCAAACCGAGTTGGAGCTTGTACCTCCCCATATATATGTATGGAATGGAGTTTGCAACTGAAAAGAAACTTTGTGTTCCCAACAAGCTATGTGAAGGACGGCTTTCACACACAATTATCTCTCAGAACTGAGCAAGTGGAGAGACGTTCGTTCATCTAGCACCAAGGGAACGGGTTGCAGGAGACACTTTTTGTCAGCTTTCTCAATTTGTTTCCTATTGCCGGTTTGAAGTTCCTGCAGTTTTCACTGTCAAACGGAGTTGGAGCTAGTACCTCCCCATATATATGTATGGAATGGAGTTTGCAACTGAAAAGAAACTTTGTGTTCCCAACAAGCTAGGTGAAGGACGGCTTTCACACACACTTATCTCTCAGAACTGAGCAAGTGGAGAGACGTTCGTTCATCTAGCACCAAGGGAACGGGTTGCAGGAGACACTTTTTCTCTGCTTTCTCAGTCTGTTTCCTAGTGCCGGTTTGAAGTTCCTGCAGTTTTCACTGTCAAACCGAGTTGGAGCTTGTACCTCCCCATATATATGTATGGAATGGAGTTTGCAACTGAAAAGAAACTTTGTGTTCCCAACAAGCTATGTGAAGGACGGCTTTCACACACAATTATCTCTCAGAACTGAGCAAGTGGAGAGACGTTCGTTCATCTAGCACCAAGGGAACGGGTTGCAGGAGACACTTTTTCTCTGCTTTCTCAGTCTGTTTCCTAGTGCCGGTTTAAAGTTCCTGCAGTTTTCACTGTCAAACCGAGTTGGAGCTTGTACCTCCCCATATATATGTATGGAATGGAGTTTGCAACTGAAAAGAAACTTTGTGTTCCCAAAAAGCTAGGTGAAGGACTGCTTTCACACACACTTATCTCTCAGAACTGAGCATGTGGAGAGACGTTCGTTCATGTAGCACAAAGGGAACGGGTTGCAGGAGACACTTTTTCTCTGCTTTCTCAGTCTGTTTCCTAGTGCCGGTTTGAAGTTCCTGCAGTTTTCACTGTCAAACCGAGTTGGAGCTTGTACCTCCCCATATATATGTATGGAATGGAGTTTGCAACTGAAAAGAAACTTTGTGTTCCCAACAAGCTAGGTGAAGGACGGCTTTCACACACACTTATCTCTCAGAACTGAGCAAGTGGAGAGACGTTCGTTCATCTAGCACCAAGGGAACGGGTTGCAGGAGACACTTTTTCTCTGCTTTCTCAGTCTGTTTCCTAGTGCCGGTTTGAAGTTCCTGCAGTTTTCACTGTCAAACCGAGTTGGAGGTTGTACCAACCCATATATATGTATGGAATGGAGTTTGCAACTGAAAAGAAACTTTGTGTTCCCAACAAGCTAGGTGAAGGACGGCTTTCACACACACTTATCTCTCAGAACTGAGCAAGTGGGGAGACGTTCGTTCATCTAGCACCAAGGGAACGGGTTGCAGGAGACACTTTTTCTCTGCTTTCTCAGTCTGTTTCCTAGTGCCGGTTTAAAGTTCCTGCAGTTTTCACTGTCAAACCGAGTTGGAGCTTGTACCTCCCCATATATATGTATGGAATGGAGTTTGCAACTGAAAAGAAACTTTGTGTTCCCAACAAGCTAGGTGAAGGACGGCTTTCACACACACTTATCTCTCAGAACTGAGCAAGTGGAGAGACGTTCGTTCATCTAGCACCAAGGGAACGGGTTGCAGGAGACACTTTTTCTCTGCTTTCTCAGTCTGTTTCCTAGTGCCGGTTTGAAGTTCCTGCAGTTTTCACTGTCAAACCGAGTTGGAGCTTGTACCTCCCCATATATATGTATGGAATGGAGTTTGCACCTGAAAAGAAACTTTGTGTTCCCAACAAGCTATGTGAAGGACGGCTTTCACACACAATTATCTCTCAGAACTGAGCAAGTGGAGAGACGTTCGTTCATCTAGCACCAAGTGAACGGGTTGCAGGAGACACTTTTTCTCTGCTTTCTCAGTCTGTTTCCTAGTGCCGGTTTAAAGTTCCTGCAGTTTTCACTGTCAAACCGAGTTGGAGCTTTTACCTCCCCATATATATGTATGGATTGGAGTTTGCAACTGAAAAGAAACTTTGTGTTCCCAAAAAGCTAGGTGAAGGACTGCTTTCACACACACTTATCTCTCAGAACTGAGCATGTGGAGAGACGTTCGTTCATGTAGCACAAAGGGAACGGGTTGCAGGAGACACTTTTTCTCTGCTTTCTCAGTCTGTTTCCTAGTGCCGGTTTGAAGTTCCTGCAGTTTTCACTGTCAAACCGAGTTGGAGCTAGTACCTCCCCATATATATGTATGGAATGGAGTTTGCAACTGAAAAGAAACTTTGTGTTCCCAACAAGCTAGGTGAAGGACGGCTTTCACACACACTTATCTCTCAGAACAGAGCAATTGGAGAGACGTTCGTTCATCTAGCACCAAGGGAACGGGTTGCAGGAGACACATTTTCTCTGCTTTCTCAGTCTGTTTCCTAGTGCCGGTTTGAAGTTCCTGCAGTTTTCACTGTCAATCCGAGTTGGAGCTAGTACCTCCCCATATATATGTATGGAATGGAGTTTGCAACTGAAAAGAAACTTTGTGTTCCCAAAAAGCTAGGTGAAGGACGGCTTTCACACGCACATATCTCTCAGAACTGAGCAAGTGGAGAGACGTTCGTTCATCTAGCACCAAGGGAACGGGTTGCAGGAGACACTTTTTCTCTGCTTTCTCAGTCTGTTTCCTAGTGCCGGTTTGAAGTTCCTGCAGTTTTCATTCTCAAACCGATTTGGAGCTAGTACCTCCCCATATAAATGTATGGAATGGAGTTTGCAACTGAAAAGAAACTTTGTGTTCCCAACAAGCTTGGTGAAGAGCGGCTTTCACACACACTTAACTCTCAGAACTGAGCAAGTGGAGAGACGTTCGTTCATCTAGCACCAAGGGAACGGGTTGCAGGAGACACTTTTTCTCTGCTTTCTCAGTCTGTTTCCTAGTGCCGGTTTGAAGTTCCTGCAGTTATCACTGTAAAACCGAGTTGGAGCTAGTACCTCCCCATATATATGTATGGAATGGAGTTTGCAACTGAAAAGAAACTTTGTGTTCCCAACAAGCTAGGTGAAGGACCGCTTTCACACACACTTATCTCTCAGAACTGAGCAAGTGGAGAGACGTTCGTTCATCTAGCACCAAGGGAACGGGTTGCAGGAGACACTTTTTCTCTGCTTTCTCAGTCTGTTTCCTAGTGCCGGTTTGAAGTTCCTGCAGTTTTCACTGTAAAACCGAGTTGGAGCTTCTACCTCCCCATATGTATGTATGGAATGGAGTTTGCAACTGAAAAGAAACTTTGTGTTCCCAACAAGCTAGGTGAAGGACGGCTTTCACACACACTTATCTCTCAGAACAGAGCAATTGGAGAGACGTTCGTTCATCTAGCACCAAGGGAACGGGTTGCAGGAGACACTTTTTCTCTGCTTTCTCAGTCTGTTTCCTAGTGCCGTTTTGAATTTCCTGCAGTTTTCACTGTCAAACCGAGTTGGAGCTAGTACCTCCCCATATATATGTATGGAATGGAGTTTGCAACTGAAAAGAAACTTTGTGTTCCCAAAAAGCTAGGTGAAGGACGGCTTTCACACGCACATATCTCTCAGAACTGAGCAAGTGGAGAGACGTTCGTTCATCTAGCACCAAGGGAACGGGTTGCAGGAGACACTTTTTCTCTGCTTTCTCAGTCTGTTTCCTAGTGCCGGTTTGAAGTTCCTGCAGTTTTCATTCTCAAACCGATTTGGAGCTAGTACCTCCCCATATAAATGTATGGAATGGAGTTTGCAACTGAAAAGAAACTTTGTGTTCCCAACAAGCTTGGTGAAGAGCGGCTTTCACACACACTTAACTCTCAGAACTGAGCAATTGGAGAGACGTTCGTTCATCTAGCACCAAGGGAACGGGTTGCAGGAGACACTTTTTCTCTGCTTTCTCAGTCTGTTTCCTAGTGCCGGTTTGAAGTTCCTGCAGTTTTCACTGTCAATCCGAGTTTGACCTTGTACCTCCCCATATATATGTATGGAATGGAGTTTGCAACTGAAAAGAAACTTTGTGTTCCCAACAAGCTAGGTGAAGGACGGCTTTCAAACACACTTATCTCTCAGAACTGAGCAAGTGGAGAGACGTTCGTTCATCTAGCACCAAGGGAACGGGTTGCAGGAGACACTTTTTCTCTGCTTTCTCAGTCTGTTTCCTAGTGCCGGTTTGAAGTTCCTGCAGTTTTTACTGTAAAACCGAGTTGGAGCTAGTACCTCCCCATATATATGTATGGAATGGAGTTTGCAACTGAAAAGAAACTTTGTGTTCCCAACAAGCTAGGTGAAGGACGGCTTTCACACACACTTATCTCTCAGAACTGAGCAAGTGGAGAGACGTTCGTTCATCTAGCACCAAGGGAACGGGTTGCAGGAGACACTTTTTCTCTGCTTTCTCAGTCTGTTTCCTAGTGCCGGTTTGAAGTTCCTGCAGTTTTCACTGTCAAACCGAGTTGGAGCTTGTACCTCCCCATATATATGTATGGAATGGAGTTTGCAACTGAAAAGAAACTTTGTGTTCCCAACAAGCTAGGTGAAGTACGGCTTTCACACACACTTATCTCTCAGAACTGAGCAATTGGAGAGACGTTCGTTCATCTAGCACCAAGTGAACGGGTTGCAGGAGACACTTTTTCTCTGCTTTCTCAGTCTGTTTCCTAGTGCCGGTTTGAAGTTCCTGCAGTTTTCACTGTCAATCCGAGTTGGACCTTGTACCTCCCCATATATATGTATGGAATGGAGTTTGCAACTGAAAAGAAACTTTGTGTTCCCAACAAGCTAGGTGAAGGACGGCTTTCAAACACACTGATCTCTCAGAACTGAGCAAGTGGAGAGACGTTCTTTCATCTAGCACCAAGGGAACGGGTTGCAGGAGACACTTTTTCTCTGCTTTCTCAGTCTGTTTCCTAGTGCCGGTTTGAAGTTCCTGCAGTTTTCACTGTAAAACCGAGTTGGAGCTAGTACCTCCCCATATATATGTATGGAATGGAGTTTGCAACTGAAAAGAAACTTTGTGTTCCCAACAAGCTAGGTGAAGGACGGCTTTCACACACACTTATCTCTCAGAACTGAGCAAGTGGAGAGACGTTCGTTCATCTAGCACCAAGGGAACGGGTTGCAGGAGACACTTTTTCTCTGCTTTCTCAGTCTGTTTCCTAGTGCCGGTTTGAATTTCCTGCAGTTTTCATTCTCAAACCGATTTGGAGCTAGTACCTCCCCATATAAATGTATGGAATGGAGTTTGCAACTGAAAAGAAACTTTGTGTTCCCAACAAGCTTGGTGAAGTGCGGCTTTCACACACACTTAACTCTCAGAACTGAGCAAGTGGAGAGACGTTCGTTCATCTAGCACCAAGGGAACGGGTTGCAGGAGACACTTTTTCTCTGCTTTCTCAGTCTGTTTCCTAGTGCCGGTTTGAAGTTCCTGCAGTTATCACTGTAAAACCGAGTTGGAGCTTCTACCTCCCCATATATATGTATGGAATGGAGTTTGCAACTGAAAAGAAACTTTGTGTTCCCAACAAGCTAGGTGAAGGACCGCTTTCATACACACTTATCTCTCAGAACTGAGTAAGTGGAGAGACGTTCGTTCATCTAGCACCAAGGGAACGGTTTGCAGGAGATACTTTTTCTCTGCTTTCTCAGTCTGTTTCCTAGTGCCGGTTTGAAGTTCCTGCAGTTTTCACTGTCAATCCGAGTTGGACCTTGTACCTCCCCATATATGTGTATGGAATGGAGTTTGCAACTGAAAAGAAACTTTGTGTTCCCAACAAGGTAGGTGAAGGACGGCTTTCAAACACACTTATCTCTCAGAACTGAGCAAGTGGAGAGACGTTCTTTCATCTAGCACCAAGGGAACGGGTTGCAGGAGACACTTTTTCTCTGCTTTCTCAGTCTGTTTCCTAGTGCCGGTTTGAAGTTCCTGCAGTTTTCACTGTAAAACCGAGTTGGAGCTAGTACCTCCCCATATATATGTATGGAATGGAGTTTGCAACTGAAAAGAAACTTTGTGTTCCCAACAAGCTAGGTGAAGGACGGCTTTCACACACACTTATCTCTCAGAACTGAGCAATTGGAGAGACGTTCGTTCATCTAGCACCAAGGGAACGGGTTGCAGGAGACACTTTTTCTCTGCTTTCTCAGTCTGTTTCCTAGTGCCGGTTTGAAGTTCCTGCAGTTTTCACTGTCAAACCGAGTTGGAGCTTGTACCTCCCCATATATATGTATGGAATGGAGTTTGCAACTGAAAAGAAACTTTGTGTTCCCAACAAGCTAGGTGAAGTACGGCTTTCACACACACTTATCTCTCAGAACTGAGCAAGTGGAGAGACGTTCGTTCATCTAGCACCAAGGGAACGGGTTGCAGGAGACACTTTTTCTCTGCTTTCTCAGTCTGTTTCCTAGTGCCGGTTTGAAGTTCCTGCAGTTTTGACTGTCAAACGGAGTTGGAGCTAGTACCTCCCCATATATATGTATGGAATGGAGTTTGCAACTGAAAAGAAACTTTGTGTTCCCAACAAGCTAGGTGAAGGACGGCTTTCACACACACTTATCTCTCAGAACTGAGCAATTGGAGAGTCGTTCGTTCATCTAGCACCAAGGGAACGGGTTGCAGGAGACACATTTTCTCTGCTTTCTCAGTCTGTTTCCTAGTGCCGGTTTGAAGTTCCTGCAGTTTTCACTGTCAATCCGAGTTGGACCTTGTACCTCCCCATATATATGTATGGAATGGAGTTTGCAACTGAAAAGAAACTTTGTGTTCCCAACAAGCTAGGTGAAGGACGGCTTTCAAACACACTTATCTCTCAGAACTGAGCAAGTGGAGAGACGTTCGTTCATCTAGCACCAAGGGAACGGGTTGCAGGAGACACTTTTTCTCTGCTTTCTCAGTCTGTTTCCTAGTGCCGGTTTGAAGTTCCTGCAGTTTTCACTGTCAATCCGAGTTGGACCTTGTACCTCCCCATATATGTGTATGGAATGGAGTTTGCAACTGAAAAGAAACTTTGTGTTCCCAACAAGGTAGGTGAAGGACGGCTTTCAAACACACTTATCTCTCAGAACTGAGCAAGTGGAGAGACGTTCTTTCATCTAGCACCAAGGGAACGGGTTGCAGGAGACACTTTTTCTCTGCTTTCTCAGTCTGTTTCCTAGTGCCGGTTTGAAGTTCCTGCAGTTTTCACTGTAAAACCGAGTTGGAGCTAGTACCTCCCCATATATATGTATGGAATGGAGTTTGCAACTGAAAAGAAACTTTGTGTTCCCAACAAGCTAGGTGAAGGACGGCTTTCACACACACTTATCTCTCAGAACTGAGCAATTGGAGAGACGTTCGTTCATCTAGCACCAAGGGAACGGGTTGCAGGAGACACTTTTTCTCTGCTTTCTCAGTCTGTTTCCTAGTGCCGGTTTGAAGTTCCTGCAGTTTTCACTGTCAAACCGAGTTGGAGCTTGTACCTCCCCATATATATGTATGGAATGGAGTTTGCAACTGAAAAGAAACTTTGTGTTCCCAACAAGCTAGGTGAAGTACGGCTTTCACACACACTTATCTCTCAGAACTGAGCAAGTGGAGAGACGTTCGTTCATCTAGCACCAAGGGAACGGGTTGCAGGAGACACTTTTTCTCTGCTTTCTCAGTCTGTTTCCTAGTGCCGGTTTGAAGTTCCTGCAGTTTTGACTGTCAAACGGAGTTGGAGCTAGTACCTCCCCATATATATGTATGGAATGGAGTTTGCAACTGAAAAGAAACTTTGTGTTCCCAACAAGCTAGGTGAAGGACGGCTTTCACACACACTTATCTCTCAGAACTGAGCAATTGGAGAGACGTTCGTTCATCTAGCACCAAGGGAACGGGTTGCAGGAGACACATTTTCTCTGCTTTCTCAGTCTGTTTCCTAGTGCCGGTTTGAAGTTCCTGCAGTTTTCACTGTCAATCCGAGTTGGACCTTGTACCTCCCCATATATATGTATGGAATGGAGTTTGCAACTGAAAAGAAACTTTGTGTTCCCAACAAGCTAGGTGAAGGACGGCTTTCAAACACACTTATCTCTCAGAACTGAGCAAGTGGAGAGACGTTCGTTCATCTAGCACCAAGGGAACGGGTTGCAGGAGACACTTTTTCTCTGCTTTCTCAGTCTGTTTCCTAGTGCCGGTTTGAAGTTCCTGCAGTTTTCACTGTAAAACCGAGTTGGAGCTAGTACCTCCCCATATAAATGTATGGAATGGAGTTTGCAACTGAAAAGAAACTTTGTGTTCCCAACAAGCTTGGTGAAGAGCGGCTTTCACACACACTTAACTCTCAGAACTGAGCAAGTGGAGAGACGTTCGTTCATCTAGCACCAAGGGAACGGGTTGCAGGAGACACTTTTTCTCTGCTTTCTCAGTCTGTTTCCTAGTGCCGGTTTGAAGTTCCTGCAGTTTTCACTGTCAAACCGAGTTGGAGCTTGTACCTCCCCATATATATGTATGGAATGGAGTTTGCAACTGAAAAGAAACTTTGTGTTCCCAACAAGCTAGGTGAAGTACGGCTTTCACACACACTTATCTCTCAGAACTGAGCAAGTGGAGAGACGTTCGTTCATCTAGCACCAAGGGAACGGGTTGCAGGAGACACTTTTTCTCTGCTTTCTCAGTCTGTTTCCTAGTGCCGGTTTGAAGTTCCTGCAGTTTTGACTGTCAAACGGTGTTGGAGCTAGTACCTCCCCATATATATGTATGGAATGGAGTTTGCAACTGAAAAGAAACTTTGTGTTCCCAACAAGCTAGGTGAAGGACGGCTTTCACACACACTTATCTCTCAGAACTGAGCAATTGGAGAGACGTTCGTTCATCTAGCACCAAGGGAACGGGTTGCAGGAGACACATTTTCTCTGCTTTCTCAGTCTGTTTCCTAGTGCCGGTTTGAAGTTCCTGCAGTTTTCACTGTCAATCCGAGTTGGACCTTGTACCTCCCCATATATATGTATGGAATGCAGTTTGCAACTGAAAAGAAACTTTGTGTTCCCAACAAGCTAGGTGAAGGACGGCTTTCAAACACACTTATCTCTCAGAACTGAGCAAGTGGAGAGACGTTCGTTCATCTAGCACCAAGGGAACGGGTTGCAGGAGACACTTTTTCTCTGCTTTCTCAGTCTGTTTCCTAGTGCCGGTTTGAAGTTCCTGCAGTTTTCAGTGTAAAACCGAGTTGGAGCTAGTACCTCCCCATATATATGTATGGAATGGAGTTTGCAACTGAAAAGAAACTTTGTGTTCCCAACAAGCTAGGTGAAGTACGGCTTTCACACACACTTATCTCTCAGAACTGAGCAAGTGGAGAGACGTTCGTTCATCTAACACCAAGGGAACGGGTTGCAGGAGACACTTTTTCTCTGCTTTCTCAGTCTGTTTCCTAGTGCCGGTTTGAAGTTCCTGCAGTTTTCACTGTCAAACCGAGTTGGAGCTTTTACCACCCCATATATATGTATGGAATGGAGTTTGCAACTGAAAAGAAACTTTGTGTTCCCAACAAGCTATGTGAAGGACGGCTTTCACACACAATTATCTCTCAGAACTGAGCAAGTGGAGAGACGTTCGTTCATCTAGCACCAAGGGAACGGGTTGCAGGAGACACTTTTTCTCTGCTTTCTCAGTCTGTTTCCCAGTGCCGGTTTAAAGTTCCTGCAGTTTTCACTGTCAAACCGAGTTGGAGCTTGTACCTCCCCATATATATGTATGGAATGGAGTTTGCAACTGAAAAGAAACTTTGTGTTCCCAACAAGCTAGGTGAAGGACGGCTTTCAAACACACTTATCTCTCAGAACTGAGCAAGTGGAGAGACGTTCGTTCATCTAGCACCAAGGGAACGGGTTGCAGGAGACACTTTTTCTCTGCTTTCTCAGTCTTTTACCTAGTGCCGGTTTTAAGTTCCTGCAGTTTTCACTGTAAAACCGAGTTGGAGCTAGTACCTCCCCATATATATGTATGGAATGGAGTTTGCAACTGAAAAGAAACTTTGTGTTCCCAACAAGCTATGTGAAGGACGGCTTTCACACACAATTGTCTCTCAGAACTGAGCAAGTGGAGAGACGTTCGTTCATCTAGCACCAAGGGAACGGGTTGCAGGAGACACTTTTTCTCTGCTTTCTCAGTCTGTTTCCCAGTGCCGGTTTAAAGTTCCTGCAGTTTTCACTGTCAAACCGAGTTGGAGCTTGTACCTCCCCATATATATGTATGGATTGGGGTTTGCAACTGAAAAGAAACTTTGTGTTCCCAAAAAGCTAGGTGAAGGACGGCTTTCACACACACTTATCTCTCAGAACTGAGCAAGAGGAGAGACGTTCGTTCATCTAGCACCAAGGGAACGGGTTGCAGGAGACAATTTTTCTCTGCTTTCTCAGTCTGTTTCCTAGTGCCGGTTTGAAGTTCCTGCAGTTTTCACTGTCAAACCGAGTTGGAGCTTGTACCTCCCCATATATATGTATGGAATGGAGTTTGCAACTGAAAAGAAACTTTGTGTTCCCAACAAGCTAGGTGAAGGACGGCTTTCACACACACTTATCTCTCAGAACTGAGGAAGTGGAGAGACGTTCGTTCATCTAGCACCAAGGGAACGGGTTGCAGGAGACACTTTTTCTCTGCTTTCTCAGTCTGTTTCCTAGTGCCGGTTTGAAGTTCCTGCAGTTTTCACTGTCAAACCGAGTTGGAGCTTGTACCTCCCCATATATATGTATGGAATGGAGTTTGCAACTGAAAAGAAACTTTGTGTTCCCAACAAGCTAGGTGAAGTACGGCTTTCACACACACTTATCTCTCAGAACTGAGCAAGTGGAGAGACGTTCGTTCATCTAGCACCAAGGGAACGGGTTGCAGGAGACACTTTTTCTCTGCTTTCTCAGTCTGTTTCCTAGTGCCGGTTTGAAGTTCCTGCAGTTTTCACTGTCAAACCGAGTTGGAGGTTGTACCAACCCATATATATGTATGGAATGGAGTTTGCAACTGAAAAGAAACTTTGTGTTCCCAACAAGCTAGGTGAAGGACGGCTTTCACACACACTTATCTCTCAGAACTGAGCAAGTGGAGAGACGTTCGTTCATCTAGCACCAAGGGAACGGGTTGCAGGAGACACTTTTTCTCTGCTTTCTCAGTCTGTTTCCTAGTGCCGGTTTAAAGTTCCTGCAGTTTTCACTGTCAAACCGAGTTGGAGCTTGTACCTCCCCATATATATGTATGGATTGGAGTTTGCAACTGAAAAGAAACTTTGTGTTCCCAAAAAGCTAGGTGAAGGACGGCTTTCACACACACTTATCTCTCAGAACTGAGCAAGTGGAGAGACGTTCGTTCATCTAGCACCAAGGGAACGGGTTGCAGGAGACACTTTTTGTCAGCTTTCTCAATTTGTTTCCTATTGCCGGTTTGAAGTTCCTGCAGTTTTCACTGTCAAACGGAGTTGGAGCTAGTACCTCCCCATATATATGTATGGAATGGAGTTTGCAACTGAAAAGAAACTTTGTGTTCCCAACAAGCTAGGTGAAGGACGGCTTTCACACACACTTATCTCTCAGAACTGAGCAAGTGGAGAGACGTTCGTTCATCTAGCACCAATGGAACGGGTTGCAGGAGACACTTTTTCTCTGCTTTCTCAGTCTGTTTCCTAGTGCCGGTTTGAAGTTCCTGCAGTTTTCACTGTCAAACCGAGTTGGAGCTAGTACCTCCCCATATATATGTATGGAATGGAGTTTGCACCTGAAAAGAAACTTTGTGTTCCCAACAAGCTATGTGAAGGACGGCTTTCACACACACTTATCTCTCAGAACAGAGCAATTGGAGAGACGTTCGTTCATCTAGCACCAAGGGAACGGGTTGCAGGAGACACATTTTCTCTGCTTTCTCAGTCTGTTTCCTAGTGCCGGTTTGAAGTTCCTGCAGTTTTCACTGTCAAACCGAGTTGGAGCTAGTACCTCCCCATATATATGTATGGAATGGAGTTTGCAACTGAAAAGAAACTTTGTGTTCCCAAAAAGCTAGTTTAAGGACGGCTTTCACACGCACATATCTCTCAGAACTGAGCAAGTGGAGAGACGTTCGTTCATCTAGCACCAAGGGAACGGGTTGCAGGAGACACTTTTTCTCTGCTTTCTCAGTCTGTTTCCTAGTGCCGGTTTGAAGTTCCTGCAGTTTTCATTCTCAAACCGATTTGGAGCTAGTACCTCCCCATATAAATGTATGGAATGGAGTTTGCAACTGAAAAGAAACTTTGTGTTCCCAACAAGCTTGGTGAAGTGCGGCTTTCACACACACTTAACTCTCAGAACTGAGCAAGTGGAGAGACGTTCGTTCATCTAGCACCAAGGGAACGGGTTGCAGGAGACACTTTTTCTCTGCTTTCTCAGTCTGTTTCCTAGTGCCGGTTTGAATTTCCTGCAGTTATCACTGTAAAACCGAGTTGGAGCTAGTACCTCCCCATATATATGTATGGAATGGAGTTTGCAACTGAAAAGAAACTTTGTGTTCCCAACAAGCTAGGTGAAGGACCGCTTTCACCCACACTTATCTCTCAGAACTGAGCAAGTGGAGAGACGTTCGTTCATCTAGCACCAAGGGAACGGGTTGCAGGAGACACTTTTTCTCTGCTTTCTCAGTCTGTTTCCTAGTGCCGGTTTGAAGTTCCTGCAGTTTTCACTGTCAAACCGAGTTGGAGATTTTACCACCCCATATATATGTATGGAATGGAGTTTGCAACTGAAAAGAAACTTTGTGTTCCCAACAAGCTATGTGAAGGACGGCTTTCACACACAATTATCTCTCAGAACTGAGCAAGTGGAGAGACGTTCGTTCATCTAGCACCAAGGGAACGGGTTGCAGGAGACACTTTTTCTCTGCTTTCTCAGTCTGTTTCCCAGTGCCGGTTTAAAGTTCCTGCAGTTTTCACTGTCAAACCGAGTTGGAGCTTGTACCTCCCCATATATATGTATGGATTGGAGTTTGCAACTGAAAAGAAACTTTGTGTTCCCAAAAAGCTAGGTGAAGGACGGCTTTCACACACACTTATCTCTCAGAACTGAGCAAGTGGAGAGACGTTCGTTCATCTAGCACCAAGGGAACGGGTTGCAGGAGACAATTTTTCTCTGCTTTCTCAGTCTGTTTCCTAGTGCCGGTTTGAAGTTCCTGCAGTTTTCACTGTCAAACCGAGTTGGAGCTTGTACCTCCCCATATATATGTATGGAATGGAGTTTGCAACTGAAAAGAAACTTTGTGTTCCCAACAAGCTAGGTGAAGGACGGCTTTCACACACAATTATCTCTCAGAACTGAGGAAGTGGAGAGACGTTCGTTCATCTAGCACCAAGGGAACGGGTTGCAGGAGACACTTTTTCTCTGCTTTCTCAGTCTGTTTCCTAGTGCCGGTTTGAAGTTCCTGCAGTTTTCACTGACAAACCGAGTTGGAGCTTGTACCTCCCCATATATATGTATGGAATGGAGTTTGCAACTGAAAAGAAACTTTGTGTTCCCAACAAGCTAGGTGAAGTACGGCTTTCACACACACTTATCTCTCAGAACTGAGCAAGTGGAGAGACGTTCGTTCATCTAGCACCAAGGGAACGGGTTGCAGGAGACACTTTTTCTCTGCTTTCTCAGTCTGTTTCCTAGTGCCGGTTTGAAGTTCCTGCAGTTTTCACTGTCAAACCGAGTTGGAGGTTGTACCAACCCATATATATGTATGGAATGGAGTTTGCAACTGAAAAGAAACTTTGTGTTCCCAAAAAGCTAGGTGAAGGACGGCTTTCACACACACTTATCTCTCAGAACTGAGCAAGTGGAGAGACGTTCGTTCATCTAGCACCAAGGGAACGGGTTGCAGGAGACACTTTTTCTCTGCTTTCTCAGTCTGTTTCCCAGTGCCGGTTTAAAGTTCCTGCAGTTTTCACTGTCAAACCGAGTTGGAGCTTGTACCTCCCCATATATATGTATGGAGTGGAGTTTGCAACTGAAAAGAAACTTTGTGTTCCCAAAAAGCTAGGTGAAGGACGGCTTTCACACACACTTATCTCTCAGAACTGAGCAAGTGGAGAGACGTTCGTTCATCTAGCACCAAGGGAACGGGTTGCAGGAGACACTTTTTGTCAGCTTTCTCAATTTGTTTCCTATTGCCGGTTTGAAGTTCCTGCAGTTTTCACTGTCAAACGGAGTTGGAGCTAGTACCTCCCCATATATATGTATGGAATGGAGTTTGCAACTGAAAAGAAACTTTGTGTTCCCAACAAGCTAGGTGAAGGACGGCTTTCACACACACTTATCTCTCAGAACTGAGCAAGTGGAGAGACGTTCGTTCATCTAGCACCAATGGAACGGGTTGCAGGAGACACTTTTTCTCTGCTTTCTCAGTCTGTTTCCTAGTGCCGGTTTGAAGTTCCTGCAGTTTTCACTGTCAAACCGAGTTGGAGCTAGTACCTCCCCATATATATGTATGGAATGGAGTTTGCACCTGAAAAGAAACTTTGTGTTCCCAACAAGCTATGTGAAGGACGGCTTTCACACACACTTATCTCTCAGAACAGAGCAATTGGAGAGACGTTCGTTCATCTAGCACCAAGGGAACGGGTTGCAGGAGACACATTTTCTCTGCTTTCTCAGTCTGTTTCCTAGTGCCGGTTTGAAGTTCCTGCAGTTTTCACTGTCAAACCGAGTTGGAGCTAGTACCTCCCCATATATATGTATGGAATGGAGTTTGCAACTGAAAAGAAACTTTGTGTTCCCAAAAAGCTAGTTTAAGGACGGCTTTCACACGCACATATCTCTCAGAACTGAGCAAGTGGAGAGACGTTCGTTCATCTAGCACCAAGGGAACGGGTTGCAGGAGACACTTTTTCTCTGCTTTCTCAGTCTGTTTCCTAGTGCCGGTTTGAAGTTCCTGCAGTTTTCATTCTCAAACCGATTTGGAGCTAGTACCTCCCCATATAAATGTATGGAATGGAGTTTGCAACTGAAAAGAAACTTTGTGTTCCCAACAAGCTTGGTGAAGTGCGGCTTTCACACACACTTAACTCTCAGAACTGAGCAAGTGGAGAGACGTTCGTTCATCTAGCACCAAGGGAACGGGTTGCAGGAGACACTTTTTCTCTGCTTTCTCAGTCTGTTTCCTAGTGCCGGTTTGAATTTCCTGCAGTTATCACTGTAAAACCGAGTTGGAGCTAGTACCTCCCCATATATATGTATGGAATGGAGTTTGCAACTGAAAAGAAACTTTGTGTTCCCAACAAGCTAGGTGAAGGACCGCTTTCACCCACACTTATCTCTCAGAACTGAGCAAGTGGAGAGACGTTCGTTCATCTAGCACCAAGGGAACGGGTTGCAGGAGACACTTTTTCTCTGCTTTCTCAGTCTGTTTCCTAGTGCCGGTTTGAAGTTCCTGCAGTTTTCACTGTCAAACCGAGTTGGAGATTTTACCACCCCATATATATGTATGGAATGGAGTTTGCAACTGAAAAGAAACTTTGTGTTCCCAACAAGCTATGTGAAGGACGGCTTTCACACACAATTATCTCTCAGAACTGAGCAAGTGGAGAGACGTTCGTTCATCTAGCACCAAGGGAACGGGTTGCAGGAGACACTTTTTCTCTGCTTTCTCAGTCTGTTTCCCAGTGCCGGTTTAAAGTTCCTGCAGTTTTCACTGTCAAACCGAGTTGGAGCTTGTACCTCCCCATATATATGTATGGATTGGAGTTTGCAACTGAAAAGAAACTTTGTGTTCCCAAAAAGCTAGGTGAAGGACGGCTTTCACACACACTTATCTCTCAGAACTGAGCAAGTGGAGAGACGTTCGTTCATCTAGCACCAAGGGAACGGGTTGCAGGAGACAATTTTTCTCTGCTTTCTCAGTCTGTTTCCTAGTGCCGGTTTGAAGTTCCTGCAGTTTTCACTGTCAAACCGAGTTGGAGCTTGTACCTCCCCATATATATGTATGGAATGGAGTTTGCAACTGAAAAGAAACTTTGTGTTCCCAACAAGCTAGGTGAAGGACGGCTTTCACACACAATTATCTCTCAGAACTGAGGAAGTGGAGAGACGTTCGTTCATCTAGCACCAAGGGAACGGGTTGCAGGAGACACTTTTTCTCTGCTTTCTCAGTCTGTTTCCTAGTGCCGGTTTGAAGTTCCTGCAGTTTTCACTGACAAACCGAGTTGGAGCTTGTACCTCCCCATATATATGTATGGAATGGAGTTTGCAACTGAAAAGAAACTTTGTGTTCCCAACAAGCTAGGTGAAGTACGGCTTTCACACACACTTATCTCTCAGAACTGAGCAAGTGGAGAGACGTTCGTTCATCTAGCACCAAGGGAACGGGTTGCAGGAGACACTTTTTCTCTGCTTTCTCAGTCTGTTTCCTAGTGCCGGTTTGAAGTTCCTGCAGTTTTCACTGTCAAACCGAGTTGGAGGTTGTACCAACCCATATATATGTATGGAATGGAGTTTGCAACTGAAAAGAAACTTTGTGTTCCCAAAAAGCTAGGTGAAGGACGGCTTTCACACACACTTATCTCTCAGAACTGAGCAAGTGGAGAGACGTTCGTTCATCTAGCACCAAGGGAACGGGTTGCAGGAGACACTTTTTCTCTGCTTTCTCAGTCTGTTTCCCAGTGCCGGTTTAAAGTTCCTGCAGTTTTCACTGTCAAACCGAGTTGGAGCTTGTACCTCCCCATATATATGTATGGAGTGGAGTTTGCAACTGAAAAGAAACTTTGTGTTCCCAAAAAGCTAGGTGAAGGACGGCTTTCACACACACTTATCTCTCAGAACTGAGCAAGTGGAGAGACGTTCGTTCATCTAGCACCAAGGGAACGGGTTGCAGGAGACAATTTTTCTCTGCTTTCTCAGTCTGTTTCCTAGTGCCGGTTTGAAGTTCCTGCAGTTTTCACTGTCAAACCGAGTTGGAGCTTGTACCTCCCCATATATATGTATGGAATGGAGTTTGCAACTGAAAAGAAACTTTGTGTTCCCAACAAGCTAGGTGAAGGACGGCTTTCACACACAATTATCTCTCAGAACTGAGGAAGTGGAGAGACGTTCGTTCATCTAGCACCAAGGGAACGGGTTGCAGGAGACACTTTTTCTCTGCTTTCTCAGTCTGTTTCCTAGTGCCGGTTTGAAGTTCCTGCAGTTTTCACTGTCAAACCGAGTTGGAGCTTGTACCTCCCCATATATATGTATGGAATGGAGTTTGCAACTGAAAAGAAACTTTGTGTTCCCAACAAGCTAGGTGAAGTACGGCTTTCACACACACTTATCTCTCAGAACTGAGCAAGTGGAGAGACGTTCGTTCATCTAGCACCAAGGGAAC
Source organism: Camelus dromedarius (assembly GCF_036321535.1). NCBI lineage: Eukaryota > Metazoa > Chordata > Mammalia > Artiodactyla > Camelidae > Camelus > Camelus dromedarius. Next base: position 1,410,974 of record NW_026989746.1, read on the forward strand.
GGGTTGCAGGAGACACTTTTTCTCTGCTTTCTCAGTCTGTTTCCTAGTGCCGGTTTGAAGTTCCTGCAGTTTTCACTGTCAAACCGAGTTGGAGGTTGTACCAACCCATATATATGTATGGAATGGAGTTTGCAACTGAAAAGAAACTTTGTGTTCCCAACAAGCTAGGTGAAGGACGGCTTTCACACACACTTATCTCTCAGAACTGAGCAAGTGGAGAGACGTTCGTTCATCTAGCACCAAGGGAACGGGTTGCAGGAGACACTTTTTCTCTGCTTTCTCAGTCTGTTTCCTAGTGCCGGTTTAAAGTTCCTGCAGTTTTCACTGTCAAACCGAGTTGGAGCTTGTACCTCCCCATATATATGTATGGATTGGAGTTTGCAACTGAAAAGAAACTTTGTGTTCCCAACAAGCTAGGTGAAGGACGGCTTTCACACACACTTATCTCTCAGAACTGAGCAAGTGGAGAGACGTTCGTTCATCTAGCACCAAGGGAACGGGTTGCAGGAGACACTTTTTGTCAGCTTTCTCAATTTGTTTCCTATTGCCGGTTTGAAGTTCCTGCAGTTTTCACTGTCAAACGGAGTTGGAGCTAGTACCTCCCCATATATATGTATGGAATGGAGTTTGCAACTGAAAAGAAACTTTGTGTTCCCAACAAGCTAGGTGAAGGACGGCTTTCACACACACTTATCTCTCAGAACTGAGCAAGTGGAGAGACGTTCGTTCATCTAGCACCAAGGGAACGGGTTGCAGGAGACACTTTTTCTCTGCTTTCTCAGTCTGTTTCCTAGTGCCGGTTTGAAGTTCCTGCAGTTTTCACTGTCAAACCGAGTTGGAGCTAGTACCTCCCCATATATATGTATGGAATGGAGTTTGCACCTGAAAAGAAACTTTGTGTTCCCAACAAGCTATGTGAAGGACGGCTTTCACACACACTTATCTCTCAGAACTGAGCAAGTGGAGAGACGTTCGTTCATCTAGCACCAAGGGAACGGGTTGCAGGAGACACTTTTTCTCTGCTTTCTCAGTCTGTTTCCTAGTGCCGGTTTAAAGTTCCTGCAGTTTTCACTGTCAAACCGAGTTGGAGCTTTTACCTCCCCATATATATGTATGGATTGGGGTTTGCAACTGAAAAGAAACTTTGTGTTCCCAAAAAGCTAGGTGAAGGACTGCTTTCACACACACTTATCTCTCAGAACTGAGCATGTGGAGAGAAGTTCGTTCATGTAGCACAAAGGGAACGGGTTGCAGGAGACACTTTTTCTCTGCTTTCTCAGTCTGTTTCCTAGTGCCGGTTTGAAGTTCCTGCAGTTATCACTGTAAAACCGAGTTGGAGCTAGTACCTCCCCATATATATGTATGGAATGGAGTTTGCACCTGAAAAGAAACTTTGTGTTCCCAACAAGCTATGTGAAGGACGGCTTTCACACACACTTAACTCTCAGAACAGAGCAATTGGAGAGACGTTCGTTCATCTAGCACCAAGGGAACGGGTTGCAGGAGACACATTTTCTCTGCTTTCTCAGTCTGTTTCCTAGTGCCGGTTTGAAGTTCCTGCAGTTTTCACTGTCAAACCGAGTTGGAGCTTGTACCTCCCCATATATATGTATGGAATGGAGTTTGCAACTGAAAAGAAACTTTGTGTTCCCAAAAAGCTAGGTGAAGGACGGCTTTCACACGCACATATCTCTCAGAACTGAGCAAGTGGAGAGACGTTCGTTCATCTAGCACCAAGGGAACGGGTTGCAGGAGACACTTTTTCTCTGCTTTCTCAGTCTGTTTCCTAGTGCCGGTTTGAAGTTCCTGCAGTTTTCATTCTCAAACCGATTTGGAGCTAGTACCTCCCCATATAAATGTATGGAATGGAGTTTGCAACTGAAAAGAAACTTTGTGTTCCCAACAAGCTTGGTGAAGAGCGGCTTTCACACACACTTAACTCTCAGAACTGAGCAAGTGGAGAGACGTTCGTTCATCTAGCACCAAGGGAACGGGTTGCAGGAGACACTTTTTCTCTGCTTTCTCAGTCTGTTTCCTAGTGCCGGTTTGAAGTTCCTGCAGTTATCACTGTAAAACCGAGTTGGAGCTAGTACCTCCCCATATATATGTATGGAATGGAGTTTGCAACTGAAAAGAAACTTTGTGTTCCCAACAAGCTAGGTGAAGGACGGCTTTCACACACACTTATCTCTCAGAACAGAGCAATTGGAGAGACGTTCGTTCATCTAGCACCAAGGGAACGGGTTGCAGGAGACACATTTTCTCTGCTTTCTCAGTCTGTTTCCTAGTGCCGGTTTGAAGTTCCTGCAGTTTTCACTGTCAAACCGAGTTGGAGCTAGTACCTCCCCATATATATGTATGGAATGGAGTTTGCAACTGAAAAGAAACTTTGTGTTCCCAAAAAGCTAGGTGAAGGACGGCTTTCACACGCACATATCTCTCAGAACTGAGCAAGTGGAGAGACGTTCGTTCATCTAGCACCAAGGGAACGGGTTGCAGGAGACACTTTTTCTCTGCTTTCTCAGTCTGTTTCCTAGTGCCGGTTTAAAGTTCCTGCAGTTTTCACTGTCAAACCGAGTTGGAGCTTGTACCTCCCCATATATATGTATGGATTGGAGTTTGCAACTGAAAAGAAACTTTGTGTTCCCAACAAGCTAGGTGAAGGACGGCTTTCACACACACTTATCTCTCAGAACTGAGCAAGTGGAGAGACGTTCGTTCATCTAGCACCAAGGGAACGGGTTGCAGGAGACACTTTTTGTCAGCTTTCTCAATTTGTTTCCTATTGCCGGTTTGAAGTTCCTGCAGTTTTCACTGTCAAACGGAGTTGGAGCTAATACCTCCCCTATATATATGTATGGAATGGAGTTTGCAACTGAAAAGAAACTTTGTGTTCCCAACAAGCTAGGTGAAGGACGGCTTTCACACACACTTATCTCTCAGAACTGAGCAAGTGGAGAGACGTTCGTTCATCTAGCACCAAGGGAACGGGTTGCAGGAGACACTTTTTCTCTGCTTTCTCAGTCTGTTTCCTAGTGCCGGTTTGAAGTTCCTGCAGTTTTCACTGTCAAACCGAGTTGGAGCTTGTACCTCCCCATATATATGTATGGAATGGAGTTTGCACCTGAAAAGAAACTTTGTGTTCCCAACAAGCTATGTGAAGGACGGCTTTCACACACAATTGTCTCTCAGAACTGAGCAAGTGGAGAGACGTTCGTTCATCTAGCACCAAGGGAACGGGTTGCAGGAGACACTTTTTCTCTGCTTTCTCAGTGTGTTTCCCAGTGCCGGTTTAAAGTTCCTGCAGTTTTCACTGTCAAACCGAGTTGGAGCTTGTACCTCCCCATATATATGTATGGATTGTAGTTTGCAACTGAAAAGAAACTTTGTGTTCCCAAAAAGCTAGGTGAAGGACGGCTTTCACACACACTTATCTCTCAGAACTGAGCAAGAGGAGAGACGTTCGTTCATCTAGCACCAAGGGAACGGGTTGCAGGAGACAATTTTTCTCTGCTTTCTCAGTCTGTTTCCTAGTGCCGGTTTGAAGTTCCTGCAGTTTTCACTGTCAAACCGAGTTGGAGCTTGTACCTCCCCATATATATGTATGGAATGGAGTTTGCAACTGAAAAGAAACTTTGTGTTCCCAACAAGCTAGGTGAAGGACGGCTTTCACACACACTTATCTCTCAGAACTGAGGAAGTGGAGAGACGTTCGTTCATCTAGCACCAAGGGAACGGGTTGCAGGAGACACTTTTTCTCTGCTTTCTCAGTCTGTTTCCTAGTGCCGGTTTGAAGTTCCTGCAGTTTTCACTGTCAAACCGAGTTGGAGCTTGTACCTCCCCATATATATGTATGGAATGGAGTTTGCAACTGAAAAGAAACTTTGTGTTCCCAACAAGCTAGGTGAAGTACGGCTTTCACACACACTTATCTCTCAGAACTGAGCAAGTGGAGAGACGTTCGTTCATCTAGCACCAAGGGAACGGGTTGCAGGAGACACTTTTTCTCTGCTTTCTCAGTCTGTTTCCTAGTGCCGGTTTGAAGTTCCTGCAGTTTTCACTGTCAAACCGAGTTGGAGGTTGTACCAACCCATATATATGTATGGAATGGAGTTTGCAACTGAAAAGAAACTTTGTGTTCCCAACAAGCTAGGTGAAGGACGGCTTTCACACACACTTATCTCTCAGAACTGAGCAAGTGGAGAGACGTTCGTTCATCTAGCACCAAGGGAACGGGTTGCAGGAGACACTTTTTCTCTGCTTTCTCAGTCTGTTTCCTAGTGCCGGTTTAAAGTTCCTGCAGTTTTCACTGTCAAACCGAGTTGGAGCTTGTACCTCCCCATATATATGTATGGATTGGAGTTTGCAACTGAAAAGAAACTTTGTGTTCCCAAAAAGCTAGGTGAAGGACGGCTTTCACACACACTTATCTCTCAGAACTGAGCAAGTGGAGAGACGTTCGTTCATCTAGCACCAAGGGAACGGGTTGCAGGAGACACTTTTTGTCAGCTTTCTCAATTTGTTTCCTATTGCCGGTTTGAAGTTCCTGCAGTTTTCACTGTCAAACGGAGTTGGAGCTAGTACCTCCCCATATATATGTATGGAATGGAGTTTGCAACTGAAAAGAAACTTTGTGTTCCCAACAAGCTAGGTGAAGGACGGCTTTCACACACACTTATCTCTCAGAACTGAGCAAGTGGAGAGACGTTCGTTCATCTAGCACCAAGGGAACGGGTTGCAGGAGACACTTTTTCTCTGCTTTCTCAGTCTGTTTCCTAGTGCCGGTTTGAAGTTCCTGCAGTTTTCACTGTCAAACCGAGTTGGAGCTAGTACCTCCCCATATATATGTATGGAATGGAGTTTGCACCTGAAAAGAAACTTTGTGTTCCCAACAAGCTATGTGAAGGACGGCTTTCACACACACTTATCTCTCAGAACAGAGCAATTGGAGAGACGTTCGTTCATCTAGCACCAAGGGAACGGGTTGCAGGAGACACATTTTCTCTGCTTTCTCAGTCTGTTTCCTAGTGCCGGTTTGAAGTTCCTGCAGTTTTCACTGTCAAACCGAGTTGGAGCTAGTACCTCCCCATATATATGTATGGAATGGAGTTTGCAACTGAAAAGAAACTTTGTGTTCCCAAAAAGCTAGTTTAAGGACGGCTTTCACACGCACATATCTCTCAGAACTGAGCAAGTGGAGAGACGTTCGTTCATCTAGCACCAAGGGAACGGGTTGCAGGAGACACTTTTTCTCTGCTTTCTCAGTCTGTTTCCTAGTGCCGGTTTGAAGTTCCTGCAGTTTTCATTCTCAAACCGATTTGGAGCTAGTACCTCCCCATATAAATGTATGGAATGGAGTTTGCAACTGAAAAGAAACTTTGTGTTCCCAACAAGCTTGGTGAAGTGCGGCTTTCACACACACTTAACTCTCAGAACTGAGCAAGTGGAGAGACGTTCGTTCATCTAGCACCAAGGGAACGGGTTGCAGGAGACACTTTTTCTCTGCTTTCTCAGTCTGTTTCCTAGTGCCGGTTTGAATTTCCTGCAGTTATCACTGTAAAACCGAGTTGGAGCTAGTACCTCCCCATATATATGTATGGAATGGAGTTTGCAACTGAAAAGAAACTTTGTGTTCCCAACAAGCTAGGTGAAGGACGGCTTTCACACACACTTATCTCTCAGAACTGAGCAAGTGGAGAGACGTTCGTTCATCTAGCACCAAGGGAACGGGTTGCAGGAGACACTTTTTCTCTGCTTTCTCAGTCTGTTTCCTAGTGCCGGTTTGAAGTTCCTGCAGTTTTCACTGTAAAAACGAGTTGGAGCTTCAACCTCCCCATATGTATGTATGGAATGGAGTTTGCAACTGAAAAGAAACTTTGTGTTCCCAACAAGCTAGGTGAAGGACGGCTTTCACACACACTTATCTCTCAGAACAGAGCAATTGGAGAGACGTTCGTTCATCTAGCACCAAGGGAACGGGTTGCAGGAGACACTTTTTCTCTGCTTTCTCAGACTGTTTCCTAGTGCCGGTTTGAAGTTCCTGCAGTTTTCACTGTCAAACCAAGTTGGAGCTAGTACCTCCCCATATATATGTATGGAATGGAGTTTGCAACTGAAAAGAAACTTTGTGTTCCCAAAAAGCTAGGTGAAGGACGGCTTTCACAAGCACATATCTCTCAGAACTGAGCAAGTGGAGAGACGTTCGTTCATCTAGCACCAAGGGAACGGGTTGCAGGAGACACTTTTTCTCTGCTTTCTCAGTCTGTTTCCTAGTGCCGGTTTGAAGTTCCTGCAGTTTTCATTCTCAAACCGATTTGGAGCTAGTACCTCCCCATATAAATGTATGGAATGGAGTTTGCAACTGAAAAGAAACTTTGTGTTCCCAACAAGCTTGGTGAAGAGCGGCTTTCACACACACTTAACTCTCAGAACTGAGCAAGTGGAGAGACGTTCGTTCATCTAGCACCAAGGGAACGGGTTGCAGGAGACACTTTTTCTCTGCTTTCTCAGTCTGTTTCCTAGTGCCGGTTTGAAGTTTCTGCAGTTATCACTGTAAAACCGAGTTGGAGCTTCTACCTCCCCATATATATGTATGGAATGGAGTTTGCAACTGAAAAGAAACTTTGTGTTCCCAACAAGCTAGGTGAAGGACCGCTTTCATACACACTTATCTCTCAGAACTGAGTAAGTGGAGAGACGTTCGTTCATCTAGCACCAAGGGAACGGGTTGCAGGAGACACTTTTTCTCTGCTTTCTCAGTCTGTTTCCTAGTGCCGGTTTGAAGTTCCTGCAGTTTTCACTGTCAATCCGAGTTTGACCTTGTACCTCCCCATATATATGTATGGAATGGAGTTTGCAACTGAAAAGAAACTTTGTGTTCCCAACAAGCTAGGTGAAGGACGGCTTTCAAACACACTTATCTCTCAGAACTGAGCAAGTGGAGAGACGTTCGTTCATCTTGCACCAAGGGAACGGGTTGCAGGAGACACTTTTTCTCTGCTTTCTCAGTCTGTTTCCTAGTGCCGGTTTGAAGTTCCTGCAGTTTTCACTGTCAAACCGAGTTGGAGATTTTACCACCCCATATATATGTATGGAATGGAGTTTGCAACTGAAAAGAAACTTTGTGTTCCCAACAAGCTATGTGAAGGACGGCTTTCACACACAATTATCTCTCAGAACTGAGCAAGTGGAGAGACGTTCGTTCATCTAGCACCAAGGGAACGGGTTGCAGGAGACACTTTTTCTCTGCTTTCTCAGTCTGTTTCCCAGTGCCGGTTTAAAGTTCCTGCAGTTTTCACTGTCAAACCGAGTTGGAGCTTGTACCTCCCCATATATATGTATGGATTGGAGTTTGCAACTGAAAAGAAACTTTGTGTTCCCAAAAAGCTAGGTGAAGGACGGCTTTCACACACACTTATCTCTCAGAACTGAGCAAGTGGAGAGACGTTCGTTCATCTAGCACCAAGGGAACGGGTTGCAGGAGACAATTTTTCTCTGCTTTCTCAGTCTGTTTCCTAGTGCCGGTTTGAAGTTCCTGCAGTTTTCACTGTCAAACCGAGTTGGAGCTTGTACCTCCCCATATATATGTATGGAATGGAGTTTGCAACTGAAAAGAAACTTTGTGTTCCCAACAAGCTAGGTGAAGGACGGCTTTCACACACAATTATCTCTCAGAACTGAGGAAGTGGAGAGACGTTCGTTCATCTAGCACCAAGGGAACGGGTTGCAGGAGACACTTTTTCTCTGCTTTCTCAGTCTGTTTCCTAGTGCCGGTTTGAAGTTCCTGCAGTTTTCACTGACAAACCGAGTTGGAGCTTGTACCTCCCCATATATATGTATGGAATGGAGTTTGCAACTGAAAAGAAACTTTGTGTTCCCAACAAGCTAGGTGAAGTACGGCTTTCACACACACTTATCTCTCAGAACTGAGCAAGTGGAGAGACGTTCGTTCATCTAGCACCAAGGGAACGGGTTGCAGGAGACACTTTTTCTCTGCTTTCTCAGTCTGTTTCCTAGTGCCGGTTTGAAGTTCCTGCAGTTTTCACTGTCAAACCGAGTTGGAGGTTGTACCAACCCATATATATGTATGGAATGGAGTTTGCAACTGAAAAGAAACTTTGTGTTCCCAACAAGCTAGGTGAAGGACGGCTTTCACACACACTTATCTCTCAGAACTGAGCAAGTGGAGAGACGTTCGTTCATCTAGCACCAAGGGAACGGGTTGCAGGAGACACTTTTTCTCTGCTTTCTCAGTCTGTTTCCCAGTGCCGGTTTAAAGTTCCTGCAGTTTTCACTGTCAAACCGAGTTGGAGCTTGTACCTCCCCATATATATGTATGGAGTGGAGTTTGCAACTGAAAAGAAACTTTGTGTTCCCAAAAAGCTAGGTGAAGGACGGCTTTCACACACACTTATCTCTCAGAACTGAGCAAGTGGAGAGACGTTCGTTCATCTAGCACCAAGGGAACGGGTTGCAGGAGACAATTTTTCTCTGCTTTCTCAGTCTGTTTCCTAGTGCCGGTTTGAAGTTCCTGCAGTTTTCACTGTCAAACCGAGTTGGAGCTTGTACCTCCCCATATATATGTATGGAATGGAGTTTGCAACTGAAAAGAAACTTTGTGTTCCCAACAAGCTAGGTGAAGGACGGCTTTCACACACAATTATCTCTCAGAACTGAGGAAGTGGAGAGACGTTCGTTCATCTAGCACCAAGGGAACGGGTTGCAGGAGACACTTTTTCTCTGCTTTCTCAGTCTGTTTCCTAGTGCCGGTTTGAAGTTCCTGCAGTTTTCACTGTCAAACCGAGTTGGAGCTTGTACCTCCCCATATATATGTATGGAATGGAGTTTGCAACTGAAAAGAAACTTTGTGTTCCCAACAAGCTAGGTGAAGTACGGCTTTCACACACACTTATCTCTCAGAACTGAGCAAGTGGAGAGACGTTCGTTCATCTAGCACCAAGGGAACGGGTTGCAGGAGACACTTTTTCTCTGCTTTCTCAGTCTGTTTCCTAGTGCCGGTTTGAAGTTCCTGCAGTTTTCACTGTCAAACCGAGTTGGAGGTTGTACCAACCCATATATATGTATGGAATGGAGTTTGCAACTGAAAAGAAACTTTGTGTTCCCAACAAGCTAGGTGAAGGACGGCTTTCACACACACTTATCTCTCAGAACTGAGCAAGTGGAGAGACGTTCGTTCATCTAGCACCAAGGGAACGGGTTGCAGGAGACACTTTTTCTCTGCTTTCTCAGTCTGTTTCCTAGTGCCGGTTTAATGTTCCTGCAGTTTTCACTGTCAAACCGAGTTGGAGCTTGTACCTCCCCATATATATGTATGGATTGGAGTTTGCAACTGAAAAGAAACTTTGTGTTCCCAACAAGCTAGGTGAAGGACGGCTTTCACACACACTTATCTCTCAGAACTGAGCAAGTGGAGAGACGTTCGTTCATCTAGCACCAAGGGAACGGGTTGCAGGAGACACTTTTTGTCAGCTTTCTCAATTTGTTTCCTATTGCCGGTTTGAAGTTCCTGCAGTTTTCACTGTCAAACGGAGTTGGAGCTAGTACCTCCCCATATATATGTATGGAATGGAGTTTGCAACTGAAAAGAAACTTTGTGTTCCCAACAAGCTAGGTGAAGGACGGCTTTCACACACACTTATCTCTCAGAACTGAGCAAGTGGAGAGACGTTCGTTCATCTAGCACCAAGGGAACGGGTTGCAGGAGACACTTTTTCTCTGCTTTCTCAGTCTGTTTCCTAGTGCCGGTTTGAAGTTCCTGCAGTTTTCACTGTCAAACCGAGTTGGAGCTTGTACCTCCCCATATATATGTATGGAATGGAGTTTGCACCTGAAAAGAAACTTTGTGTTCCCAACAAGCTATGTGAAGGACGGCTTTCACACACACTTATCTCTCAGAACTGAGCAAGTGGAGAGACGTTCGTTCATCTAGCACCAAGGGAACGGGTTGCAGGAGACACTTTTTCTCTGCTTTCTCAGTCTGTTTCCTAGTGCCGGTTTAAAGTTCCTGCAGTTTTCACTGTCAAACCGAGTTGGAGCTTTTACCTCCCCATATATATGTATGGATTGGGGTTTGCAACTGAAAAGAAACTTTGTGTTCCCAAAAAGCTAGGTGAAGGACTGCTTTCACACACACTTATCTCTCAGAACTGAGCATGTGGAGAGAAGTTCGTTCATGTAGCACAAAGGGAACGGGTTGCAGGAGACACTTTTTCTCTGCTTTCTCAGTCTGTTTCCTAGTGCCGGTTTGAAGTTCCTGCAGTTATCACTGTAAAACCGAGTTGGAGCTAGTACCTCCCCATATATATGTATGGAATGGAGTTTGCACCTGAAAAGAAACTTTGTGTTCCCAACAAGCTATGTGAAGGACGGCTTTCACACACACTTAACTCTCAGAACAGAGCAATTGGAGAGACGTTCGTTCATCTAGCACCAAGGGAACGGGTTGCAGGAGACACATTTTCTCTGCTTTCTCAGTCTGTTTCCTAGTGCCGGTTTGAAGTTCCTGCAGTTTTCACTGTCAAACCGAGTTGGAGCTTGTACCTCCCCATATATATGTATGGAATGGAGTTTGCAACTGAAAAGAAACTTTGTGTTCCCAAAAAGCTAGGTGAAGGACGGCTTTCACACGCACATATCTCTCAGAACTGAGCAAGTGGAGAGACGTTCGTTCATCTAGCACCAAGTTAACGGGTTGCAGGAGACACTTTTTCTCTGCTTTCTCAGTCTGTTTCCTAGTGCCGGTTTGAAGTTCCTGCAGTTTTCATTCTCAAACCGATTTGGAGCTAGTACCTCCCCATATAAATGTATGGAATGGAGTTTGCAACTGAAAAGAAACTTTGTGTTCCCAACAAGCTTGGTGAAGAGCGGCTTTCACACACACTTAACTCTCAGAACTGAGCAAGTGGAGAGACGTTCGTTCATCTAGCACCAAGGGAACGGGTTGCAGGAGACACTTTTTCTCTGCTTTCTCAGTCTGTTTCCTAGTGCCGGTTTGAAGTTCCTGCAGTTATCACAGTAAAACCGAGTTGGAGCTAGTACCTCCCCATATATATGTATGGAATGGAGTTTGCAACTGAAAAGAAACTTTGTGTTCCCAACAAGCTAGGTGAAGGACGGCTTTCACACACACTTATCTCTCAGAACAGAGCAATTGGAGAGACGTTCGTTCATCTAGCACCAAGGGAACGGGTTGCAGGAGACACATTTTCTCTGCTTTCTCAGTCTGTTTCCTAGTGCCGGTTTGAAGTTCCTGCAGTTTTCACTGTCAAACCGAGTTGGAGCTAGTACCTCCCCATATATATGTATGGAATGGAGTTTGCAACTGAAAAGAAACTTTGTGTTCCCAAAAAGCTAGGTGAAGGACGGCTTTCACACGCACATATCTCTCAGAACTGAGCAAGTGGAGAGACGTTCGTTCATCTAGCACCAAGGGAACGGGTTGCAGGAGACACTTTTTCTCTGCTTTCTCAGTCTGTTTCCTAGTGCCGGTTTAAAGTTCCTGCAGTTTTCACTGTCAAACCGAGTTGGAGCTTGTACCTCCCCATATATATGTATGGATTGGAGTTTGCAACTGAAAAGAAACTTTGTGTTCCCAACAAGCTAGGTGAAGGACGGCTTTCACACACACTTATCTCTCAGAACTGAGCAAGTGGAGAGACGTTCGTTCATCTAGCACCAAGGGAACGGGTTGCAGGAGACACTTTTTGTCATCTTTCTCAATTTGTTTCCTATTGCCGGTTTGAAGTTCCTGCAGTTTTCACTGTCAAACAGAGTTGGAGCTAATACCTCCCCTATATATATGTATGGAATGGAGTTTGCAACTGAAAAGAAACTTTGTGTTCCCAACAAGCTAGGTGAAGGACGGCTTTCACACACACTTATCTCTCAGAACTGAGCAAGTGGAGAGACGTTCGTTCATCTAGCACCAAGGGAACGGGTTGCAGGAGACACTTTTTCTCTGCTTTCTCAGTCTGTTTCCTAGTGCCGGTTTGAAGTTCCTGCAGTTTTCACTGTCAAACCGAGTTGGAGCTTGTACCTCCCCATATATATGTATGGAATGGAGTTTGCACCTGAAAAGAAACTTTGTGTTCCCAACAAGCTATGTGAAGGACGGCTTTCACACACACTTATCTCTCAGAACTGAGCAAGTGGAGAGACGTTCGTTCATCTAGCACCAAGGGAACGGGTTGCAGGAGACACTTTTTCTCTGCTTTCTCAGTCTGTTTCCTAGTGCCGGTTTAAAGTTCCTGCAGTTTTCACTGTCAAACCGAGTTGGAGCTTTTACCTCCCCATATATATGTATGGATTGGGGTTTGCAACTGAAAAGAAACTTTGTGTTCCCAACAAGCTAGGTGAAGGACGGCTTTCACACACACTTATCTCTCAGAACTGAGCAAGTGGAGAGACGTTCGTTCATCTAGCACCAAGGGAACGGGTTGCAGGAGACACTTTTTGTCAGCTTTCTCAATTTGTTTCCTATTGCCGGTTTGAAGTTCCTGCAGTTTTCACTGTCAAACGGAGTTGGAGCTAATACCTCCCCATATATATGTATGGAATGGAGTTTGCAACTGAAAAGAAACTTTGTGTTCCCAACAAGCTAGGTGAAGGACGGCTTTCACACACACTTATCTCTCAGAACTGAGCAAGTGGAGAGACGTTCGTTCATCTAGCACCAAGGGAACGGGTTGCAGGAGACACTTTTTCTCTGCTTTCTCAGTCTGTTTCCTAGTGCCGGTTTGAAGTTCCTGCAGTTTTCACTGTCAAACCGAGTTGGAGCTTGTACCTCCCCATATATATGTATGGAATGGAGTTTGCACCTGAAAAGAAACTTTGTGTTCCCAACAAGCTATGTGAAGGACGGCTTTCACACACACTTATCTCTCAGAACTGAGCAAGTGGAGAGACGTTCGTTCATCTAGCACCAAGGGAACGGGTTGCAGGAGACACTTTTTCTCTGCTTTCTCAGTCTGTTTCCTAGTGCCGGTTTAAAGTTCCTGCAGTTTTCACTGTCAAACCGAGTTGGAGCTTTTACCTCCCCATATATATGTATGGATTGGGGTTTGCAACTGAAAAGAAACTTTGTGTTCCCAAAAAGCTAGGTGAAGGACTGCTTTCACACACACTTATCTCTCAGAACTGAGCATGTGGAGAGAAGTTCGTTCATGTAGCACAAAGGGAACGGGTTGCAGGAGACACTTTTTCTCTGCTTTCTCAGTCTGTTTCCTAGTGCCGGTTTGAAGTTCCTGCAGTTTTCACTGTCAAACCGAGTTGGAGCTAGTACCTCCCCATATATATGTATGGAATGGAGTTTGCAACTGAAAAGAAACTTTGTGTTCCCAACAAGCTAGGTGAAGGACGGCTTTCACACACACTTATCTCTCAGAACAGAGCAATTGGAGAGACGTTCGTTCATCTAGCACCAAGGGAACGGGTTGCAGGAGACACATTTTCTCTGCTTTCTCAGTCTGTTTCCTAGTGCCGGTTTGAAGTTCCTGCAGTTTTCACTGTCAAACCGAGTTGGAGCTAGTACCTCCCCATATATATGTATGGAATGGAGTTTGCAACTGAAAAGAAACTTTGTGTTCCCAAAAAGCTAGGTGAAGGACGGCTTTCACACGCACATATCTCTCAGAACTGAGCAAGTGGAGAGACGTTCGTTCATCTAGCACCAAGGGAACGGGTTGCAGGAGACACTTTTTCTCTGCTTTCTCAGTCTGTTTCCTAGTGCCGGTTTGAAGTTCCTGCAGTTTTCATTCTCAAACCGATTTGGAGCTAGTACCTCCCCATATAAATGTATGGAATGGAGTTTGCAACTGAAAAGAAACTTTGTGTTCCCAACAAGCTTGGTGAAGAGCGGCTTTCACACACACTTAACTCTCAGAACTGAGCAAGTGGAGAGACGTTCGTTCATCTAGCACCAAGGGAACGGGTTGCAGGAGACACTTTTTCTCTGCTTTCTCAGTCTGTTTCCTAGTGCCGGTTTGAAGTTCCTGCAGTTATCACTGTAAAACCGAGTTGGAGCTAGTACCTCCCCATATATATGTATGGAATGGAGTTTGCAACTGAAAAGAAACTTTGTGTTCCCAACAAGCTAGGTGAAGGACGGCTTTCACACACACTTATCTCTCAGAACAGAGCAATTGGAGAGACGTTCGTTCATCTAGCACCAAGGGAACGGGTTGCAGGAGACACATTTTCTCTGCTTTCTCAGTCTGTTTCCTAGTGCCGGTTTGAAGTTCCTGCAGTTTTCACTGTCAAACCGAGTTGGAGCTAGTACCTCCCCATATATATGTATGGAATGGAGTTTGCAACTGAAAAGAAACTTTGTGTTCCCAAAAAGCTAGGTGAAGGACGGCTTTCACACGCACATATCTCTCAGAACTGAGCAAGTGGAGAGACGTTCGTTCATCTAGCACCAAGGGAACGGGTTGCAGGAGACACTTTTTCTCTGCTTTCTCAGTCTGTTTCCTAGTGCCGGTTTAAAGTTCCTGCAGTTTTCACTGTCAAACCGAGTTGGAGCTTGTACCTCCCCATATATATGTATGGATTGGAGTTTGCAACTGAAGAGAAACTTTGTGTTCCCAACAAGCTAGGTGAAGGACGGCTTTCACACACACTTATCTCTCAGAACTGAGCAAGTGGAGAGACGTTCGTTCATCTAGCACCAAGGGAACGGGTTGCAGGAGACACTTTTTGTCAGCTTTCTCAATTTGTTTCCTATTGCCGGTTTGAAGTTCCTGCAGTTTTCACTGTAAAACGGAGTTGGAACTAATACCTCCCCATATATATGTATGGAATGGAGTTTGCAACTGAAAAGAAACTTTGTGTTCCCAACAAGCTAGGTGAAGGACGGCTTTCACACACACTTATCTCTCAGAACTGAGCAAGTGGAGAGACGTTCGTTCATCTAGCACCAAGGGAACGGGTTGCAGGAGACACTTTTTCTCTGCTTTCTCAGTCTGTTTCCTAGTGCCGGTTTGAAGTTCCTGCAGTTTTCACTGTCAAACCGAGTTGGAGCTTGTACCTCCCCATATATATGTATGGAATGGAGTTTGCACCTGAAAAGAAACTTTGTGTTCCCAACAAGCTATGTGAAGGACGGCTTTCACACACACTTATCTCTCAGAACTGAGCAAGTGGAGAGACGTTCGTTCATCTAGCACCAAGGGAACGGGTTGCAGGAGACACTTTTTCTCTGCTTTCTCAGTCTGTTTCCTAGTGCCGGTTTAAAGTTCCTGCAGTTTTCACTGTCAAACCGAGTTGGAGCTTTTACCTCCCCATATATATGTATGGATTGGGGTTTGCAACTGAAAAGAAACTTTGTGTTCCCAAAAAGCTAGGTGAAGGACTGCTTTCACACACACTTATCTCTCAGAACTGAGCATGTGGAGAGAAGTTCGTTCATGTAGCACAAAGGGAACGGGTTGCAGGAGACACTTTTTCTCTGCTTTCTCAGTCTGTTTCCTAGTGCCGGTTTGAAGTTCCTGCAGTTTTCACTGTCAAACCGAGTTGGAGCTAGTACCTCCCCATATATATGTATGGAATGGAGTTTGCAACTGAAAAGAAACTTTGTGTTCCCAACAAGCTAGGTGAAGGACGGCTTTCACACACACTTATCTCTCAGAACAGAGCAATTGGAGAGACGTTCGTTCATCTAGCACCAAGGGAACGGGTTGCAGGAGACACATTTTCTCTGCTTTCTCAGTCTGTTTCCTAGTGCCGGTTTGAAGTTCCTGCAGTTTTCACTGTCAAACCGAGTTGGAGCTAGTACCTCCCCATATATATGTATGGAATGGAGTTTGCAACTGAAAAGAAACTTTGTGTTCCCAAAAAGCTAGGTGAAGGACGGCTTTCACACGCACATATCTCTCAGAACTGAGCAAGTGGAGAGACGTTCGTTCATCTAGCACCAAGGGAACGGGTTGCAGGAGACACTTTTTCTCTGCTTTCTCAGTCTGTTTCCTAGTGCCGGTTTGAAGTTCCTGCAGTTTTCATTCTCAAACCGATTTGGAGCTAGTACCTCCCCATATAAATGTATGGAATGGAGTTTGCAACTGAAAAGAAACTTTGTGTTCCCAACAAGCTTGGTGAAGAGCGGCTTTCACACACACTTAACTCTCAGAACTGAGCAAGTGGAGAGATGTTCGTTCATCTAGCACCAAGGGAACGGGTTGCAGGAGACACTTTTTTTCTGCTTTCTCAGTCTGTTTCCTAGTGCCGGTTTGAAGTTCCTGCAGTTATCACTGTAAAACCGAGTTGGAGCTAGTACCTCCCCATATATATGTATGGAATGGAGTTTGCAACTGAAAAGAAACTTTGTGTTCCCAACAAGCTAGGTGAAGGACCGCTTTCACACACACTTATCTCTCAGAACTGAGCAAGTGGAGAGACGTTCGTTCATCTAGCACCAAGGGAACGGGTTGCAGGAGACACTTTTTCTCTGCTTTCTCAGTCTGTTTCCTAGTGCCGGTTTGAAGTTCCTGCAGTTTTCACTGTAAAACCGAGTTGGAGCTTCTACCTCCCCATATGTATGTATGGAATGGAGTTTGCAACTGAAAAGAAACTTTGTGTTCCCAACAAGCTAGGTGAAGGACGGCTTTCACACACACTTATCTCTCAGAACAGAGCAATTGGAGAGACGTTCGTTCATCTAGCACCAAGGGAACGGGTTGCAGGAGACACATTTTCTCTGCTTTCTCAGTCTGTTTCCTAGTGCCGGTTTGAAGTTCCTGCAGTTTTCACTGTCAAACCGAGTTGGAGCTAGTACCTCCCCATATATATGTATGGAATGGAGTTTGCAACTGAAAAGAAACTTTGTGTTCCCAAAAAGCTAGGTGAAGGACGGCTTTCACACGCACATATCTCTCAGAACTGAGCAAGTGGAGAGACGTTCGTTCATCTAGCACCAAGGGAACGGGTTGCAGGAGACACTTTTTCTCTGCTTTCTCAGTCTGTTTCCTAGTGCCGGTTTGAAGTTCCTGCAGTTTTCATTCTCAAACCGATTTGGAGCTAGTACCTCCCCATATAAATGTATGGAATGGAGTTTGCAACTGAAAAGAAACTTTGTGTTCCCAACAAGCTTGGTGAAGAGCGGCTTTCACACACACTTAACTCTCAGAACTGAGCAAGTGGAGAGACGTTCGTTCATCTAGCACCAAGGGAACGGGTTGCAGGAGACACTTTTTCTCTGCTTTCTCAGTCTGTTTCCTAGTGCCGGTTTGAAGTTCCTGCAGTTATCACTGTAAAACCGAGTTGGAGCTAGTACCTCCCCATATGTATGTATGGAATGGAGTTTGCAACTGAAAAGAAACTTTGTGTTCCCAACAAGCTAGGTGAAGGACGGCTTTCACACACACTTATCTCTCAGAACAGAGCAATTGGAGAGACGTTCGTTCATCTAGCACCAAGGGAACGGGTTGCAGGAGACACATTTTCTCTGCTTTCTCAGTCTGTTTCCTAGTGCCGGTTTGAAGTTCCTGCAGTTTTCACTGTCAAACCGAGTTGGAGCTAGTACCTCCCCATATATATGTATGGAATGGAGTTTGCAACTGAAAAGAAACTTTGTGTTCCCAAAAAGCTAGGTGAAGGACGGCTTTCACACGCACATATCTCTCAGAACTGAGCAAGTGGAGAGACGTTCGTTCATCTAGCACCAAGGGAACGGGTTGCAGGAGACACTTTTTCTCTGCTTTCTCAGTCTGTTTCCTAGTGCCGGTTTGAAGTTCCTGCAGTTTTCACTGTCAATCCGAGTTTGACCTTGTACCTCCCCATATATATGTATGGAATGGAGTTTGCAACTGAAAAGAAACTTTGTGTTCCCAACAAGCTAGGTGAAGGACGGCTTTCAAACACACTTATCTCTCAGAACTGAGCAAGTGGAGAGACGTTCGTTCATCTAGCACCAAGGGAACGGGTTGCAGGAGACACTTTTTCTCTGCTTTCTCAGTCTGTTTCCTAGTGCCGGTTTGAAGTTCCTGCAGTTTTCACTGTCAAACCGAGTTGGAGCTAGTACCTCCCCATATATATGTATGGAATGGAGTTTGCAACTGAAAAGAAACTTTGTGTTCCCAACAAGCTAGGTGAAGGACGGCTTTCACACACACTTATCCCTCAGAACTGAGCAAGTGGAGAGACGTTCGTTCATCTAGCACCAAGGGAACGGGTTGCAGGAGACACTTTTTCTCTGCTTTCTCAGTCTGTTTCCTAGTACCGGTTTGAAGTTCCTGCAGTTTTCACTGTCAAACCGAGTTGGAGCTTGTACCTCCCCATATATATGTATGGAATGGAGTTTGCAACTGAAAAGAAACTTTGTGTTCCCAACAAGCTAGGTGAAGTACGGCTTTCACACACACTTATCTCTCAGAACTGAGCAATTGGAGAGACGTTCGTTCATCTAGCACCAAGGGAACGGGTTGCAGGAGACAATTTTTCTCTGCTTTCTCAGTCTGTTTCCTAGTGCCGGTTTGAAGTTCCTGCAGTTTTCACTGTCAATCCGAGTTGGACCTTGTACCTCCCCATATATATGTATGGAATGGAGTTTGCAACTGAAAAGAAACTTTGTGTTCCCAACAAGCTTGGTGAAGAGCGGCTTTCACACACACTTAACTCTCAGAACTGAGCAAGTGGAGAGACGTTCGTTCATCTAGCACCAAGGGAACGGGTTGCAGGAGACACTTTTTCTCTGCTTTCTCAGTCTGTTTCCTAGTGCCGGTTTGAAGTTCCTGCAGTTATCACTGTAAAACCGAGTTGGAGCTTCTACCTCCCCATATATATGTATGGAATGGAGTTTGCAACTGAAAAGAAACTTTGTGTTCCCAACAAGCTAGGTGAAGGACCGCTTTCATACACACTTATCTCTCAGAACTGAGTAAGTGGAGAGACTTTCGTTCATCTAGCACCAAGGGAACGGGTTGCAGGAGACACTTTTTCTCTGCTTTCTCAGTCTGTTTCCTAGTGCCGGTTTGAAGTTCCTGCAGTTTTCACTGTCAATCCGAGTTGGACCTTGTACCTCCCCATATATGTGTATGGAATGGAGTTTGCAACTGAAAAGAAACTTTGTGTTCCCAACAAGCTAGGTGAAGGACGGCTTTCAAACACACTTATCTCTCAGAACTGAGCAAGTGGAGAGACGTTCGTTCATCTAGCACCAAGGGAACGGGTTGCAGGAGACACTTTTTCTCTGCTTTCTCAGTCTGTTTCCTAGTGCCGGTTTGAAGTTCCTGCAGTTTTCACTGTAAAACCGAGTAGGAGCTAGTACCTCCCCATATATATGTATGGAATGGAGTTTGCAACTGAAAAGAAACTTTGTGTTCCCAACAAGCTAGGTGAAGGACGGCTTTCACACACACTTATCTCTCAGAACTGAGCAAGTGGAGAGACGTTCGTTCATCTAGCACCAAGGGAACGGGTTGCAGGAGACACTTTTTCTCTGCTTTCTCAGTCTGTTTCCTAGTGCCGGTTTGAAGTTCCTGCAGTTTTCACTGTCAAACCGAGTTGGAGCTTGTACCTCCCCATATATATGTATGGAATGGAGTTTGCAACTGAAAAGAAACTTTGTGTTCCCAACAAGCTAGGTGAAGTACGGCTTTCACACACACTTATCTCTCAGAACTGAGCAATTGGAGAGACGTTCGTTCATCTAGCACCAAGGGAACGGGTTGCAGGAGACACTTTTTCTCTGCTTTCTCAGTCTGTTTCCTAGTGCCGGTTTGAAGTTCCTGCAGTTTTCACTGTCAATCCGAGTTGGACCTTGTACCTCCCCATATATATGTATGGAATGGAGTTTGCAACTGAAAAGAAACTTTGTGTTCCCAACAAGCTAGGTGAAGGACGGCTTTCAAACACACTTATCTCTCAGAACTGAGCAAGTGGAGAGACGTTCTTTCATCTAGCACCAAGTGAACGGGTTGCAGGAGACACTTTTTCTCTGCTTTCTCAGTCTGTTTCCTAGTGCCGGTTTGAAGTTCCTGCAGTTTTCACTGTAAAACCGAGTTGGAGCTAGTACCTCCCCATATATATGTATGGAATGGAGTTTGCAACTGAAAAGAAACTTTGTGTTCCCAACAAGCTAGGTGAAGTACGGCTTTCACACACACTTATCTCTCAGAACTGAGCAAGTGGAGAGACGTTCGTTCATCTAGCACCAAGGGAACGGGTTGCAGGAGACACTTTTTCTCTGCTTTCTCAGTCTGTTTCCTAGTGCCGGTTTGAAGTTCCTGCAGTTTTCACTGTCAAACCGAGTTGGAGCTTGTACCTCCCCATATATATGTATGGAATGGAGTTTGCAACTGAAAAGAAACTTTGTGTTCCCAACAAGCTAGGTGAAGTACGGCTTTCACACACACTTATCTCTCAGAACTGAGCAAGTGGAGAGACGTTCGTTCATCTAGCACCAAGGGAACGGGTTGCAGGAGACACTTTTTCTCTGCTTTCTCAGTCTGTTTCCTAGTGCCGGTTTGAAGTTCCTGCAGTTTTGACTGTCAAACGGAGTTGGAGCTAGTACCTCCCCATATATATGTATGGAATGGAGTTTGCAACTGAAAAGAAACTTTGTGTTCCCAACAAGCTTGGTGAAGAGCGGCTTTCACACACACTTAACTCTCAGAACTGAGCAAGTGGAGAGACGTTCTTTCATCTAGCACCAAGGGAACGGGTTGCAGGAGACACTTTTTCTCTGCTTTCTCAGTCTGTTTCCTAGTGCCGGTTTGAAGTTCCTGCAGTTATCACTGTAAAACCGAGTTGGAGCTTCTACCTCCCCATATATATGTATGGAATGGAGTTTGCAACTGAAAAGAAACTTTGTGTTCCCAACAAGCTAGGTGAAGTACCGCTTTCATACACACTTATCTCTCAGAACTGAGTAAGTGGAGAGACGTTCGTTCATCTAGCACCAAGGGAACGGGTTGCAGGAGACACTTTTTCTCTGCTTTCTCAGTCTGTTTCCTAGTGCCGGTTTGAAGTTCCTGCAGTTTTCACTGTCAATCCGAGTTGGACCTTGTACCTCCCCATATATGTGTATGGAATGGAGTTTGCAACTGAAAAGAAACTTTGTGTTCCCAACAAGCTAGGTGAAGGACGGCTTTCAAACACACTTATCTCTCAGAACTGAGCAATTGGAGAGACGTTCGTTCATCTAGCACCAAGGGAACGGGTTGCAGGAGACACTTTTTCTCTGCTTTCTCAGTCTGTTTCCTAGTGCCGGTTTGAAGTTCCTGCAGTTTTCACTGTAAAACCGAGTAGGAGCTAGTACCTCCCCATATATATGTATGGAATGGAGTTTGCAACTGAAAAGAAACTTTGTGTTCCCAAAAAGCTAGGTGAAGGACGGCTTTCACACGCACATATCTCTCAGAACTGAGCAAGTGGAGAGACGTTCGTTCATCTAGCACCAAGGGAACGGGTTGCAGGAGACACTTTTTCTCTGCTTTCTCAGTCTGTTTCCTAGTGCCGGTTTGAAGTTCCTGCAGTTTTCATTCTCAAACCGATTTGGAGCTAGTACCTCCCCATATAAATGTATGGAATGGAGTTTGCAACTGAAAAGAAACTTTGTGTTCCCAACAAGCTTGGTGAAGAGCGGCTTTCACACACACTTAACTCTCAGAACTGAGCAAGTGGAGAGACGTTCGTTCATCTAGCACCAAGGGAACGGGTTGCAGGAGACACTTTTTCTCTGCTTTCTCAGTCTGTTTCCTAGTGCCGGTTTGAAGTTCCTGCAGTTATCACTGTAAAACCGAGTTGGAGCTTCTACCTCCCCATATATATGTATGGAATGGAGTTTGCAACTGAAAAGAAACTTTGTGTTCCCAACAAGCTAGGTGAAGTACGGCTTTCACACACACTTATCTCTCAGAACTGAGCAATTGGAGAGACGTTCGTTCATCTAGCACCAAGGGAACGGGTTGCAGGAGACACTTTTTCTCTGCTTTCTCAGTCTGTTTCCTAGTGCCGGTTTGAAGTTCCTGCAGTTTTCACTGTCAATCCGAGTTTGACCTTGTACCTCCCCATATATATGTATGGAATGGAGTTTGCAACTGAAAAGAAACTTTGTGTTCCCAACAAGCTAGGTGAAGGACGGCTTTCAAACACACTTATCTCTCAGAACTGAGCAAGTGGAGAGACGTTCGTTCATCTAGCACCAAGGGAACGGGTTGCAGGAGACACTTTTTCTCTGCTTTCTCAGTCTGTTTCCTAGTGCCGGTTTGAAGTTCCTGCAGTTTTCACTGTCAAACCGAGTTGGAGCTAGTACCTCCCCATATATATGTATGGAATGGAGTTTGCAACTGAAAAGAAACTTTGTGTTCCCAACAAGCTAGGTGAAGGACGGCTTTCACACACACTTATCCCTCAGAACTGAGCAAGTGGAGAGACGTTCGTTCATCTAGCACCAAGGGAACGGGTTGCAGGAGACACTTTTTCTCTGCTTTCTCAGTCTGTTTCCTAGTACCGGTTTGAAGTTCCTGCAGTTTTCACTGTCAAACCGAGTTGGAGCTTGTACCTCCCCATATATATGTATGGAATGGAGTTTGCAACTGAAAAGAAACTTTGTGTTCCCAACAAGCTAGGTGAAGTACGGCTTTCACACACACTTATTTCTCAGAACTGAGCAATTGGAGAGACGTTCGTTCATCTAGCACCAAGGGAACGGGTTGCAGGAGACAATTTTTCTCTGCTTTCTCAGTCTGTTTCCTAGTGCCGGTTTGAAGTTCCTGCAGTTTTCACTGTCAATCCGAGTTGGACCTTGTACCTCCCCATATATATGTATGGAATGGAGTTTGCAACTGAAAAGAAACTTTGTGTTCCCAACAAGCTTGGTGAAGAGCGGCTTTCACACACACTTAACTCTCAGAACTGAGCAAGTGGAGAGACGTTCGTTCATCTAGCACCAAGGGAACGGGTTGCAGGAGACACTTATTCTCTGCTTTCTCAGTCTGTTTCCTAGTGCCGGTTTGAAGTTCCTGCAGTTATCACTGTAAAACCGAGTTGGAGCTTCTACCTCCCCATATATATGTATGGAATGGAGTTTGCAACTGAAAAGAAACTTTGTGTTCCCAACAAGCTAGGTGAAGGACCGCTTTCATACACACTTATCTCTCAGAACTGAGTAAGTGGAGAGACTTTCGTTCATCTAGCACCAAGGGAACGGGTTGCAGGAGACACTTTTTCTCTGCTTTCTCAGTCTGTTTCCTAGTGCCGGTTTGAAGTTCCTGCAGTTTTCACTGTCAATCCGAGTTGGACCTTGTACCTCCCCATATATGTGTATGGAATGGAGTTTGCAACTGAAAAGAAACTTTGTGTTCCCAACAAGCTAGGTGAAGGACGGCTTTCAAACACACTTATCTCTCAGAACTGAGCAAGTGGAGAGACGTTCGTTCATCTAGCACCAAGGGAACGGGTTGCAGGAGACACTTTTTCTCTGCTTTCTCAGTCTGTTTCCTAGTGCCGGTTTGAAGTTCCTGCAGTTTTCACTGTAAAACCGAGTAGGAGCTAGTACCTCCCCATATATATGTATGGAATGGAGTTTGCAACTGAAAAGAAACTTTGTGTTCCCAACAAGCTAGGTGAAGGACGGCTTTCACACACACTTATCTCTCAGAACTGAGCAAGTGGAGAGACGTTCGTTCATCTAGCACCAAGGGAACGGGTTGCAGGAGACACTTTTTCTCTGCTTTCTCAGTCTGTTTCCTAGTGCCGGTTTGAAGTTCCTGCAGTTTTCACTGTCAAACCGAGTTGGAGCTTGTACCTCCCCATATATATGTATGGAATGGAGTTTGCAACTGAAAAGAAACTTTGTGTTCCCAACAAGCTAGGTGAAGTACGGCTTTCACACACACTTATCTCTCAGAACTGAGCAATTGGAGAGACGTTCGTTCATCTAGCACCAAGGGAACGGGTTGCAGGAGACACTTTTTCTCTGCTTTCTCAGTCTGTTTCCTAGTGCCGGTTTGAAGTTCCTGCAGTTTTCACTGTCAATCCGAGTTGGACCTTGTACCTCCCCATATATATGTATGGAATGGAGTTTGCAACTGAAAAGAAACTTTGTGTTCCCAACAAGCTAGGTGAAGGACGGCTTTCAAACACACTTATCTCTCAGAACTGAGCAAGTGGAGAGACGTTCTTTCATCTAGCACCAAGGGAACGGGTTGCAGGAGACACTTTTTCTCTGCTTTCTCAGTCTGTTTCCTAGTGCCGGTTTGAAGTTCCTGCAGTTTTCACTGTAAAACCGAGTTGGAGCTAGTACCTCCCCATATATATGTATGGAATGGAGTTTGCAACTGAAAAGAAACTTTGTGTTCCCAACAAGCTAGGTGAAGTACGGCTTTCACACACACTTATCTCTCAGAACTGAGCAAGTGGAGAGACGTTCGTTCATCTAGCACCAAGGGAACGGGTTGCAGGAGACACTTTTTCTCTGCTTTCTCAGTCTGTTTCCTAGTGCCGGTTTGAAGTTCCTGCAGTTTTCACTGTCAAACCGAGTTGGAGCTTGTACCTCCCCATATATATGTATGGAATGGAGTTTGCAACTGAAAAGAAACTTTGTGTTCCCAACAAGCTAGGTGAAGTACGGCTTTCACACACACTTATCTCTCAGAACTGAGCAAGTGGAGAGACGTTCGTTCATCTAGCACCAAGGGAACGGGTTGCAGGAGACACTTTTTCTCTGCTTTCTCAGTCTGTTTCCTAGTGCCGGTTTGAAGTTCCTGCAGTTTTGACTGTCAAACGGAGTTGGAGCTAGTACCTCCCCATATATATGTATGGAATGGAGTTTGCAACTGAAAAGAAACTTTGTGTTCCCAACAAGCTTGGTGAAGAGCGGCTTTCACACACACTTAACTCTCAGAACTGAGCAAGTGGAGAGACGTTCTTTCATCTAGCACCAAGGGAACGGGTTGCAGGAGACACTTTTTCTCTGCTTTCTCAGTCTGTTTCCTAGTGCCGGTTTGAAGTTCCTGCAGTTATCACTGTAAAACCGAGTTGGAGCTTCTACCTCCCCATATATATGTATGGAATGGAGTTTGCAACTGAAAAGAAACTTTGTGTTCCCAACAAGCTAGGTGAAGGACCGCTTTCATACACACTTATCTCTCAGAACTGAGTAAGTGGAGAGACGTTCGTTCATCTAGCACCAAGGGAACGGGTTGCAGGAGACACTTTTTCTCTGCTTTCTCAGTCTGTTTCCTAGTGCCGGTTTGAAGTTCCTGCAGTTTTCACTGTCAATCCGAGTTGGACCTTGTACCTCCCCATATATGTGTATGGAATGGAGTTTGCAACTGAAAAGAAACTTTGTGTTCCCAACAAGCTAGGTGAAGGACGGCTTTCAAACACACTTATCTCTCAGAACTGAGCAAGTGGAGAGACGTTCGTTCATCTAGCACCAAGGGAACGGGTTGCAGGAGACACTTTTTCTCTGCTTTCTCAGTCTGTTTCCTAGTGCCGGTTTGAAGTTCCTGCAGTTTTCACTGTAAAACCGAGTAGGAGCTAGTACCTCCCCATATATATGTATGGAATGGAGTTTGCAACTGAAAAGAAACTTTGTGTTCCCAACAAGCTAGGTGAAGGACGGCTTTCACACACACTTATCTCTCAGAACTGAGCAAGTGGAGAGACGTTCGTTCATCTAGCACCAAGGGAACGGGTTGCAGGAGACACTTTTTCTCTGCTTTCTCAGTCTGTTTCCTAGTGCCGGTTTGAAGTTCCTGCAGTTTTCACTGTCAAACCGAGTTGGAGCTTGTACCTCCCCATATATATGTATGGAATGGAGTTTGCAACTGAAAAGAAACTTTGTGTTCCCAACAAGCTAGGTGAAGTACGGCTTTCACACACACTTATCTCTCAGAACTGAGCAATTGGAGAGACGTTCGTTCATCTAGCACCAAGGGAACGGGTTGCAGGAGACACTTTTTCTCTGCTTTCTCAGTCTGTTTCCTAGTGCCGGTTTGAACTTCCTGCAGTTTTCACTGTCAATCCGAGTTGGACCTTGTACCTCCCCATATATATGTATGGAATGGAGTTTGCAACTGAAAAGAAACTTTGTGTTCCCAACAAGCTAGGTGAAGGACGGCTTTCAAACACACTTATCTCTCAGAACTGAGCAAGTGGAGAGACGTTCTTTCATCTAGCACCAAGGGAACGGGTTGCAGGAGACACTTTTTCTCTGCTTTCTCAGTCTGTTTCCTAGTGCCGGTTTGAAGTTCCTGCAGTTTTCACTGTAAAACCGAGTTGGAGCTAGTACCTCCCCATATATATGTATGGAATGGAGTTTGCAACTGAAAAGAAACTTTGTGTTCCCAACAAGCTAGGTGAAGAACGGCTTTCACACACACTTATCTCTCAGAACTGAGCAAGTGGAGAGACGTTCGTTCATCTAGCACCAAGGGAACGGGTTGCAGGAGACACTTTTTCTCTGCTTTCTCAGTCTGTTTCCTAGTGCCGGTTTGAAGTTCCTGCAGTTTTCACTGTCAAACCGAGTTGGAGCTTTTACCACCCCATATATATGTATGGAATGGAGTTTGCAACTGAAAAGAAACTTTGTGTTCCCAACAAGCTATGTGAAGGACGGCTTTCACACACAATTATCTCTCAGAACTGAGCAAGTGGAGAGACGTTCGTTCATCTAGCACCAAGGGAACGGGTTGCAGGAGACACTTTTTCTCTGCTTTCTCAGTCTGTTTCCTAGTGCCGGTTTGAAGTTCCTGCAGTTTTCACTGTCAATCCGAGTTGGAGCTTGTACCTCCCCATATATATGTATGGAATGGAGTTTGCAACTGAAAAGAAACTTTGTGTTCCCAACAAGCTAGGTGAAGGACGGCTTTCACACACACTTATCTCTCAGAACTGAGGAAGTGGAGAGACGTTCGTTCATCTAGCACCAAGGGAACGGGTTGCAGGAGACACTTTTTCTCTGCTTTCTCAGTCTGTTTCCTAGTGCCGGTTTGAAGTTCCTGCAGTTTTCACTGTCAAACCGAGTTGGAGCTTGTACCTCCACATATATATGTATGGAATGGAGTTTGCAACTGAAAAGAAACTTTGTGTTCCCAACAAGCTAGGTGAAGGACGGCTTTCACACACACTTATCTCTCAGAACTGAGCAAGTGGAGAGACGTTCGTTCATCTAGCACCAAGGGAACGGGTTGCAGGAGACACTTTTTCTCTGCTTTCTCAGTCTGTTTCCTAGTGCCGGTTTGAAGTTCCTGCAGTTTTCACTGTCAAACCGAGTTGGAGCTTGTACCTCCCCATATATATGTATGGAATGGAGTTTGCAACTGAAAAGAAACTTTGTGTTCCCAACAAGCTAGGTGAAGGACGGCTTTCACACACACTTATCTCTCAGAACTGAGCAATTGGAGAGACGTTCGTTCATCTAGCACCAAGGGAACGGGTTGCAGGAGACACTTTTTCTCTGCTTTCTCAGTCTGTTTCCTAGTGCCGGTTTGAAGTTCCTGCAGTTTTCACTGTCAATCCGAGTTGGACCTTGTACCTCCCCATATATATGTATGGAATGGAGTTTGCAACTGAAAAGAAACTTTGTGTTCCCAACAAGCTAGGTGAAGGACGGCTTTCAAACACAATTATCTCTCAGAACTGAGCAAGTGGAGAGACGTTCGTTCATCTAGCACCAAGGGAACGGGTTGCAGGAGACACTTTTTCTCTGCTTTCTCAGTCTGTTTCCTAGTGCCGGTTTGAAGTTCCTGCAGTTTTCACTGTAAAACCGAGTTGGAGCTAGTACCTCCCCATATATATGTATGGAATGGAGTTTGCAACTGAAAAGAAACTTTGTGTTCCCAACAAGCTAGGTGAAGGACGGCTTTCACACACACTTATCTCTCAGAACTGAGCAAGTGGAGAGACGTTCGTTCATCTAGCACCAAGGGAACGGGTTGCAGGAGACACTTTTTCTCTGCTTTCTCAGTCTGTTTCCTAGTGCCGGTTTGAAGTTCCTGCAGTTTTCACTGTAAAACCGAGTAGGAGCTAGTACCTCCCCATATATATGTATGGAATGGAGTTTGCAACTGAAAAGAAACTTTGTGTTCCCAACAAGCTAGGTGAAGGACGGCTTTCACACACACTTATCTCTCAGAACTGAGCAAGTGGAGAGACGTTCGTTCATCTAGCACCAAGGGAACGGGTTGCAGGAGACACTTTTTCTCTGCTTTCTCAGTCTGTTTCCTAGTGCCGGTTTGAAGTTCCTGCAGTTTTCACTGTCAAACCGAGTTGGAGCTTGTACCTCCCCATATATATGTATGGAATGGAGTTTGCAACTGAAAAGAAACTTTGTGTTCCCAACAAGCTAGATGAAGGACGGCTTTCACACACACTTATCTCTCAGAACTGAGCAATTGGAGAGACGTTCGTTCATCTAGCACCAAGGGAACGGGTTGCAGGAGACACTTTTTCTCTGCTTTCTCAGTCTGTTTCCTAGTGCCGGTTTGAAGTTCCTGCAGTTTTCACTGTCAATCCGAGTTGGACCTTGTACCTCCCCATATATATGTATGGAATGGAGTTTGCAACTGAAAAGAAACTTTGTGTTCCCAACAAGCTAGGTGAAGGACGGCTTTCAAACACACTTATCTCTCAGAACTGAGCAAGTGGAGAGACGTTCTTTCATCTAGCACCAAGGGAACGGGTTGCAGGAGACACTTTTTCTCTGCTTTCTCAGTCTGTTTCCTAGTGCCGGTTTGAAGTTCCTGCAGTTTTCACTGTAAAACCGAGTTGGAGCTAGTACCTCCCCATATATATGTATGGAATGGAGTTTGCAACTGAAAAGAAACTTTGTGTTCCCAACAAGCTAGGTGAAGTACGGCTTTCACACACACTTATCTCTCAGAACTGAGAAATTGGAGAGACGTTCGTTCATCTAGCACCAAGGGAACGGGTTGCAGGAGACACTTTTTCTCTGCTTTCTCAGTCTGTTTCCTAGTGCCGGTTTGAAGTTCCTGCAGTTTTCACTGTCAAACCGAGTTGGAGCTTGTACCTCCCCATATATATGTATGGAATGGAGTTTGCAACTGAAAAGAAACTTTGTGTTCCCAACAAGCTAGGTGAAGTACGGCTTTCACACACACTTATCTCTCAGAACTGAGCAAGTGGAGAGACGTTCGTTCATCTAGCACCAAGGGAACGGGTTGCAGGAGACACTTTTTCTCTGCTTTCTCAGTCTGTTTCCTAGTGCCGGTTTGAAGTTCCTGCAGTTTTGACTGTCAAACGGAGTTGGAGCTAGTACCTCCCCATATATATGTATGGAATGGAGTTTGCAACTGAAAAGAAACTTTGTGTTCCCAACAAGCTAGGTGAAGGACGGCTTTCACACACACTTATCTCTCAGAACTGAGCAATTGGAGAGACGTTCGTTCATCTAGCACCAAGGGAACGGGTTGCAGGAGACACATTTTCTCTGCTTTCTCAGTCTGTTTCCTAGTGCCGGTTTGAAGTTCCTGCAGTTTTCACTGTCAATCCGAGTTGGACCTTGTACCTCCCCATATAAATGTATGGAATGGAGTTTGCAACTGAAAAGAAACTTTGTGTTCCCAACAAGCTTGTTGAAGAGCGGCTTTCACACACACTTAACTCTCAGAACTGAGCAAGTGGAGAGACGTTCTTTCATCTAGCACCAAGGGAACGGGTTGCAGGAGACACTTTTTCTCTGCTTTCTCAGTCTGTTTCCTAGTGCCGGTTTGAAGTTCCTGCAGTTATCACTGTAAAACCGAGTTGGAGCTTCTACCTCCCCATATATATGTATGGAATGGAGTTTGCAACTGAAAAGAAACTTTGTGTTCCCAACAAGCTAGGTGAAGGACCGCTTTCATACACACTTATCTCTCAGAACTGAGTAAGTGGAGAGACGTTCGTTCATCTAGCACCAAGGGAACGGGTTGCAGGAGACACTTT
Organism: Camelus dromedarius; assembly: GCF_036321535.1. Lineage (NCBI taxonomy): Eukaryota > Metazoa > Chordata > Mammalia > Artiodactyla > Camelidae > Camelus > Camelus dromedarius. The sequence goes on from NW_026989746.1 coordinate 1,440,875, forward strand.
TTCTCTGCTTTCTCAGTCTGTTTCCTAGTGCCGGTTTGAAGTTCCTGCAGTTTTCACTGTCAATCCGAGTTGGACCTTGTACCTCCCCATATATGTGTATGGAATGGAGTTTGCAACTGAAAAGAAACTTTGTGTTCCCAACAAGCTAGGTGAAGGACGGCTTTCAAACACACTTATCTCTCAGAACTGAGCAAGTGGAGAGACGTTCGTTCATCTAGCACCAAGGGAACGGGTTGCAGGAGACACTTTTTCTCTGCTTTCTCAGTCTGTTTCCTAGTGCCGGTTTGAAGTTCCTGCAGTTTTCACTGTAAAACCGAGTAGGAGCTAGTACCTCCCCATATATATGTATGGAATGGAGTTTGCAACTGAAAAGAAACTTTGTGTTCCCAACAAGCTAGGTGAAGGACGGCTTTCACACACACTTATCTCTCAGAACTGAGCAAGTGGAGAGACGTTCGTTCATCTAGCACCAAGGGAACGGGTTGCAGGAGACACTTTTTCTCTGCTTTCTCAGTCTGTTTCCTAGTGCCGGTTTGAAGTTCCTGCAGTTTTCACTGTCAAACCGAGTTGGAGCTTGTACCTCCCCATATATATGTATGGAATGGAGTTTGCAACTGAAAAGAAACTTTGTGTTCCCAACAAGCTAGGTGAAGTACGGCTTTCACACACACTTATCTCTCAGAACTGAGCAATTGGAGAGACGTTCGTTCATCTAGCACCAAGGGAACGGGTTGCAGGAGACACTTTTTCTCTGCTTTCTCAGTCTGTTTCCTAGTGCCGGTTTGAAGTTCCTGCAGTTTTCACTGTCAATCCGAGTTGGACCTTGTACCTCCCCATATATATGTATGGAATGGAGTTTGCAACTGAAAAGAAACTTTGTGTTCCCAACAAGCTAGGTGAAGGACGGCTTTCAAACACACTTATCTCTCAGAACTGAGCAAGTGGAGAGACGTTCTTTCATCTAGCACCAAGGTAACGGGTTGCAGGAGACACTTTTTCTCTGCTTTCTCAGTCTGTTTCCTAGTGCCGGTTTGAAGTTCCTGCAGTTTTCACTGTAAAACAGAGTTGGAGCTAGTACCTCCCCATATATATGTATGGAATGGAGTTTGCAACTGAAAAGAAACTTTGTGTTCCCAACAAGCTAGGTGAAGTACGGCTTTCACACACACTTATCTCTCAGAACTGAGCAATTAGAGAGACGTTCGTTCATCTAGCACCAAGGGAACGGGTTGCAGGAGACACTTTTTCTCTGCTTTCTCAGTCTGTTTCCTAGTGCCGGTTTGAAGTTCCTGCAGTTTTCACTGTCAAACCGAGTTGGAGCTTGTACCTCCCCATATATATGTATGGAATGGAGTTTGCAACTGAAAAGAAACTTTGTGTTCCCAACAAGCTAGGTGAAGTACGGCTTTCACACACACTTATCTCTCAGAACTGAGCAAGTGGAGAGACGTTCGTTCATCTAGCACCAAGGGAACGGGTTGCAGGAGACACTTTTTCTCTGCTTTCTCAGTCTGTTTCCTAGTGCCGGTTTGAAGTTCCTGCAGTTTTGACTGTAAAACCGAGTTGGAGATACTACCTCCCCATATATATGTATGGAATGGAGTTTGCAACTGAAAAGAAACTTTGTGTTCCCAACAAGCTAGGTGAAGGACGGCTTTCACACACACTTATCTCTCAGAACTGAGCAATTGGAGAGACGTTCGTTCATCTAGCACCAAGGGAACGGGTTGCAGGAGACACATTTTCTCTGCTTTCTCAGTCTGTTTCCTAGTGCCGGTTTGAAGTTCCTGCAGTTTTCACTGTCAAAACGAGTTGGACCTTGTACCTCCCCATATATATGTATGGAATGGAGTTTGCAACTGAAAAGAAACTTTGTGTTCCCAACAAGCTAGGTGAAGGACGGCTTTCAAAAACACTTATCTCTCAGAACTGAGCAAGTGGAGAGACGTTCGTTCATCTAGCACCAAGGGAACGGGTTGCAGGAGACACTTTTTCTCTGCTTTCTCAGTCTGTTTCCTAGTGCCGGTTTGAAGTTCCTGCAGTTTTCACTGTAAAACCGAGTTGGAGCTAGTACCTCCCCATATATATGTATGGAATGGAGTTTGCAACTGAAAAGAAACTTTGTGTTCCCAACAAGCTAGGTGAAGTACGGCTTTCACACACACTTATCTCTCAGAACTGAGCAATTGGAGAGACGTTCGTTCATCTAGCACCAAGGGAACGGGTTGCAGGAGACACTTTTTCTCTGCTTTCTCAGTCTGTTTCCTAGTGCCGGTTTGAAGTTCCTGCAGTTTTCACTGTCAAACCGAGTTGGAGCTTGTACCTCCCCATATATATGTATGGAATGGAGTTTGCAACTGAAAAGAAACTTTGTGTTCCCAACAAGCTAGGTGAAGTACGGCTTTCACACACACTTATCTCTCAGAACTGAGCAAGTGGAGAGACGTTCGTTCATCTAGCACCAAGGGAACGGGTTGCAGGAGACACTTTTTCTCTGCTTTCTCAGTCTGTTTCCTAGTGCCGGTTTGAAGTTCCTGCAGTTTTGACTGTCAAACGGAGTTGGAGCTAGTACCTCCCCATATATATGTATGGAATGGAGTTTGCAACTGAAAAGAAACTTTGTGTTCCCAACAAGCTTGGTGAAGAGCGGCTTTCACACACACTTAACTCTCAGAACTGAGCAAGTGGAGAGACGTTCTTTCATCTAGCACCAAGGGAACGGGTTGCAGGAGACACTTTTTCTCTGCTTTCTCAGTCTGTTTCCTAGTGCCGGTTTGAAGTTCCTGCAGTTATCACTGTAAAACCGAGTTGGAGCTTCTACCTCCCCATATATATGTATGGAATGGAGTTTGCAACTGAAAAGAAACTTTGTGTTCCCAACAAGCTAGGTGAAGGACGGCTTTCACACACACTTATCTGTCAGAACTGAGCAAGTGGAGAGACGTTCGTTCATCTAGCACCAAGGGAACGGGTTGCAGGAGACACTTTTTCTCTGCTTTCTCAGTCTGTTTCCTAGTGCCGGTTTGAAGTTCCTGCAGTTTTCACTGTCAATCCGAGTTGGACCTTGTACCTCCCCATATATATGTATGGAATGGAGTTTGCAACTGAAAAGAAACTTTGTGTTCCCAACAAGCTAGGTGAAGGACGGCTTTCAAACACACTTATCTCTCAGAACTGAGCAAGTGGAGAGACGTTCTTTCATCTAGCACCAAGGTAACGGGTTGCAGGAGACACTTTTTCTCTGCTTTCTCAGTCTGTTTCCTAGTGCCGGTTTGAAGTTCCTGCAGTTTTCACTGTAAAACAGAGTTGGAGCTAGTACCTCCCCATATATATGTATGGAATGGAGTTTGCAACTGAAAAGAAACTTTGTGTTCCCAACAAGCTAGGTGAAGTACGGCTTTCACACACACTTATCTCTCAGAACTGAGCAATTAGAGAGACGTTCGTTCATCTAGCACCAAGGGAACGGGTTGCAGGAGACACTTTTTCTCTGCTTTCTCAGTCTGTTTCCTAGTGCCGGTTTGAAGTTCCTGCAGTTTTCACTGTCAAACCGAGTTGGAGCTTGTACCTCCCCATATATATGTATGGAATGGAGTTTGCAACTGAAAAGAAACTTTGTGTTCCCAACAAGCTAGGTGAAGTACGGCTTTCACACACACTTATCTCTCAGAACTGAGCAAGTGGAGAGACGTTCGTTCATCTAGCACCAAGGGAACGGGTTGCAGGAGACACTTTTTCTCTGCTTTCTCAGTCTGTTTCCTAGTGCCGGTTTGAAGTTCCTGCAGTTTTGACTGTAAAACCGAGTTGGAGATACTACCTCCCCATATATATGTATGGAATGGAGTTTGCAACTGAAAAGAAACTTTGTGTTCCCAACAAGCTAGGTGAAGGACGGCTTTCACACACACTTATCTCTCAGAACTGAGCAATTGAAGAGACGTTCGTTCATCTAGCACCAAGGGAACGGGTTGCAGGAGACACATTTTCTCTGCTTTCTCAGTCTGTTTCCTAGTGCCGGTTTGAAGTTCCTGCAGTTTTCACTGTCAAAACGAGTTGGACCTTGTACCTCCCCATATATATGTATGGAATGGAGTTTGCAACTGAAAAGAAACTTTGTGTTCCCAACAAGCTAGGTGAAGGACGGCTTTCAAAAACACTTATCTCTCAGAACTGAGCAAGTGGAGAGACGTTCGTTCATCTAGCACCAAGGGAACGGGTTGCAGGAGACACTTTTTCTCTGCTTTCTCAGTCTGTTTCCTAGTGCCGGTTTGAAGTTCCTGCAGTTTTCACTGTAAAACCGAGTTGGAGCTAGTACCTCCCCATATATATGTATGGAATGGAGTTTGCAACTGAAAAGAAACTTTGTGTTCCCAACAAGCTAGGTGAAGTACGGCTTTCACACACACTTATCTCTCAGAACTGAGCAATTGGAGAGACGTTCGTTCATCTAGCACCAAGGGAACGGGTTGCAGGAGACACTTTTTCTCTGCTTTCTCAGTCTGTTTCCTAGTGCCGGTTTGAAGTTCCTGCAGTTTTCACTGTCAAACCGAGTTGGAGCTTGTACCTCCCCATATATATGTATGGAATGGAGTTTGCAACTGAAAAGAAACTTTGTGTTCCCAACAAGCTAGGTGAAGTACGGCTTTCACACACACTTATCTCTCAGAACTGAGCAAGTGGAGAGACGTTCGTTCATCTAGCACCAAGGGAACGGGTTGCAGGAGACACTTTTTCTCTGCTTTCTCAGTCTGTTTCCTAGTGCCGGTTTGAAGTTCCTGCAGTTTTGACTGTCAAACGGAGTTGGAGCTAGTACCTCCCCATATATATGTATGGAATGGAGTTTGCAACTGAAAAGAAACTTTGTGTTCCCAACAAGCTTGGTGAAGAGCGGCTTTCACACACACTTAACTCTCAGAACTGAGCAAGTGGAGAGACGTTCTTTCATCTAGCACCAAGGGAACGGGTTGCAGGAGACACTTTTTCTCTGCTTTCTCAGTCTGTTTCCTAGTGCCGGTTTGAAGTTCCTGCAGTTATCACTGTAAAACCGAGTTGGAGCTTCTACCTCCCCATATATATGTATGGAATGGAGTTTGCAACTGAAAAGAAACTTTGTGTTCCCAACAAGCTAGGTGAAGGACCGCTTTCATACACACTTATCTCTCAGAACTGAGTAAGTGGAGAGACGTTCGTTCATCTAGCACCAAGGGAACGGGTTGCAGGAGACACTTTTTCTCTGCTTTCTCAGTCTGTTTCCTAGTGCCGGTTTGAAGTTCCTGCAGTTTTCACTGTCAATCCGAGTTGGACCTTGTACCTCCCCATATATGTGTATGGAATGGAGTTTGCAACTGAAAAGAAACTTTGTGTTCCCAACAAGCTAGGTGAAGGACGGCTTTCAAACACACTTATCTCTCAGAACTGAGCAAGTGGAGAGACGTTCGTTCATCTAGCACCAAGGGAACGGGTTGCAGGAGACACTTTTTCTCTGCTTTCTCAGTCTGTTTCCTAGTGCCGGTTTGAAGTTCCTGCAGTTTTCACTGTAAAACCGAGTAGGAGCTAGTACCTCCCCATATATATGTATGGAATGGAGTTTGCAACTGAAAAGAAACTTTGTGTTCCCAACAAGCTAGGTGAAGGACGGCTTTCACACACACTTATCTGTCAGAACTGAGCAAGTGGAGAGACGTTCGTTCATCTAGCACCAAGGGAACGGGTTGCAGGAGACACTTTTTCTCTGCTTTCTCAGTCTGTTTCCTAGTGCCGGTTTGAAGTTCCTGCAGTTTTCACTGTCAAACCGAGTTGGAGCTTGTACCTCCCCATATATATGTATGGAATGGAGTTTGCAACTGAAAAGAAACTTTGTGTTCCAACAAGCTAGGTGAAGTACGGCTTTCACACACACTTATCTCTCAGAACTGAGCAATTGGAGAGACATTCGTTCATCTAGCACAAGGGAACGGGTTGCAGGAGACACTTTTTCTCTGCTTTCTCAGTCTGTTTCCTAGTGCCGGTTTGAAGTTCCTGCAGTTTTCACTGTCAATCCGAGTTGGACCTTGTACCTCCCCATATATATGTATGGAATGGAGTTTGCAACTGAAAAGAAACTTTGTGTTCCCAACAAGCTAGGTGAAGGACGGCTTTCAAACACACTTATCTCTCAGAACTGAGCAAGTGGAGAGACGTTCTTTCATCTAGCACCAAGGGAACGGGTTGCAGGACACACTTTTTCTCTGCTTTCTCAGTCTGTTTCCTAGTGCCGGTTTGAAGTTCCTGCAGTTTTCACTGTAAAACCGAGTTGGAGCTAGTACCTCCCCATATATATGTATGGAATGGAGTTTGCAACTGAAAAGAAACTTTGTGTTCCCAACAAGCTAGGTGAAGTACGGCTTTCACACACAATTATCTCTCAGAACTGAGCAATTGGAGAGACGTTCGTTCATCTAGCACCAAGGGAACGGGTTGCAGGAGACACTTTTTCTCTGCTTTCTCAGTCTGTTTCCTAGTGCCGGTTTGAAGTTCCTGCAGTTTTCACTGTCAAACCGAGTTGGAGCTTGTACCTCCCCATATATATTTATGGAATGGAGTTTGCAACTGAAAAGAAACTTTGTGTTCCCAACAAGCTAGGTGAAGTACGGCTTTCACACACACTTATCTCTCAGAACTGAGCAAGTGGAGAGACGTTCGTTCATCTAGCACCAAGGGAACGGGTTGCAGGAGACACTTTTTCTCTGCTTTCTCAGTCTGTTTCCTAGTGCCGGTTTGAAGTTCCTGCAGTTTTGACTGTCAAACGGAGTTGGAGCTTGTACCTCCCCATATATATGTATGGAATGGAGTTTGCAACTGAAAAGAAACTTTGTGTTCCCAACAAGCTAGGTGAAGGACGGCTTTCACACACACTTATCTCTCAGAACTGAGCAAGTGGAGAGACGTTCGTTCATCTAGCACCAAGGGAACGGGTTGCAGGAGACACTTTTTCTCTGCTTTCTCAGTCTGTTTCCTAGTGCCGGTTTGAAGTTCCTGCAGTTTTCACTGTCAAACCGAGTTGGAGCTTGTACCTCCCCATATATATGTATGGAATGGAGTTTGCAACTGAAAAGAAACTTTGTGTTCCCAACAAGCTAGGTGAAGGACGGCTTTCACACACACTTATCTCTCAGAACTGAGCAATTGGAGAGACGTTCGTTCATCTAGCACCAAGGGAACGGGTTGCAGGAGACACTTTTTCTCTGCTTTCTCAGTCTGTTTCCTAGTGCCGGTTTGAAGTTCCTGCAGTTTTCACTGTCAATCCGAGTTGGACCTTGTACCTCCCCATATATATGTATGGAATGGAGTTTGCAACTGAAAAGAAACTTTGTGTTCCCAACAAGCTAGGTGAAGGACGGCTTTCAAACACACTTATCTCTCAGAACTGAGCAAGTGGAGAGACGTTCGTTCATCTAGCACCAAGGGAACGGGTTGCAGGAGACACTTTTTCTCTGCTTTCTCAGTCTGTTTCCTAGTGCCGGTTTGAAGTTCCTGCAGTTTTCACTGTAAAACCGAGTTGGAGCTAGTATCTCCCCATATATATGTATGGAATGGAGTTTGCAACTGAAAAGAAACTTTGTGTTCCCAACAAGCTAGGTGAAGGACGGCTTTCACACACACTTATCTCTCAGAACTGAGCAAGTGGAGAGACGTTCGTTCATCTAGCACCAAGGGAACGGGTTGCAGGAGACACTTTTTCTCTGCTTTCTCAGTCTGTTTCCTAGTGCCGGTTTGAAGTTCCTGCAGTTTTCACTGTAAAACCGAGTAGGAGCTAGTACCTCCCCATATATATGTATGGAATGGAGTTTGCAACTGAAAAGAAACTTTGTGTTCCCAACAAGCTAGGTGAAGGACGGCTTTCACACACACTTATCTCTCAGAACTGAGCAAGTGGAGAGACGTTCGTTCATCTAGCACCAAGGGAACGGGTTGCAGGAGACACTTTTTCTCTGCTTTCTCAGTCTGTTTCCTAGTGCCGGTTTGAAGTTCCTGCAGTTTTCACTGTCAAACCGAGTTGGAGCTTGTACCTCCCCATATATATGTATGGAATGGAGTTTGCAACTGAAAAGAAACTTTGTGTTCCCAACAAGCTAGGTGAAGTACGGCTTTCACACACACTTATCTCTCAGAACTGAGCAATTGGAGAGACGTTCGTTCATCTAGCACCAAGGGAACGGGTTGCAGGAGACACTTTTTCTCTGCTTTCTCAGTCTGTTTCCTAGTGCCGGTTTGAAGTTCCTGCAGTTTTCACTGTCAATCCGAGTTGGACCTTGTACCTCCCCATATATATGTATGGAATGGAGTTTGCAACTGAAAAGAAACTTTGTGTTCCCAACAAGCTAGTTGAAGGACGGCTTTCAAACACACTTATCTCTCAGAACTGAGCAAGTGGAGAGACGTTCTTTCATCTAGCACCAAGGGAACGGGTTGCAGGAGACACTTTTTCTCTGCTTTCTCAGTCTGTTTCCTAGTGCCGGTTTGAAGTTCCTGCAGTTTTCACTGTAAAACCGAGTTGGAGCTAGTACCTCCCCATATATATGTATGGAATGGAGTTTGCAACTGAAAAGAAACTTTGTGTTCCCAACAAGCTAGGTGAAGTACGGCTTTCACACACACTTATCTCTCAGAACTGAGAAATTGGAGAGACGTTCGTTCATCTAGCACCAAGGGAACGGGTTGCAGGAGACACTTTTTCTCTGCTTTCTCAGTCTGTTTCCTAGTGCCAGTTTGAAGTTCCTGCAGTTTTCACTGTCAAACCGAGTTGGAGCTTGTACCTCCCCATATATATGTATGGAATGGAGTTTGCAACTGAAAAGAAACTTTGTGTTCCCAACAAGCTAGGTGAAGTACGGCTTTCACACACACTTATCTCTCAGAACTGAGCAAGTGGAGAGACGTTCGTTCATCTAGCACCAAGGGAACGGGTTGCAGGAGACACTTTTTCTCTGCTTTCTCAGTCTGTTTCCTAGTGCCGGTTTGAAGTTCCTGCAGTTTTGACTGTCAAACGGAGTTGGAGCTAGTACCTCCCCATATATATGTATGGAATGGAGTTTGCAACTGAAAAGAAACTTTGTGTTCCCAACAAGCTAGGTGAAGGACCGCTTTCATACACACTTATCTCTCAGAACTGAGTAAGTGGAGAGACGTTCGTTCATCTAGCACCAAGGGAACGGTTTGCAGGAGACACTTTTTCTCTGCTTTCTCAGTCTGTTTCCTAGTGCCGGTTTGAAGTTCCTGCAGTTTTCACTGTCAATCCGAGTTGGACCTTGTACCTCCCCATATATGTGTATGGAATGGAGTTTGCAACTGAAAAGAAACTTTGTGTTCCCAACAAGCTAGGTGAAGGACGGCTTTCAAACACACTTATCTCTCAGAACTGAGCAAGTGGAGAGACGTTCGTTCATCTAGCACCAAGGGAACGGGTTGCAGGAGACACTTTTTCTCTGCTTTCTCAGTCTGTTTCCTAGTGCCGGTTTGAAGTTCCTGCAGTTATCACTGTAAAACCGAGTTGGAGCTTCTACCTCCCCATATATATGTATGGAATGGAGTTTGCAACTGAAAAGAAACTTTGTGTTCCCAACAAGCTAGGTGAAGGACCGCTTTCATTCACACTTATCTCTCAGAACTGAGTAAGTGGAGAGACGTTCGTTCATCTAGCACCAAGGGAACGGTTTGCAGGAGACACTTTTTCTCTGCTTTCTCAGTCTGTTTCCTAGTGCCGGTTTGAAGTTCCTGCAGTTTTCACTGTCAATCCGAGTTGGACCTTGTACCTCCCCATATATGTGTATGGAATGGAGTTTGCAACTGAAAAGAAACTTTGTGTTCCCAACAAGCTAGGTGAAGGACGGCTTTCAAACACACTTATCTCTCAGAACTGAGCAAGTGGAGAGACGTTCGTTCATCTAGCACCAAGGGAACGGGTTGCAGGGGACACTTTTTCTCTGCTTTCTCAGTCTGTTTCCTAGTGCCGGTTTGAAGTTCCTGCAGTTTTCACTGTAAAACCGAGTTGGAGCTAGTACCTCCCCATATATATGTATGGAATGGAGTTTGCAACTGAAAAGAAACTTTGTGTTCCCAACAAGCTAGGTGAAGGACGGCTTTCACACACACTTATCTCTCAGAACTGAGCAAGTGGAGAGACGTTCGTTCATCTAGCACCAAGGGAACGGGTTGCAGGAGACACTTTTTCTCTGCTTTCTCAGTCTGTTTCCTAGTGCCGGTTTGAAGTTCCTGCAGTTTTCACTGTAAAACCGAGTAGGAGCTAGTACCTCCCCATATATGTATGGAATGGAGTTTGCAACTGAAAAGAAACTTTGTGTTCCCAACAAGCTAGGTGAAGGACGGCTTTCACACACACTTATCTCTCAGAACTGAGCTAGTGGAGAGACGTTCGTTCATCTAGCACCAAGGGAACGGGTTGCAGGAGACACTTTTTCTCTGCTTTCTCAGTCTGTTTCCTAGTGCCGGTTTGAAGTTCCTGCAGTTTTCACTGTCAAACCGAGTTGGAGCTTGTACCTCCCCATATATATGTATGGAATGGAGTTTGCAACTGAAAAGAAACTTTGTGTTCCCAACAAGCTAGGTGAAGTACGGCTTTCACACACACTTATCTCTCAGAACTGAGCAATTGGAGAGACGTTCGTTCATCTAGCACCAAGGGAACGGGTTGCAGGAGACACTTTTTCTCTGCTTTCTCAGTCTGTTTCCTAGTGCCGGTTTGAAGTTCCTGCAGTTTTCACTGTCAATCCGAGTTGGACCTTGTACCTCCCCATATATATGTATGGAATGGAGTTTGCAACTGAAAAGAAACTTTGTGTTCCCAACAAGGTAGGTGAAGGACGGCTTTCAAACACACTTATCTCTCAGAACTGAGCAAGTGGAGAGACGTTCTTTCATCTAGCACCAAGGGAACGGGTTGCAGGAGACACTTTTTCTCTGCTTTCTCAGTCTGTTTCCTAGTGCCGGTTTGAAGTTCCTGCAGTTTTCACTGTAAAACCGAGTTGGAGCTAGTACCTCCCCATATATATGTATGGAATGGAGTTTGCAACTGAAAGAAACTTTGTGTTCCCAACAAGCTAGGTGAAGTACGGCTTTCACACACACTTATCTCTCAGAACTGAGAAATTGGAGAGACGTTCGTTCATCTAGCACCAAGGGAACGGGTTGCAGGAGACACTTTTTCTCTGCTTTCTCAGTCTGTTTCCTAGTGCCGGTTTGAAGTTCCTGCAGTTTTCACTGTCAAACCGAGTTGGAGCTTGTACCTCCCCATATATATGTATGGAATGGAGTTTGCAACTGAAAAGAAACTTTGTGTTCCCAACAAGCTAGGTGAAGTACGGCTTTCACACACACTTATCTCTCAGAACTGAGCAAGTGGAGAGACGTTCGTTCATCTAGCACCAAGGGAACGGGTTGCAGGAGACACTATTTCTCTGCTTTCTCAGTCTGTTTCCTAGTGCCGGTTTGAAGTTCCTGCAGTTTTGACTGTCAAACGGAGTTGGAGCTAGTACCTCCCCATATATATGTATGGAATGGAGTTTGCAACTGAAAAGAAACTTTGTGTTCCCAACAAGCTAGGTGAAGGACGGCTTTCACACACACTTATCTCTCAGAACTGAGCAATTGGAGAGACGTTCGTTCATCTAGCACCAAGGGAACGGGTTGCAGGAGACACATTTTCTCTGCTTTCTCAGTCTGTTTCCTAGTGCCGGTTTGAAGTTCCTGCAGTTTTCACTGTCAATCCGAGTTGGACCTTGTACCTCCCCATATATATGTATGGAATGGAGTTTGCAACTGAAAAGAAACTTTGTGTTCCCAACAAGCTAGGTGAAGGACGGCTTTCAAACACACTTATCTCTCAGAACTGAGCAAGTGGAGAGACGTTCGTTCATCTAGCACCAAGGGAACGGGTTGCAGGAGACACTTTTTCTCTGCTTTCTCAGTCTGTTTCCTAGTGCCGGTTTGAAGTTCCTGCAGTTTTCACTGTAAAACCGAGTTGGAGCTAGTACCTCCCATATAAATGTATGGAATGGAGTTTGCAACTGAAAAGAAACTTTGTGTTCCCAACAAGCTTGGTGAAGAGCGGCTTTCACACACAGTTAACTCTCAGAACTGAGCAAGTGGAGAGAGACGTTCTTTCATCTAGCACCAAGGGAACGGGTTGCAGGAGACACTTTTTCTCTGCTTTCTCAGTCTGTTTCCTAGTGCCGGTTTGAAGTTCCTGCAGTTATCACTGTAAAACCGAGTTGGAGCTTCTACCTCCCCATATATATGTATGGAATGGAGTTTGCAACTGAAAAGAAACTTTGTGTTCCCAACAAGCTAGGTGAAGGACCGCTTTCATACACACTTATCTCTCAGAACTGAGTAAGTGGAGAGACGTTCGTTCATCTAGCACCAAGGGAACGGTTTGCAGGAGACACTTTTTCTCTGCTTTCTCAGTCTGTTTCCTAGTGCCGGTTTGAAGTTCCTGCAGTTTTCACTGTCAATCCGAGTTGGACCTTGTACCTCCCCATATATGTGTATGGAATGGAGTTTGCAACTGAAAAGAAACTTTGTGTTCCCAACAAGCTAGGTGAAGGACGGCTTTCAAACACACTTATCTCTCAGAACTGAGCAAGTGGAGAGACGTTCGTTCATCTAGCACCAAGGGAACGGGGTTGCAGGAGACACTTTTTCTCTGCTTTCTCAGTCTGTTTCCTAGTGCCGGTTTGAAGTTCCTGCAGTTTTCACTGTAAAACCGAGTAGGAGCTAGTACCTCCCATATATATGTATGGAATGGAGTTTGCAACTGAAAAGAAACTTTGTGTTCCCAACAAGCTAGGTGAAGGACGGCTTTCACACACACTTATCTCTCAGAACTGAGCAAGTGGAGAGACGTTCGTTCATCTAGCACCAAGGGAACGGGTTGCAGGAGACACTTTTTCTCTGCTTTCTCAGTCTGTTTCCTAGTGCCGGTTTGAAGTTCCTGCAGTTTTCACTGTCAAACCGAGTTGGAGCTTGTACCTCCCCATATATATGTATGGAATGGAGTTTGCAACTGAAAAGAAACTTTGTGTTCCCAACAAGCTAGGTGAAGTACGGCTTTCACACACACTTATCTCTCAGAACTGAGCAATTGGAGAGACGTTCGTTCATCTAGCACCAAGGGAACGGGTTGCAGGAGACACTTTTTCTCTGCTTTCTCAGTCTGTTTCCTAGTGCCGGTTTGAAGTTCCTGCAGTTTTCACTGTCAATCCGAGTTGGACCTTGTACCTCCCCATATATATGTATGGAATGGAGTTTGCAACTGAAAAGAAACTTTGTGTTCCCAACAAGCTAGTTGAAGGACGGCTTTCAAACACACTTATCTCTCAGAACTGAGCAAGTGGAGAGACGTTCTTTCATCTAGCACCAAGGTAACGGGTTGCAGGAGACACTTTTTCTCTGCTTTCTCAGTCTGTTTCCTAGTGCCGGTTTGAAGTTCCTGCAGTTTTCACTGTAAAACCGAGTTGGAGCTAGTACCTCCCCATATATATGTATGGAATGGAGTTTGCAACTGAAAAGAAACTTTGTGTTCCCAACAAGCTAGGTGAAGTACGGCTTTCACACACACTTATCTCTCAGAACTGAGAAATTGGAGAGACGTTCGTTCATCTAGCACCAAGGGAACGGGTTGCAGGAGACACTTTTTCTCTGCTTTCTCAGTCTGTTTCCTAGTGCCGGTTTGAAGTTCCTGCAGTTTTCACTGTCAAACCGAGTTGGAGCTTGTACCTCCCCATATATATGTATGGAATGGAGTTTGCAACTGAAAAGAAACTTTGTGTTCCCAACAAGCTAGGTGAAGGACGGCTTTCACACACACTTATCTCTCAGAACTGAGCAAGTGGAGAGACGTTCGTTCATCTAGCACCAAGGGAACGGGTTGCAGGAGACACTATTTCTCTGCTTTCTCAGTCTGTTTCCTAGTGCCGGTTTGAAGTTCCTGCAGTTTTGACTGTCAAACGGAGTTAGAGCTAGTACCTCCCCATATATATGTATGGAATGGAGTTTGCAACTGAAAAGAAACTTTGACGCAGCGCTCGACTGTGTGAAGGACGGCTTTCACACACACTTATCTCTCAGAACTGAGCAATTGGAGAGACGTTCGTTCATCTAGCACCAAGGGAACGGGTTGCAGGAGACACATTTTCTCTGCTTTCTCAGTCTGTTTCCTAGTGCCGGTTTGAAGTTCCTGCAGTTTTCACTGTCAATCCGAGTTGGACCTTGTACCTCCCCATATATATGTATGGAAAGGAGTTTGCAACTGAAAAGAAACTTTGTGTTCCCAACAAGCTAGGTGAAGGACGGCTTTCAAACACACTTATCTCTCAGAACTGAGCAAGTGGAGAGACGTTCGTTCATCTAGCACCAAGGGAACGGGTTGCAGGAGACACTTTTTCTCTGCTTTCTCAGTCTGTTTCCTAGTGCCGGTTTGAAGTTCCTGCAGTTTTCACTGTAAAACCGAGTTGGAGCTAGTACCTCCCCATATAAATGTATGGAATGGAGTTTGCAACTGAAAAGAAACTTTGTGTTCCCAACAAGCTTGGTGAAGAGCGGCTTTCACACACACTTAACTCTCAGAACTGAGCAAGTGGAGAGACGTTCTTTCATCTAGCACCAAGGGAACGGGTTGCAGGAGACACTTTTTCTCTGCTTTCTCAGTCTGTTTCCTAGTGCCGGTTTGAAGTTCCTGCAGTTATCACTGTAAAACCGAGTTGGAGCTTCTACCTCCCCATATATATGTATGGAATGGAGTTTGCAACTGAAAAGAAACTTTGTGTTCCCAACAAGCTAGGTGAAGGACCGCTTTCATACACACTTATCTCTCAGAACTGAGTAAGTGGAGAGACGTTCGTTCATCTAGCACCAAGGGAACGGTTTGCAGGAGACACTTTTTCTCTGCTTTCTCAGTCTGTTTCCTAGTGCCGGTTTGAAGTTCCTGCAGTTTTCACTGTCAATCCGAGTTGGACCTTGTACCTCCCCATATATGTGTATGGAATGGAGTTTGCAACTGAAAAGAAACTTTGTGTTCCCAACAAGCTAGGTGAAGGACGGCTTTCAAACACACTTATCTCTCAGAACTGAGCAAGTGGAGAGACGTTCGTTCATCTAGCACCAAGGGAACGGGTTGCAGGAGACACTTTTTCTCTGCTTTCTCAGTCTGTTTCCTAGTGCCGGTTTGAAGTTCCTGCAGTTTTCACTGTAAAACCGAGTAGGAGCTAGTACCTCCCCATATATATGTATGGAATGGAGTTTGCAACTGAAAAGAAACTTTGTGTTCCCAACAAGCTAGGTGAAGGACGGCTTTCACACACACTTATCTCTCAGAACTGAGCAAGTGGAGAGACGTTCGTTCATCTAGCACCAAGGGAACGGGTTGCAGGAGACACTTTTTCTCTGCTTTCTCAGTCTGTTTCCTAGTGCCGGTTTGAAGTTCCTGCAGTTTTCACTGTCAAACCGAGTTGGAGCTTGTACCTCCCCATATATATGTATGGAATGGAGTTTGCAACTGAAAAGAAACTTTGTGTTCCCAACAAGCTAGGTGAAGTACGGCTTTCACACACACTTATCTCTCAGAACTGAGCAATTGGAGAGACGTTCGTTCATCTAGCACCAAGGGAACGGGTTGCAGGAGACACTTTTTCTCTGCTTTCTCAGTCTGTTTCCTAGTGCCGGTTTGAAGTTCCTGCAGTTTTCACTGTCAATCCGAGTTGGACCTTGTACCTCCCCATATATATGTATGGAATGGAGTTTGCAACTGAAAAGAAACTTTGTGTTCCCAACAAGCTAGTTGAAGGACGGCTTTCAAACACACTTATCTCTCAGAACTGAGCAAGTGGAGAGACGTTCTTTCATCTAGCACCAAGGTAACGGGTTGCAGGAGACACTTTTTCTCTGCTTTCTCAGTCTGTTTCCTAGTGCCGGTTTGAAGTTCCTGCAGTTTTCACTGTAAAACCGAGTTGGAGCTAGTACCTCCCCATATATATGTATGGAATGGAGTTTGCAACTGAAAAGAAACTTTGTGTTCCCAACAAGCTAGGTGAAGTACGGCTTTCACACACACTTATCTCTCAGAACTGAGCAATTGGAGAGACGTTCGTTCATCTAGCATCAAGGGAACGGGTTGCAGGAGACACTTTTTCTCTGCTTTCTCAGTCTGTTTCCTAGTGCCGGTTTGAAGTTCCTGCAGTTTTCACTGTCAAACCGAGTTGGAGCTTGTACCTCCCCATATATATGTATGGAATGGAGTTTGCAACTGAAAAGAAACTTTGTGTTCCCAACAAGCTAGGTGAAGTACGGCTTTCACACACACTTATCTCTCAGAACTGAGCAAGTGGAGAGACGTTCGTTCATCTAGCACCAAGGGAACGGGTTGCAGGAGACACTTTTTCTCTGCTTTCTCAGTCTGTTTCCTAGTGCCGGTTTGAAGTTCCTGCAGTTTTGACTGTAAAACCGAGTTGGAGATACTACCTCCCCATATATATGTATGGAATGGAGTTTGCAACTGAAAAGAAACTTTGTGTTCCCAACAAGCTAGGTGAAGGACGGCTTTCACACACACTTATCTCTCAGAACTGAGCAATTGGAGAGACGTTCGTTCATCTAGCACCAAGGGAACGGGTTGCAGGAGACACATTTTCTCTGCTTTCTCAGTCTGTTTCCTAGTGCCGGTTTGAAGTTCCTGCAGTTTTCACTGTCAATCCGAGTTGGACCTTGTACCTCCCCATATATATGTATGGAATGGAGTTTGCAACTGAAAAGAAACTTTGTGTTCCCAACAAGCTAGGTGAAGGACGGCTTTCAAAAACACTTATCTCTCAGAACTGAGCAAGTGGAGAGACGTTCGTTCATCTAGCACCAAGGGAACGGGTTGCAGGAGACACTTTTTCTCTGCTTTCTCAGTCTGTTTCCTAGTGCCGGTTTGAAGTTCCTGCAGTTTTCACTGTAAAACCGAGTTGGAGCTAGTACCTCCCCATATATATGTATGGAATGGAGTTTGCAACTGAAAAGAAACTTTGTGTTCCCAACAAGCTAGGTGAAGAACGGCTTTCACACACACTTATCTCTCAGAACTGAGCAAGTGGAGAGACGTTCGTTCATCTAGCACCAAGGGAACGGGTTGCAGGAGACACTTTTTCTCTGCTTTCTCAGTCTGTTTCCTAGTGCCGGTTTGAAGTTCCTGCAGTTTTCACTGTCAAACCGAGTTGGAGCTTTTACCACCCCATATATATGTATGGAATGGAGTTTGCAACTGAAAAGAAACTTTGTTTTCCCAACAAGCTATGTGAAGGACGGCTTTCACACACAATTATCTCTCAGAACTGAGCAAGTGGAGAGACGTTCGTTCATCTAGCACCAAGGGAACGGGTTGCAGGAGACACTTTTTCTCTGCTTTCTCAGTCTGTTTCCCAGTGCCGGTTTAAAGTTCCTGCAGTTTTCACTGTCAAACCGAGTTGGAGCTTGTACCTCCCCATATATATGTATGGATTGGAGTTTGCAACTGAAAAGAAACTTTGTGTTCCCAAAAAGCTAGGTGAAGGACGGCTTTCACACACACTTATCTCTCAGAACTGAGCAAGTGGAGAGACGTTCGTTCATCTAGCACCAAGGGAACGGGTTGCAGGAGACACTTTTTCTCTGCTTTCTCAGTCTGTTTCCTAGTGCCGGTTTGAAGTTCCTGCAGTTTTCACTGTCAAACCGAGTTGGAGCTTGTACCTCCCCATATATATGTATGGAATGGAGTTTGCAACTGAAAAGAAACTTTGTGTTCCCAACAAGCTAGGTGAAGGACGGCTTTCACACACACTTATCTCTCAGAACTGAGGAAGTGGAGAGACGTTCGTTCATCTAGCACCAAGGAAACGGGTTGCAGGAGACACTTTTTCTCTGCTTTCTCAGTCTGTTTCCTAGTGCCGGTTTGAAGTTCCTGCAGTTTTCACTGTCAAACCGAGTTGGAGCTAGTACCTCCCCATATATATGTATGGAATGGAGTTTGCAACTGAAAAGAAACTTTGTGTTCCCAACAAGCTAGGTGAAGGACGGCTTTCACACACACTTATCTCTCAGAACTGAGCAAGTGGAGAGACGTTCGTTCATCTAGCACCAAGGGAACGGTTTGCAGGAGACACTTTTTCTCTGCTTTCTCAGTCTGTTTCCTAGTGCCGGTTTGAAGTTCCTGCAGTTTTCACTGTCAATCCGAGTTGGACCTTGTACCTCCCCATATATATGTATGGAATGGAGTTTGCAACTGAAAAGAAACTTTGTGTTCCCAACAAGCTAGGTGAAGGACGGCTTTCAAACACACTTATCTCTCAGAACTGAGCAAGTGGAGAGACGTTCGTTCATCTAGCACCAAGGGAACGGGTTGCAGGAGACACTTTTTCTCTGCTTTCTCAGTCTGTTTCCTAGTGCCGGTTTGAAGTTCCTGCAGTTTTCAATGTAAAACCGAGTTGGAGCTAGTACCTCCCCATATATATGTATGGAATGGAGTTTGCAACTGAAAAGAAACTTTGTGTTCCCAAAAAGCTAGGTGAAGGACGGCTTTCACACACACTTATCTCTCAGAACAGAGCAAGTGGAGAGACGTTCGTTCATCTAGCACCAAGGGAACGGGTTGCAGGAGACACTTTTTGTCAGCTTTCTCAATTTGTTTCCTATTGCCGGTTTGAAGTTCCTGCAGTTTTCACTGTCAAACGGAGTTGGAGCTAGTACCTCCCCATATATATGTATGGAATGGAGTTTGCAACTGAAAAGAAACTTTGTGTTCCCAACAAGCTAGGTGAAGGACGGCTTTCACACACAATTATCTCTCAGAACTGAGCAATTGGAGAGACGTTCGTTCATCTAGCACCAAGGGAACGGGTTGCAGGAGACACTTTTTCTCTGCTTTCTCAGTCTGTTTCCTAGTGCCGGTTTGAAGTTCCTGCAGTTTTCACTGTCAATCCGAGTTGGACCTTGTACCTCCCCATATATATGTATGGAATGGAGTTTGCAACTGAAAAGAAACTTTGTGTTCCCAACAAGCTAGGTGAAGGACGGCTTTCAAACACACTTATCTCTCAGAACTGAGCAAGTGGAGAGACGTTCGTTCATCTAGCACCAAGGGAACGGGTTGCAGGAGACACTTTTTCTCTGCTTTCTCAGTCTGTTTCCTAGTGCCGGTTTGAAGTTCCTGCAGTTTTCACTGTAAAACCGAGTTGGAGCTAGTACCTCCCCATATATATGTATGGAATGGAGTTTGCAACTGAAAAGAAACTTTGTGTTCCCAAGAAGCAAGGTGAAGGACGGCTTTCACACACACTTATCTCTCAGAACTGAGCAAGTGGAGAGACGTTCGTTCATCTAGCACCAAGGGAACGGGTTGCAGGAGACACTATTTCTCTGCTTTCTCAGTCTGTTTCCTAGTGCCGGTTTGAAGGTCCTGCAGTTTTCACTGTCAAACCGTGTTGGAGCTTGTACCTCCTCATATATATGTATGGAATGGAGTTTGCAACTGAAAAGAAACTTTGTGTTCCCAACAAGCTAGGTGAAGTACGGCTTTCACACACACTTATCTCTCAGAACTGAGCAAGTGGAGAGACGTTCGTTCATCTAGCACCAAGGGAACGGGTTGCAGGAGACACTTTTTCTCTGCTTTCTCAGTCTGTTTCCTAGTGCCGGTTTGAAGTTCCTGCAGTTTTCACTGTCAAACCGAGTTGGAGCTTGTACCTCCCCATATATATGTATGGAATGGAGTTTGCAACTGAAAAGAAACTTTGTGTTCCCAACAAGCTATGTGAAGGACGGCTTTCACACACAATTATCTCTCAGAACTGAGCAAGTGGAGAGACGTTCGTTCATCTAGCACCAAGGGAACGGGTTGCAGGAGACACTTTTTGTCAGCTTTCTCAATTTGTTTCCTATTGCCGGTTTGAAGTTCCTGCAGTTTTCACTGTCAAACGGAGTTGGAGCTAGTACCTCCCCATATATATGTATGGAATGGAGTTTGCAACTGAAAAGAAACTTTGTGTTCCCAACAAGCTAGGTGAAGGGCGGCTTTCACACACAATTATCTCTCAGAACTGAGCAATTGGAGAGACGTTCGTTCATCTAGCACCAAGGGAACGGGTTGCAGGAGACACTTTTTCTCTGCTTTCTCAGTCTGTTTCCTAGTGCCGGTTTGAAGTTCCTGCATTTTTCACTGTCAATCCGAGTTGGACCTTGTACCTCCCCATATATATGTATGGAATGGAGTTTGCAACTGAAAAGAAACTTTGTGTTCCCAACAAGCTAGGTGAAGGACGGCTTTCAAACACACTTATCTCTCAGAACTGAGCAAGTGGAGAGACGTTCGTTCATCTAGCACCAAGGGAACGGGTTGCAGGAGACACTTTTTCTCTGCTTTCTCAGTCTGTTTCCTAGTGCCGTTTTGAAGTTCCTGCAGTTTTCACTGTAAAACCGAGTTGGAGCTAGTACCTCCCCATATATATGTATGGAATGGAGTTTGCAACTGAAAAGAAACTTTGTGTTCCCAACAAGCAAGGTGAAGGACGGCTTTCACACACACTTATCTCTCAGAACTGAGCAAGTGGAGAGACGTTCGTTCATCTAGCACCAAGGGAACGGGTTGCAGGAGACACTATTTCTCTGCTTTCTCAGTCTGTTTCCTAGTGCCGGTTTGAAGGTCCTGCAGTTTTCACTGTCAAACCGTGTTGGAGCTTGTAGCTCCCCATATATATGTATGGAATGGAGTTTGCAACTGAAAAGAAACTTTGTGTTCCCAACAAGCTAGGTGAAGTACGGCTTTCACACACACTTATCTCTCAGAACTGAGCAAGTGGAGAGACGTTCGTTCATCTAGCACCAAGGGAACGGGTTGCAGGAGACACTTTTTCTCTGCTTTCTCAGTCTGTTTCCTAGTGCCGGTTTGAAGTTCCTGCAGTTTTCACTGTCAAACCGAGTTGGAGCTTGTACCTCCCCATATATATGTATGGAATGGAGTTTGCAACTGAAAAGAAACTTTGTGTTCCCAACAAGCTATGTGAAGGACGGCTTTCACACACAATTATCTCTCAGAACTGAGCAAGTGGAGAGACGTTCGTTCATCTAGCACCAAGGGAACGGGTTGCAGGAGACACTTTTTCTCTGCTTTCTCAGTCTGTTTCCTAGTGCCGGTTTGAAGTTCCTGCAGTTTTCACTATCAATCCGAGTTGGACCTTGTACCTCCCCATATATGTGTATGGAATGGAGTTTGCAACTGAAAAGAAACTTTGTGTTCCCAACAAGCTAGGTGAAGGACGGCTTTCAAACACACTTATCTCTCAGAACTGAGCAAGTGGAGAGACGTTCGTTCATCTAGCACCAAGGGAACGGGTTGCAGGAGACACTTTTTCTCTGCTTTCTCAGTCTGTTTCCTAGTGCCGGTTTGAAGTTCCTGCAGTTTTCACTGTAAAACCGAGTAGGAGCTAGTACCTCCCCATATATATGTATGGAATGGAGTTTGCAACTGAAAAGAAACTTTGTGTTCCCAACAAGCTAGGTGAAGGACGGCTTTCACACACACTTATCTCTCAGAACTGAGCAAGTGGAGAGACGTTCGTTCATCTAGCACCAAGGGAACGGGTTGCAGGAGACACTTTTTCTCTGCTTTCTCAGTCTGTTTCCTAGTGCCGGTTTGAAGTTCCTGCAGTTTTCACTGTCAAACCGAGTTGGAGCTTGTACCTCCCCATATATATGTATGGAATGGAGTTTGCAACTGAAAAGAAACTTTGTGTTCCCAACAAGCTAGGTGAAGTACGGCTTTCACACACACTTATCTCTCAGAACTGAGCAATTGGAGAGACGTTCGTTCATCTAGCACCAAGGGAACGGGTTGCAGGAGACACTTTTTCTCTGCTTTCTCAGTCTGTTTCCTAGTGCCGGTTTGAAGTTCCTGCAGTTTTCACTGTCAATCCGAGTTGGACCTTGTACCTCCCCATATATATGTATGGAATGGAGTTTGCAACTGAAAAGAAACTTTGTGTTCCCAACAAGCTAGTTGAAGGACGGCTTTCAAACACACTTATCTCTCAGAACTGAGCAAGTGGAGAGACGTTCTTTCATCTAGCACCAAGGTAACGGGTTGCAGGAGACACTTTTTCTCTGCTTTCTCAGTCTGTTTCCTAGTGCCGGTTTGAAGTTCCTGCAGTTTTCACTGTAAAACCGTGTTGGAGCTAGTACCTCCCCATATATATGTATGGAATGGAGTTTGCAACTGAAAAGAAACTTTGTGTTCCCAACAAGCTAGGTGAAGTACGGCTTTCACACACACTTATCTCTCAGAACTGAGCAATTGGAGAGACGTTCGTTCATCTAGCATCAAGGGAACGGGTTGCAGGAGACACTTTTTCTCTGCTTTCTCAGTCTGTTTCCTAGTGCCGGTTTGAAGTTCCTGCAGTTTTCACTGTCAAACCGAGTTGGAGCTTGTACCTCCCCATATATATGTATGGAATGGAGTTTGCAACTGAAAAGAAACTTTGTGTTCCCAACAAGCTAGGTGAAGTACGGCTTTCACACACACTTATCTCTCAGAACTGAGCAAGTGGAGAGACGTTCGTTCATCTAGCACCAAGGGAACGGGTTGCAGGAGACACTTTTTCTCTGCTTTCTCAGTCTGTTTCCTAGTGCCGGTTTGAAGTTCCTGCAGTTTTGACTGTAAAACCGAGTTGGAGATACTACCTCCCCATATATATGTATGGAATGGAGTTTGCAACTGAAAAGAAACTTTGTGTTCCCAACAAGCTAGGTGAAGGACGGCTTTCACACACACTTATCTCTCAGAACTGAGCAATTGGAGAGACGTTCGTTCATCTAGCACCAAGGGAACGGGTTGCAGGAGACACATTTTCTCTGCTTTCTCAGTCTGTTTCCTAGTGCCGGTTTGAAGTTCCTGCAGTTTTCACTGTCAATACGAGTTGGACCTTGTACCTCCCCATATATATGTATGGAATGGAGTTTGCAACTGAAAAGAAACTTTGTGTTCCCAACAAGCTAGGTGAAGGACGGCTTTCAAAAACACTTATCTCTCAGAACTGAGCAAGTGGAGAGACGTTCGTTCATCTAGCACCAAGGGAACGGGTTGCAGGAGACACTTTTTCTCTGCTTTCTCAGTCTGTTTCCTAGTGCCGGTTTGAAGTTCCTGCAGTTTTCACTGTAAAACCGAGTTGGAGCTAGTACCTCCCCATATATATGTATGGAATGGAGTTTGCAACTGAAAAGAAACTTTGTGTTCCCAACAAGCTAGGTGAAGAACGGCTTTCACACACACTTATCTCTCAGAACTGAGCAAGTGGAGAGACGTTCGTTCATCTAGCACCAAGGGAACGGGTTGCAGGAGACACTTTTTCTCTGCTTTCTCAGTCTGTTTCCTAGTGCCGGTTTGAAGTTCCTGCAGTTTTCACTGTCAAACCGAGTTGGAGCTTTTACCACCCCATATATATGTATGGAATGGAGTTTGCAACTGAAAAGAAACTTTGTGTTCCCAACAAGCTATGTGAAGGACGGCTTTCACACACAATTATCTCTCAGAACTGAGCAAGTGGAGAGACGTTCGTTCATCTAGCACCAAGGGAACGGGTTGCAGGAGACACTTTTTCTCTGCTTTCTCAGTCTGTTTCCCAGTGCCGGTTTAAAGTTCCTGCAGTTTTCACTGTCAAACCGAGTTGGAGCTTGTACCTCCCCATATATATGTATGGATTGGAGTTTGCAACTGAAAAGAAACTTTGTGTTCCCAAAAAGCTAGGTGAAGGACGGCTTTCACACACACTTATCTCTCAGAACTGAGCAAGTGGAGAGACGTTCGTTCATCTAGCACCAAGGGAACGGGTTGCAGGAGACACTTTTTCTCTGCTTTCTCAGTCTGTTTCCTAGTGCCGGTTTGAAGTTCCTGCAGTTTTCACTGTCAAACCGAGTTGGAGCTTGTACCTCCCCATATATATGTATGGAATGGAGTTTGCAACTGAAAAGAAACTTTGTGTTCCCAACAAGCTAGGTGAAGGACGGCTTTCACACACACTTATCTCTCAGAACTGAGGAAGTGGAGAGACGTTCGTTCATCTAGCACCAAGGGAACGGGTTGCAGGAGACACTTTTTCTCTGCTTTCTCAGTCTGTTTCCTAGTGCCGGTTTGAAGTTCCTGCAGTTTTCACTGTCAAACCGAGTTGGAGCTTGTACCTCCCCATATATATGTATGGAATGGAGTTTGCAACTGAAAAGAAACTTTGTGTTCCCAACAAGCTAGGTGAAGGACGGCTTTCACACACACTTATCTCTCAGAACTGAGCAAGTGGAGAGACGTTCGTTCATCTAGCACCAAGGGAACGGGTTGCAGGAGACACTTTTTCTCTGCTTTCTCAGTCTGTTTCCTAGTGCCGGTTTGAAGTTCCTGCAGTTTTCACTGTCAATCCGAGTTGGACCTTGTACCTCCCCATATATATGTATGGAATGGAGTTTGCAACTGAAAAGAAACTTTGTGTTCCCAACAAGCTAGGTGAAGGACGGCTTTCAAACACACTTATCTCTCAGAACTGAGCAAGTGGAGAGACGTTCGTTCATCTAGCACCAAGGGAACGGGTTGCAGGAGACACTTTTTCTCTGCTTTCTCAGTCTGTTTCCTAGTGCCGGTTTGAAGTTCCTGCAGTTTTCAATGTAAAACCGAGTTGGAGCTAGTACCTCCCCATATATATGTATGGAATGGAGTTTGCAACTGAAAAGAAACTTTGTGTTCCCAAAAAGCTAGGTGAAGGACGGCTTTCACACACACTTATCTCTCAGAACAGAGCAAGTGGAGAGACGTTCGTTCATCTAGCACCAAGGGAACGGGTTGCAGGAGACACTTTTTGTCAGCTTTCTCAATTTGTTTCCTATTGCCGGTTTGAAGTTCCTGCAGTTTTCACTGTCAAACGGAGTTGGAGCTAGTACCTCCCCATATATATGTATGGAATGGAGTTTGCAACTGAAAAGAAACTTTGTGTTCCCAACAAGCTAGGTGAAGGACGGCTTTCACACACAATTATCTCTCAGAACTGAGCAATTGGAGAGACGTTCGTTCATCTAGCACCAAGGGAACGGGTTGCAGGAGACACTTTTTCTCTGCTTTCTCAGTCTGTTTCCTAGTGCCGGTTTGAAGTTCCTGCAGTTTTCACTGTCAATCCGAGTTGGACCTTGTACCTCCCCATATATATGTATGGAATGGAGTTTGCAACTGAAAAGAAACTTTGTGTTCCCAACAAGCTAGGTGAAGGACGGCTTTCAAACACACTTATCTCTCAGAACTGAGCAAGTGGAGAGACGTTCGTTCATCTAGCACCAAGGGAACGGGTTGCAGGAGACACTTTTTCTCTGCTTTCTCAGTCTGTTTCCTAGTGCCGGTTTGAAGTTCCTGCAGTTTTCACTGTAAAACCGAGTTGGAGCTGGTACCTCCCCATATATATGTATGGAATGGAGTTTGCAACTGAAAAGAAACTTTGTGTTCCCAACAAGCAAGGTGAAGGACGGCTTTCACACACACTTATCTCTCAGAACTGAGCAAGTGGAGAGACGTTCGTTCATCTAGCACCAAGGGAACGGGTTGCAGGAGACACTATTTCTCTGCTTTCTCAGTCTGTTTCCTAGTGCCGGTTTGAAGTTCCTGCAGTTTTCACTGTCAAACCGTGTTGGAGCTTGTACCTCCCCATATATATGTATGGAATGGAGTTTGCAACTGAAAAGAAACTTTGTGTTCCCAACAAGCTATGTGAAGGACGGCTTTCACACACAATTATCTCTCAGAACTGAGCAAGTGGAGAGACGTTCGTTCATCTAGCACCAAGGGAACGGGTTGCAGGAGACACTTTTTCTCTGCTTTCTCAGTCTGTTTCCTAGTGCCGGTTTAAAGTTCCTGCAGTTTTCACTGTCAAACCGAGTTGGAGCTTGTACCTCCCCATATATATGTATGGATTGGAGTTTGCAACTGAAAAGAAACTTTGTGTTCCCAAAAAGCTAGGTGAAGGACGGCTTTCACACACACTTATCTCTCAGAACAGAGCAAGTGGAGAGACGTTCGTTCATCTAGCACCAAGGGAACGGGTTGCAGGAGACACTTTTTGTCAGCTTTCTCAATTTGTTTCCTATTGCCGGTTTGAAGTTCCTGCAGTTTTCACTGTCAAACGGAGTTGGAGCTAGTACCTCCCCATATATATGTATGGAATGGAGTTTGCAACTGAAAAGAAACTTTGTGTTCCCAACAAGCTAGGTGAAGGACGGCTTTCACACACAATTATCTCTCAGAACTGAGCAATTGGAGAGACGTTCGTTCATCTAGCACCAAGGGAACGGGTTGCAGGAGACACTTTTTCTCTGCTTTCTCAGTCTGTTTCCTAGTGCCGGTTTGAAGTTCCTGCATTTTTCACTGTCAATCCGAGTTGGACCTTGTACCTCCCCATATATATGTATGGAATGGAGTTTGCAACTGAAAAGAAACTTTGTGTTCCCAACAAGCTAGGTGAAGGACGGCTTTCAAACACACTTATCTCTCAGAACTGAGCAAGTGGAGAGACGTTCGTTCATCTAGCACCAAGGGAACGGGTTGCAGGAGACACTTTTTCTCTGCTTTCTCAGTCTGTTTCCTAGTGCCGTTTTGAAGTTCCTGCAGTTTTCACTGTAAAACCGAGTTGGAGCTAGTACCTCCCCATATATATGTATGGAATGGAGTTTGCAACTGAAAAGAAACTTTGTGTTCCCAACAAGCAAGGTGAAGGACGGCTTTCACACACACTTATCTCTCAGAACTGAGCAAGTGGAGAGACGTTCGTTCATCTAGCACCAAGGGAACGGGTTGCAGGAGACACTATTTCTCTGCTTTCTCAGTCTGTTTCCTAGTGCCGGTTTGAAGTTCCTGCAGTTTTCACTGTCAAACCGTGTTGGAGCTTGTACCTCCCCATATATATGTATGGAATGGAGTTTGCAACTGAAAAGAAACTTTGTGTTCCCAACAAGCTAGGTGAAGTACGGCTTTCACACACACTTATCTCTCAGAACTGAGCAAGTGGAGAGACGTTCGTTCATCTAGCACCAAGGGAACGGGTTGCAGGAGACACTTTTTCTCTGCTTTCTCAGTCTGTTTCCTAGTGCCGGTTTGAAGTTCCTGCAGTTTTCACTGTCAAACCGAGTTGGAGCTTGTACCTCCCCATATATATGTATGGAATGGAGTTTGCAACTGAAAAGAAACTTTGTGTTCCCAACAAGCTATGTGAAGGACGGCTTTCACACACAATTATCTCTCAGAACTGAGCAAGTGGAGAGACGTTCGTTCATCTAGCACCAAGGGAACGGGTTGCAGGAGACACTTTTTCTCTGCTTTCTCAGTCTGTTTCCTAGTGCCGGTTTAAAGTTCCTGCAGTTTTCACTGTCAAACCGAGTTGGAGCTTGTACCTCCCCATATATATGTATGGATTGGAGTTTGCAACTGAAAAGAAACTTTGTGTTCCCAAAAAGCTAGGTGAAGGACGGCTTTCACACACACTTATCTCTCAGAACTGGGCAAGTGGAGAGACGTTCGTTCATCTAGCACCAAGGGAACGGGTTGCAGGAGACACTTTTTCTCTGCTTTCTCAGTCTGTTTCCTAGTGCCGGTTTGAAGTTCCTGCAGTTTTCACTGTCAAACCGAGTTGGAGCTTGTACCTCCCCATATATATGTATGGAATGGAGTTTGCAACTGAAAAGAAACTTTGTGTTCCCAACAAGCTAGGTGAAGTACTGCTTTCACACACACTTATCTCTCAGAACTGAGCAAGTGGAGAGACGTTCGTTCATCTGGCACCAAGGGAACGGGTTGCAGGAGACACTTTTTCTCTGCTTTCTCAGTCTGTTTCCTAGTGCCGGTTTAAAGTTCCTGCAGTTTTCACTGTCAAACCGAGTTGGAGCTTGTACCTCCCCATATATATGTATGGATTGGAGTTTGCAACTGAAAAGAAACTTTGTGTTCCCAACAAGCTAGGTGAAGGACGGCTTTCACACACACTTATCTCTCAGAACTGAGCAAGTGGAGAGACGTTCGTTCATCTAGCACCAAGGGAACGGGTTGCAGTAAACACTTTTTCTCTGCTTCCTCAGTCTGTTTCCTAGTGCCGGTTTGAAGTTCCTGCAGTTTTCACTGTAAAATCGAGTTGGAGCTTGTACCTCCCCATATATATGTATGGAATGGAGTTTGCAACTGAAAAGAAACTTTGTGTTCCCAACAAGCTGGTGAAGGACGACTTTCACACACACTTATCTCTCAGAACTGAGCAAGTGGAGAGACGTTCGTTCATCTAGCACCAAGGGAACGGGTTGCAGGAGACACTTTTTCTCTGCTTTCTCAGTCTGTTTCCTAGTGCCGGTTTGAAGTTCCTGCAGTTTTCACTGTCAAACCGAGTTGGAGCTTGTACCTCCCCATATATATGTATGGAATGGAGTTTGCAACTGAAAAGAAACTTTGTGTTCCCAACAAGCTATGTTAAGGACGGCTTTCACACACAATTATCTCTCAGAACTGAGCAAGTGGAGAGACGTTCGTTCATCTAGCACCAAGGGAACGGGTTGCAGGAGACACTTTTTCTCTGCTTTCTCAGTCTGTTTCCTAGTGCCGGTTTAAAGTTCCTGCAGTTTTCACTGTCAAACCGAGTTGGAGCTTGTACCTCCCCATATATATGTATGGATTGGAGTTTGCAACTGAAAAGAAACTTTGTGTTCCCAACAAGCTAGGTGAAGTACGGCTTTCACACACACTTATCTCTCAGAACTGAGCAAGTGGAGAGACGTTCGTTCATCTAGCACCAAGGGAACGGGTTGCAGGAGACACTATTTCTCTGCTTTCTCAGTCTGTTTCCTAGTGCCGGTTTGAAGTTCCTGCAGTTTTGACTGTCAAACGGAGTTGGAGCTAGTACCTCCCCATATATATGTATGGAATGGAGTTTGCAACTGAAAAGAAACTTTGTGTTCCCAACAAGCTAGGTGAAGGACGGCTTTCACACACACTTATCTCTCAGAACTGAGCAATTGGAGAGACGTTCGTTCATCTAGCACCAAGGGAACGGGTTGCAGGAGACACTTTTTCTCTGCTTTCTCAGTCTGTTTCCTAGTGCCGGTTTGAAGTTCCTGCAGTTTTCACTGTCAATCCGAGTTGGACCTTGTACCTCCCCATATATATGTATGGAATGGAGTTTGCAACTGAAAAGAAACTTTGTGTTCCCAACAAGCTAGGTGAAGGACGGCTTTCAAACACACTTATCTCTCAGAACTGAGCAAGTGGAGAGACGTTCGTTCATCTAGCACCAAGGGAACGGGTTGCAGGAGACACTTTTTCTCTGCTTTCTCAGTCTGTTTCCTAGTGCCGGTTTGAAGTTCCTGCAGTTTTCACTGTAAAACCGAGTTGGAGCTAGTACCTCCCCATATAAATGTATGGAATGGAGTTTGCAACTGAAAAGAAACTTTGTGTTCCCAACAAGCTTGGTGAAGAGCGGCTTTCACACACACTTAACTCTCAGAACTGAGCAAGTGGAGAGACGTTCTTTCATCTAGCACCAAGGGAACGGGTTGCAGGAGACACTTTTTCTCTGCTTTCTCAGTCTGTTTCCTAGTGCCGGTTTGAAGTTCCTGCAGTTATCACTGTAAAACCGAGTTGGAGCTTCTACCTCCCCATATATATGTATGGAATGGAGTTTGCAACTGAAAAGAAACTTTGTGTTCCCAACAAGCTAGGTGAAGGACCGCTTTCATACACACTTATCTCTCAGAACTGAGTAAGTGGAGAGACGTTCGTTCATCTAGCACCAAGGGAACGGTTTGCAGGAGACACTTTTTCTCTGCTTTCTCAGTCTGTTTCCTAGTGCCGGTTTGAAGTTCCTGCAGTTTTCACTGTCAATCCGAGTTGGACCTTGTACCTCCCCATATATGTGTATGGAATGGAGTTTGCAACTGAAAAGAAACTTTGTGTTCCCAACAAGCTAGGTGAAGGACGGCTTTCAAACACACTTATCTCTCAGAACTGAGCAAGTGGAGAGACGTTCGTTCATCTAGCACCAAGGGAACGGGTTGCAGGAGACACTTTTTCTCTGCTTTCTCAGTCTGTTTCCTAGTGCCGGTTTGAAGTTCCTGCAGTTTTCACTGTAAAACCGAGTAGGAGCTAGTACCTCCCCATATATATGTATGGAATGGAGTTTGCAACTGAAAAGAAACTTTGTGTTCCCAACAAGCTAGGTGAAGGACGGCTTTCACACACACTTATCTCTCAGAACTGAGCAAGTGGAGAGACGTTCGTTCATCTAGCACCAAGGGAACGGGTTGCAGGAGACACTTTTTCTCTGCTTTCTCAGTCTGTTTCCTAGTGCCGGTTTGAAGTTCCTGCAGTTTTCACTGTCAAACCGAGTTGGAGCTTGTACCTCCCCATATATATGTATGGAATGGAGTTTGCAACTGAAAAGAAACTTTGTGTTCCCAACAAGCTAGGTGAAGTACGGCTTTCACACACACTTATCTCTCAGAACTGAGCAATTGGAGAGACGTTCGTTCATCTAGCACCAAGGGAACGGGTTGCAGGAGACACTTTTTCTCTGCTTTCTCAGTCTGTTTCCTAGTGCCGGTTTGAAGTTCCTGCAGTTTTCACTGTCAAACCGAGTTGGAGCTTGTACCTCCCCATATATATGTATGGAATGGAGTTTGCAACTGAAAAGAAACTTTGTGTTCCCAACAAGCTAGGTGAAGTACGGCTTTCACACACACTTATCTCTCAGAACTGAGCAAGTGGAGAGACGTTCGTTCATCTAGCACCAAGGGAACGGTTTGCAGGAGACACTTTTTCTCTGCTTTCTCAGTCTGTTTCCTAGTGCCGGTTTGAAGTTCCTGCAGTTTTGACTGTAAAACCGAGTTGGAGATACTACCTCCCCATATATATGTATGGAATGGAGTTTGCAACTGAAAAGAAACTTTGTGTTCCCAACAAGCTAGGTGAAGGACGGCTTTCACACACACTTATCTCTCAGAACTGAGCAATTGGAGAGACGTTCGTTCATCTAGCACCAAGGGAACGGGTTGCAGGAGACACATTTTCTCTGCTTTCTCAGTCTGTTTCCTAGTGCCGGTTTGAAGTTCCTGCAGTTTTCACTGTCAATCCGAGTTGGACCTTGTACCTCGCCATATATATGTATGGAATGGAGTTTGCAACTGAAAAGAAACTTTGTGTTCCCAACAAGCTAGGTGAAGGACGGCTTTCAAAAACACTTATCTCTCCGAACTGAGCAAGTGGAGAGACGTTCGTTCATCTAGCACCAAGGGAACGGGTTGCAGGAGACACTTTTTCTCTGCTTTCTCAGTCTGTTTCCTAGTGCCGGTTTGAAGTTCCTGCAGTTTTCACTGTAAAACCGAGTTGGAGCTAGTACCTCCCCATATATATGTATGGAATGGAGTTTGCAACTGAAAAGAAACTTTGTGTTCCCAACAAGCTAGGTGAAGAACGGCTTTCACACACACTTATCTCTCAGAACTGAGCAAGTGGAGAGACGTTCGTTCATCTAGCACCAAGGGAACGGGTTGCAGGAGACACTTTTTCTCTGCTTTCTCAGTCTGTTTCCTAGTGCCGGTTTGAAGTTCCTGCAGTTTTCACTGTCAAACCGAGTTGGAGCTTTTACCACCCCATATATATGTATGGAATGGAGTTTGCAACTGAAAAGAAACTTTGTGTTCCCAACAAGCTATGTGAAGGACGGCTTTCACACACAATTATCTCTCAGAACTGAGCAAGTGGAGAGACGTTCGTTCATCTAGCACCAAGGGAACGGGTTGCAGGAGACACTTTTTCTCTGCTTTCTCAGTCTGTTTCCCAGTGCCGGTTTAAAGTTCCTGCAGTTTTCACTGTCAAACCGAG
This sequence comes from Camelus dromedarius, assembly GCF_036321535.1. Taxonomy (NCBI): domain Eukaryota; kingdom Metazoa; phylum Chordata; class Mammalia; order Artiodactyla; family Camelidae; genus Camelus; species Camelus dromedarius. Next base: position 1,472,811 of record NW_026989746.1, read on the forward strand.
TTGGAGCTTGTACCTCCCCATATATATGTATGGATTGGAGTTTGCAACTGAAAAGAAACTTTGTGTTCCCAAAAAGCTAGGTGAAGGACGGCTTTCACACACACTTATCTCTCAGAACTGAGCAAGTGGAGAGACGTTCGTTCATCTAGCACCAAGGGAACGGGTTGCAGGAGACACTTTTTCTCTGCTTTCTCAGTCTGTTTCCTAGTGCCGGTTTGAAGTTCCTGCAGTTTTCACTGTCAAACCGAGTTGGAGCTTGTACCTCCCCATATATATGTATGGAATGGAGTTTGCAACTGAAAAGAAACTTTGTGTTCCCAACAAGCTAGGTGAAGGACGGCTTTCACACACACTTATCTCTCAGAACTGAGGAAGTGGAGAGACGTTCGTTCATCTAGCACCAAGGGAACGGGTTGCAGGAGACACTTTTTCTCTGCTTTCTCAGTCTGTTTCCTAGTGCCGGTTTGAAGTTCCTGCAGTTTTCACTGTCAAACCGAGTTGGAGCTTGTACCTCCCCATATATATGTATGGAATGGAGTTTGCAACTGAAAAGAAACTTTGTGTTCCCAACAAGCTAGGTGAAGGACGGCTTTCACACACACTTATCTCTCAGAACTGAGCAAGTGGAGAGACGTTCGTTCATCTAGCACCAAGGGAACGGGTTGCAGGAGACACTTTTTCTCTGCTTTCTCAGTCTGTTTCCTAGTGCCGGTTTGAAGTTCCTGCAGTTTTCACTGTCAATCCGAGTTGGACCTTGTACCTCCCCATATATATGTATGGAATGGAGTTTGCAACTGAAAAGAAACTTTGTGTTCCCAACAAGCTAGGTGAAGGACGGCTTTCAAACACACTTATCTCTCAGAACTGAGCAAGTGGAGAGACGTTCGTTCATCTAGCACCAATGGAACGGGTTGCAGGAGACACTTTTTCTCTGCTTTCTCAGTCTGTTTCCTAGTGCCGGTTTGAAGTTCCTGCAGTTTTCACTGTAAAACCGAGTTGGAGCTAGTACCTCCCCATATATATGTATGGAATGGAGTTTGCAACTGAAAAGAAACTTTGTGTTCCCAACAAGCTAGGTGAAGGACGGCTTTCACACACACTTATCTCTCAGAACTGAGCAAGTGGAGAGATGTTCGTTCATCTAGCACCAAGGGAACGGGTTGCAGGAGACACTTTTTCTCTGCTTTCTCAGTCTGTTTCCTAGTGCCGGTTTGAAGTTCCTGCACTTTTCACTGTCAAACCGAGTTGGAGCTTGTACCTCCCCATATATATGTATGGAATGGAGTTTGCAACTAAAAAGAAACTTTGTGTTCCCAACAAGCTAGGTGAAGGACGGCTTTCACACACACTTATCTCTCAGAACTGAGCAAGTGGAGAGACGTTCGTTCATCTAGCACCAAGGGAACGGGTTGCAGGAGACACTTTTTCTCTGCTTTCTCAGTCTGTTTCCTAGTGCCGGTTTGAAGTTCCTGCAGTTTTCACTGTCAAACCGAGTTGGAGCTTGTACCTCCCCATATATATGTATGGAATGAGTTTGCAACTGAAAAGAAACTTTGTGTTCCCAACAAGCTATGTGAAGGACGGCTTTCACACACAATTATCTCTCAGAACTGAGCAAGTGGAGAGACGTTCGTTCATCTAGCACCAAGGGAACGGGTTGCAGGAGACACTTTTTCTCTGCTTTCTCAGTCTGTTTCCTAGAGCCGGTTTAAAGTTCCTGCAGTTTTCACTGTCAAACCGAGTTGGAGCTTGTACCTCCCCATATATATGTATGGATTGGAGTTTGCAACTGAAAAGAATCTTTGTGTTCCCAAAAAGCTAGGTGAAGGACGGCTTTCACACACACTTATCTCTCAGAACAGAGCAAGTGGAGAGACGTTCGTTCATCTAGCACCAAGGGAACGGGTTGCAGGAGACACTTTTTGTCAGCTTTCTCAATTTGTTTCCTATTGCCGGTTTGAAGTTCCTGCAGTTTTCACTGTCAAACGGAGTTGGAGCTAGTACCTCCCCATATATATGTATGGAATGGAGTTTGCAACTGAAAAGAAACTTTGTGTTCCCAACAAGCTAGGTGAAGGACGGCTTTCACACACAATTATCTCTCAGAACTGAGCAATTGGAGAGACGTTCGTTCATCTAGCACCAAGGGAACGGGTTGCAGGAGACACTTTTTCTCTGCTTTCTCAGTCTGTTTCCTAGTGCCGGTTTGAAGTTCCTGCAGTTTTCACTGTCAATCCGAGTTGGACCTTGTACCTCCCCATATATATGTATGGAATGGAGTTTGCAACTGAAAAGAAACTTTGTGTTCCCAACAAGCTAGGTGAAGGACGGCTTTCAAACACACTTATCTCTCAGAACTGAGCAAGTGGAGAGACGTTCGTTCATCTAGCACCAAGGGAACGGGTTGCAGGAGACACTTTTTCTCTGCTTTCTCAGTCTGTTTCCTAGTGCCGTTTTGAAGTTCCTGCAGTTTTCACTGTAAAACCGAGTTGGAGCTAGTACCTCCCCATATATATGTATGGAATGGAGTTTGCAACTGAAAAGAAACTTTGTGTTCCCAACAAGCAAGGTGAAGGACGGCTTTCACACACACTTATCTCTCAGAACTGAGCAAGTGGAGAGACGTTCGTTCATCTAGCACCAAGGGAACGGGTTGCAGGAGACACTATTTCTCTGCTTTCTCAGTCTGTTTCCTAGTGCCGGTTTGAAGTTCCTGCAGTTTTCACTGTCAAACCGTGTTGGAGCTTGTACCTCCCCATATATATGTATGGAATGGAGTTTGCAACTGAAAAGAAACTTTGTGTTCCCAACAAGCTAGGTGAAGTACGGCTTTCACACACACTTATCTCTCAGAACTGAGCAAGTGGAGAGACGTTCGTTCATCTAGCACCAAGGGAACGGGTTGCAGGAGACACTTTTTCTCTGCTTTCTCAGTCTGTTTCCTAGTGCCGGTTTGAAGTTCCTGCAGTTTTCACTGTCAAACCGAGTTGGAGCTTGTACCTCCCCATATATATGTATGGAATGGAGTTTGCAACTGAAAAGAAACTTTGTGTTCCCAACAAGCTATGTGAAGGACGGCTTTCACACACAATTATCTCTCAGAACTGAGCAAGTGGAGAGACGTTCGTTCATCTAGCACCAAGGGAACGGGTTGCAGGAGACACTTTTTCTCTGCTTTCTCAGTCTGTTTCCTAGTGCCGGTTTAAAGTTCCTGCAGTTTTCACTGTCAAACCGAGTTGGAGCTTGTACCTCCCCATATATATGTATGGATTGGAGTTTGCAACTGAAAAGAAACTTTGTGTTCCCAAAAAGCTAGGTGAAGGACGGCTTTCACACACACTTATCTCTCAGAACTGGGCAAGTGGAGAGACGTTCGTTCATCTAGCACCAAGGGAACGGGTTGCAGGAGACACTTTTTCTCTGCTTTCTCAGTCTGTTTCCTAGTGCCGGTTTGAAGTTCCTGCACTTTTCACTGTCAAACCGAGTTGGAGCTTGTACCTCCCCATATATATGTATGGAATGGAGTTTGCAACTGAAAAGAAACTTTGTGTTCCCAACAAGCTAGGTGAAGGACGGCTTTCACACACACTTATCTCTCAGAACTGAGCAAGTGGAGAGACGTTCGTTCATCTAGCACCAAGGGAACGGGTTGCAGGAGACACTTTTTCTCTGCTTCCTCAGTCTGTTTCCTAGTGCCGGTTTGAAGTTCCTGCAGTTTTCACTGTAAAATCGAGTTGGAGCTTGTACCTCCCCATATATATGTATGGAATGGAGTTTGCAACTGAAAAGAAACTTTGTGTTCCCAACAAGCTGGTGAAGGACGACTTTCACACACACTTATCTCTCAGAACTGAGCAAGTGGAGAGACGTTCGTTCATCTAGCACCAATGGAACGGGTTGCAGGAGACACTTTTTCTCTGCTTTCTCAGTCTGTTTCCTAGTGCCGGTTTGAAGTTCCTGCAGTTTTCACTGTCAAACCGAGTTGGAGCTTGTACCTCCCCATATATATGTATGGAATGGAGTTTGCAACTGAAAAGAAACTTTGTGTTCCCAACAAGCTATGTGAAGGACGGCTTTCACACACAATTATCTCTCAGAACTGAGCAAGTGGAGAGACGTTCGTTCATCTAGCACCAAGGGAACGGGTTGCAGGAGACACTTTTTCTCTGCTTTCTCAGTCTGTTTCCTAGTGCCGGTTTAAAGTTCCTGCAGTTTTCACTGTCAAACCGAGTTGGAGCTTGTACCTCCCCATATATATGTATGGATTGGAGTTTGCAACTGAAAAGAAACTTTGTGTTCCCAAAAAGCTAGGTGAAGGACGGCTTTCACACACACTTATCTCTCAGAACAGAGCAAGTGGAGAGACGTTCGTTCATCTAGCACCAAGGGAACGGGTTGCAGGAGACACTTTTTGTCAGCTTTCTCAATTTGTTTCCTATTGCCGGTTTGAAGTTCCTGCAGTTTTCACTGTCAAACGGAGTTGGAGCTAGTACCTCCCCATATATATGTATGGAATGGAGTTTGCAACTGAAAAGAAACTTTGTGTTCCCAACAAGCTAGGTGAAGGACGGCTTTCACACACAATTATCTCTCAGAACTGAGCAATTGGAGAGACGTTCGTTCATCTAGCACCAAGGGAACGGGTTGCAGGAGACACTTTTTCTCTGCTTTCTCAGTCTGTTTCCTAGTGCCGGTTTGAAGTTCCTGCAGTTTTCACTGTCAATCCGAGTTGGACCTTGTACCTCCCCATATATATGTATGGAATGGAGTTTGCAACTGAAAAGAAACTTTGTGTTCCCAACAAGCTAGGTGAAGGACGGCTTTCAAACACACTTATCTCTCAGAACTGAGCAAGTGGAGAGACGTTCGTTCATCTAGCACCAAGGGAACGGGTTGCAGGAGACACTTTTTCTCTGCTTTCTCAGTCTGTTTCCTAGTGCCGTTTTGAAGTTCCTGCAGTTTTCACTGTAAAACCGAGTTGGAGCTAGTACCTCCCCATATATATGTATGGAATGGAGTTTGCAACTGAAAAGAAACTTTGTGTTCCCAACAAGCAAGGTGAAGGACGGCTTTCACACACACTTATCTCTCAGAACTGAGCAAGTGGAGAGACGTTCGTTCATCTAGCACCAAGGGAACGGGTTGCAGGAGACACTATTTCTCTGCTTTCTCAGTCTGTTTCCTAGTGCCGGTTTGAAGTTCCTGCAGTTTTCACTGTCAAACCGTGTTGGAGCTTGTACCTCCCCATATATATGTATGGAATGGAGTTTGCAACTGAAAAGAAACTTTGTGTTCCCAACAAGCTAGGTGAAGTACGGCTTTCACACACACTTATCTCTCAGAACTGAGCAAGTGGAGAGACGTTCGTTCATCTAGCACCAAGGGAACGGGTTGCAGGAGAAACTTTTTCTCTGCTTTCTCAGTCTGTTTCCTAGTGCCGGTTTGAAGTTCCTGCAGTTTTCACTGTCAAACCGAGTTGGAGCTTGTACCTCCCCATATATATGTATGGAATGGAGTTTGCAACTGAAAAGAAACTTTGTGTTCCCAACAAGCTATGTGAAGGACGGCTTTCACACACAATTATCTCTCAGAACTGAGCAAGTGGAGAGACGTTCGTTCATCTAGCACCAAGGGAACGGGTTGCAGGAGACACTTTTTCTCTGCTTTCTCAGTCTGTTTCCTAGTGCCGGTTTAAAGTTCCTGCAGTTTTCACTGTCAAACCGAGTTGGAGCTTGTACCTCCCCATATATATGTATGGATTGGAGTTTGCAACTGAAAAGAAACTTTGTGTTCCCAAAAAGCTAGGTGAAGGACGGCTTTCACACACACTTATCTCTCAGAACTGGGCAAGTGGAGAGACGTTCGTTCATCTAGCACCAAGGGAACGGGTTGCAGGAGACACTTTTTCTCTGCTTTCTCAGTCTGTTTCCTAGTGCCGGTTTGAAGTTCCTGCACTTTTCACTGTCAAACCGAGTTGGAGCTTGTACCTCCCCATATATATGTATGGAATGGAGTTTGCAACTGAAAAGAAACTTTGTGTTCCCAACAAGCTAGGTGAAGGACGGCTTTCACACACACTTATCTCTCAGAACTGAGCAAGTGGAGAGACGTTCGTTCATCTAGCACCAAGGGAACGGGTTGCAGGAGACACTTTTTCTCTGCTTTCTCAGTCTGTTTCCTAGTGCCGGTTTAAAGTTCCTGCAGTTTTCACTGTCAAACCGAGTTGGAGCTTGTACCTCCCCATATATATGTATGGAATGGGGTTTGCAACTGAAAAGAAACTTTGTGTTCCCAACAAGCTAGGTGAAGTACGGCTTTCACACACACTTATCTCTCAGAACTGAGCAAGTGGAGAGACGTTCGTTCATCTAGCACCAAGGGAACGGGTTGCAGGAGACACTTTTTCTCTGCTTTCTCAGTCTGTTTCCTAGTGCCGGTTTGAAGTTCCTGCAGTTTTCACTGTCAAACCGAGTTGGAGCTTGTACCTCCCCATATATATGTATGGAATGGAGTTTGCAACTGAAAAGAAACTTTGTGTTCCCAACAAGCTAAGTGAAGTACTGCTTTCACACACACTTATCTCTCAGAACTGAGCAAGTGGAGAGACGTTCGTTCATCTGGCACCAAGGGAACGGGTTGCAGGAGACACTTATTCTCTGCTTTCTCAGTCTGTTTCCTAGTGCCGGTTTAAAGTTCCTGCAGTTTTCACTGTCAAACCGAGTTGGAGCTTGTACCTCCCCATATATATGTATGGATTGGAGTTTGCAACTGAAAAGAAACTTTGTGTTCCCAACAAGCTAGGTGAAGGACGGCTTTCACACACACTTATCTCTCAGAACTGAGCAAGTGGAGAGACGTTCGTTCATCTAGCACCAAGGGAACGGGTTGCAGGAGACACTTTTTCTCTGCTTCCTCAGTCTGTTTCCTAGTGCCGGTTTGAAGTTCCTGCAGTTTTCACTGTAAAATCGAGTTGGAGCTTGTACCTCCCCATATATATGTATGGAATGGAGTTTGCAACTGAAAAGAAACTTTGTGTTCCCAACAAGCTGGTGAAGGACGACTTTCACACACACTAATCTCTCAGAACTGAGCAAGTGGAGAGACGTTCGTTCATCTAGCACCAAGGGAACGGGTTGCAGGGGAAAATTTTTCTCTGCTTTCTCAGTCTGTTTCCTAGTGCCGGTTTGAAGTTCCTGCAGTTTTCACTGTAAAACCGAGTTGGAGCTTCTACCTCCCCATATATATGTATGGAATGGAGTTTGCAACTGAAAAGAAACTTTGTGTTCCCAACAAGCTAGGTGAAGGACGGCTTTCACACGCACTTATCTCTCAGAACTGAGCAAGTGGAGAGACGTTCGTTCATCTAGCACCAAGGGAACGGGTTGCAGGAGACACTTTTTCTCTGCTTTCTCAGTCTGTTTCCTAGTGCCGGTTTGAAGTTCCTGCACTTTTCACTGTCAAACGGAGTTGGAGCTTGTACCTCCCCATATATATGTATGGAATGGAGTTTGCAACTGAAAAGAAACTTTGTGTTCCCAACAAGCTAGGTGAAGGACGGCTTTCACACACACTTATCTCTCAGAACAGAGCAAGTGGAGAGACGTTCGTTCATCTAGCACCAAGGGAACGGGTTGCAGGAGACACTTTTTCTCTGCTTTCTCAGTCTGTTTCCTAGTGCAGGTTTGAAGTTCCTGCAGTTTTCACTGTAAAACCGAGTTGGAGCTTCTACCTCCCCATATATATGTATGGAATGGAGTTTGCAACTGAAAAGAAACTTTGTGTTCCCAACAAGCTAGGTGAAGGACGGCTTTCACACACACTTATCTCTCAGAACAGAGCAAGTGGAGAGACGTTCGTTCATCTAGCACAAAGGGAACGGGTTGCAGGAGACACTTTTTCTCTGCTTTCTCAGTCTGTTTCCTAGTGCCGGTTTGAAGTTCCTGCAGTTTTCACTGTCAATCCGAGTTGGACATTGTACCTCCCCATATATATGTATGGAATGGAGTTTGCAACTGAAAAGAAACTTTGTGTTCCCAACAAGCTAGGTGAAGGACGGCTTTCACACACACTTATCTCTCAGAACTGAGCAAGTGGAGAGACGTTCGTTCATCTAGCACCAAGGGAACGGGTTGCAGGAGACACTATTTCTCTGCTTTCTCAGTCTGTTTCCTAGTGCCGGTTTGAAGTTCCTGCAGTTTTCACTGTAAAACCGAGTTGGAGCTAGTACCTCCCCATATATATGTATGGAATGGAGTTTGCAACTGAAAAGAAACTTTGTGTTCCCAACAAGATAGGTGAAGGACGGCTTTCACACACACTTATCTCTCAGAACTGAGCAAGTGGAGAGACGTTCGTTCATCTAGCACCAAGGGAACGGGTTGCAGGAGACACTTTTTCTCTGCTTTCTCAGTCTGTTTCCTAGTGCCGGTTTGAAGTTCCTGCACTTTTCACTGTCAAACCGAGTTGGAGCTTGTACCTCCCCATATATATGTATGGAATGGAGTTTGCAACTGAAAAGAAACTTTGTGTTCCCAACAAGCTAGGTGAAGGACGGCTTTCACACACACTTATCTCTCAGAACTGAGCAAGTGGAGAGACGTTCGTTCATCTAGCACCAAGGGAACGTGTTGCAGGAGACCCTTTTTCTCTGCTTTCTCAGTCTGTTTCCTAGTGCCGGTTTGAAGTTCCTGCAGTTTTCACTGTCAAACCGAGTTGGAGCTTGTACCTCCCCATATATATGTATGGAATGGAGTTTGCAACTGAAAAGAAACTTTGTGTTCCCAACAAGCTATGTGAAGGACGGCTTTCACACACAATTATCTCTCAGAACTGAGCAAGTGGAGAGACGTTCGTTCATCTAGCACCAAGGGAACGGGTTGCAGGAGACACTTTTTCTCTGCTTTCTCAGTCTGTTTCCTAGTGCCGGTTTAAAGTTCCTGCAGTTTTCACTGTCAAACCGAGTTGGAGCTTGTACCTCCCCATATATACGTATGGAGTGGAGTTTGCAACTGAAAAGAAACTTTGTGTTCCCAAAAAGCTAGGTGAAGGACGGCTTTCACACACACTTATCTCTCAGAACTGAGCAAGTGGAGAGACGTTCGTTCATCTAGCACCAAGGGAACGGGTTGGAGGAGACACTTTTTGTCAGCTTTCCCAATTTGTTTCTTATTGCCGGTTTGAAGTTCCTGCAGTTTTCACTGTCAAACGGAGTTGGAGCTAGTACCTCCCCATATATATGTATGGAATGGAGTTTGCAACTGAAAAGAAACTTTGTGTTCCCAACAAGCTAGGTGAAGGACGGCTTTCACACACACTTATCTCTCAGAACAGAGCAAGTGGAGAGACGTTCGTTCATCTAGCACCAAGGGAACGGGTTGCAGGAGACACTTTTTCTCTGCTTTCTCAGTCTGTTTCCTAGTGCAGGTTTGAAGTTCCTGCAGTTTTCACTGTAAAACCGAGTTGGAGCTTCTACCTCCCCATATATATGTATGGAATGGAGTTTGCAACTGAAAAGAAACTTTGTGTTCCCAACAAGCTAGGTGAAGGACGGCTTTCACACACACTTATCTCTCAGAACAGAGCAAGTGGAGAGACGTTCGTTCATCTAGCACCAAGGGAACGGGTTGCAGGAGACACTTTTTCTCTGCTTTCTCAGTCTGTTTCCTAGTGCCGGTTTGAAGTTCCTGCAGTTTTCACTGTCAAAACGAGTTGGAGCTTGTACCTCCCCATATATATGTATGGAATGGAGTTTGCAACTGAAAAGAAACTTTGTGTTCCCAACAAGCTAGGTGAAGTACGGCTTTCACACACACTTATCTCTCAGAACTGAGCAATTGGAGAGACGTTCGTTCATCTAGCACCAAGGGAACGGGTTGCAGGAGACACTTTTTCTCTGCTTTCTCAGTCTGTTTCCTAGTGCCGGTTTGAAGTTCCTGCAGTTTTCACTGTCAATCCGAGTTGGACCTTGTACCTCCCCATATATATGTATGGAATGGAGTTTGCAACTGAAAAGAAACTTTGTGTTCCCAACAAGCTAGGTGAAGGACGGCTTTCACACACACTTATCTCTCAGAACTGAGCAAGTGGAGAGACGTTCGTTCATCTAGCACCAAGGTAACGGGTTGCAGGAGACACTATTTCTCTGCTTTCTCAGTCTGTTTCCTAGTGCCGGTTTGAAGTTCCTGCAGTTTTCACTGTAAAACCGAGTTGGAGCTAGTACCTCCCCATATATATGTATGGAATGGAGTTTGCAACTGAAAAGAAACTTTGTGTTCCCAACAAGCTAGGTGAAGGACGGCTTTCACACACACTTATCTCTCAGAACTGAGCAAGTGGAGAGACGTTCGTTCATCTAGCACCAAGGGAACGGGTTGCAGGAGACACTTTTTCTCTGCTTTCTCAGTCTGTTTCCTAGTGCCGGTTTGAAGTTCCTGCACTTTTCACTGTCAAACCGATTTGGAGCTTGTACCTCCCCATATATATGTATGGAATGGAGTTTGCAACTGAAAAGAAACTTTGTGTTCCCAACAAGCTAGGTGAAGGGCGGCTTTCACACACACTTATCTCTCAGAACTGAGCAAGTGGAGAGACGTTCGTTCATCTAGCACCAAGGGAACGGGTTGCAGGAGACACTTTTTCTCTGCTTTCTCAGTCTGTTTCCTAGTGCCGGTTTGAAGTTCCTGCAGTTTTCACTGTCAAACCGAGTTGGAGCTTGTACCTCCCCATATATATGTATGGAATGGAGTTTGCAACTGAAAAGAAACTTTGTGTTCCCAACAAGCTAGGTGAAGGACGGCTTTCACACACACTTATCTCTCAGAACTGAGCAAGTGGAGAGACGTTCGTTCATCTAGCACCAAGGGAACGGGTTGCAGGAGACACTTTTTCTCTGCTTTCTCAGTCTGTTTCCTAGTGCCGGTTTGATGTTCCTGCACTTTTCACTGTCAAACCGAGTTGGAGCTTGTACCTCCCCATATATATGTATGGAATGGAGTTTGCAACTGAAAAGAAACTTTGTGTTCCCAACAAGCTAGGTGAAGGACGGCTTTCACACACACTTATCTCTCAGAACAGAGCAAGTGGAGAGACGTTCGTTCATCTAGCACCAAGGGAACGGGTTGCAGGAGACACTTTTTCTCTGCTTTCTCAGTCTGTTTCCTAGTGCAGGTTTGAAGTTCCTGCAGTTTTCACTGTAAAACCGAGTTGGAGCTTGTACCTCCCCATATATATGTATGGATTGGAGTTTGCAACTGAAAAGAAACTTTGTGTTCCCAACAAGCTAGGTGAAGGACGGTTTTCACACACACTTATCTCTCAGAACTGAGCAAGTGGAGAGACGTTCGTTCATCTAGCACCAAGGGAACGGGTTGCAGGAGACACTTTTTCTCTGCTTCCTCAGTCTGTTTCCTAGTGCCGGTTTGAAGTTCCTGCAGTTTTCACTGTAAAACCGAGTTGGAGCTTCTACCTCCCCATATATATGTATGGAATGGAGTTTGCAACTGAAAAGAAACTTTGTGTTCCCAACAAGCTAGGTGAAGGACGGCTTTCACACACACTTATCTCTCAGAACAGAGCAAGTGGAGAGACGTTCGTTCATCTAGCACCAACGGAACGGGTTGCAGGAGACACTTTTTCTCTGCTTTCTCAGTCTGTTTCCTAGTGCAGGTTTGATGTTCCTGCAGTTTTCACTGTAAAACCGAGTTGGAGCTTCTACCTCCCCATATATATGTATGGAATGGAGTTTGCAACTGAAAAGAAACTTTGTGTTCCCAACAAGCTAGGTGAAGGACGGCTTTCACACGCACTTATCTCTCAGAACTGAGCAAGTGGAGAGACGTTCGTTCATCTAGCACCAAGGGAACGGGTTGCAGGAGACACTTTTTCTCTGCTTTCTCAGTCTGTTTCCTAGTGCCGGTTTGAAGTTCCTGCACTTTTCACTGTCAAACCGAGTTGGAGCTTGTACCTCCCCATATATATGTATGGAATGGAGTTTGCAACTGAAAAGAAACTTTGTGTTCCCAACAAGCTAGGTGAAGGACGGCTTTCACACACACTTATCTCTCAGAACAGAGCAAGTGGAGAGACGTTCGTTCATCTAGCACCAAGGGAACGGGTTGCAGGAGACACTTTTTCTCTGCTTTCTCAGTCTGTTTCCTAGTGCAGGTTTGAAGTTCCTGCAGTTTTCACTGTAAAACCGAGTTGGAGCTTCTACCTCCCCATATATATGTATGGAATGGAGTTTGCAACTGAAAAGAAACTTTGTGTTCCCAACAAGCTAGGTGAAGGACGGCTTTCACACACACTTATCTCTCAGAACAGAGCAAGTGGAGAGACGTTCGTTCATCTAGCACAAAGGGAACGGGTTGCAGGAGACACTTTTTCTCTGCTTTCTCAGTCTGTTTCCTAGTGCCGGTTTGAAGTTCCTGCAGTTTTCACTGTCAATCCGAGTTGGACCTTGTACCTCCCCATATATATGTATGGAATGGAGTTTGCAACTGAAAAGAAACTTTGTGTTCCCAACAAGCTAGGTGAAGGACGGCTTTCACACACACTTATCTCTCAGAACTGAGCAAGTGGAGAGACGTTCGTTCATCTAGCACCAAGGGAACGGGTTGCAGGAGACACTATTTCTCTGCTTTCTCAGTCTGTTTCCTAGTGCCGGTTTGAAGTTCCTGCAGTTTTCACTGTAAAACCGAGTTGGAGCTAGTACCTCCCCATATATATGTATGGAATGGAGTTTGCAACTGAAAAGAAACTTTGTGTTCCCAACAAGATAGGTGAAGGACGGCTTTCACACACACTTATCTCTCAGAACTGAGCAAGTGGAGAGACGTTCGTTCATCTAGCACCAAGGGAACGGGTTGCAGGAGACACTTTTTCTCTGCTTTCTCAGTCTGTTTCCTAGTGCCGGTTTGAAGTTCCTGCACTTTTCACTGTCAAACCGAGTTGGAGCTTGTACCTCCCCATATATATGTATGGAATGGAGTTTGCAACTGAAAAGAAACTTTGTGTTCCCAACAAGCTAGGTGAAGGACGGCTTTCACACACACTTATCTCTCAGAACTGAGCAAGTGGAGAGACGTTCGTTCATCTAGCACCAAGGGAACGGGTTGCAGGAGACCCTTTTTCTCTGCTTTCTCAGTCTGTTTCCTAGTGCCGGTTTGAAGTTCCTGCAGTTTTCACTCTCAAACCGAGTTGGAGCTTGTACCTCCCCATATATATGTATGGAATGGAGTTTGCAACTGAAAAGAAACTTTGTGTTCCCAACAAGCTATGTGAAGGACGGCTTTCACACACAATTATCTCTCAGAACTGAGCAAGTGGAGAGACGTTCGTTCATCTAGCACCAAGGGAACGGGTTGCAGGAGACACTTTTTCTCTGCTTTCTCAGTCTGTTTCCTAGTGCCGGTTTAAAGTTCCTGCAGTTTTCACTGTCAAACCGAGTTGGAGCTTGTACCTCCCCATATATACGTATGGAGTGGAGTTTGCAACTGAAAAGAAACTTTGTGTTCCCAAAAAGCTAGGTGAAGGACGGCTTTCACACACACTTATCTCTCAGAACTGAGCAAGTGGAGAGACGTTCGTTCATCTAGCACCAAGGGAACGGGTTGGAGGAGACACTTTTTGTCAGCTTTCCCAATTTGTTTCTTATTGCCGGTTTGAAGTTCCTGCAGTTTTCACTGTCAAACGGATTTGGAGCTAGTACCTCCCCATATATATGTATGGAATGGAGTTTGCAACTGAAAAGAAACTTTGTGTTCCCAACAAGCTAGGTGAAGGACGGCTTTCACACACACTTATCTCTCAGAACAGAGCAAGTGGAGAGACGTTCGTTCATCTAGCACCAAGGGAACGGGTTGCAGGAGACACTTTTTCTCTGCTTTCTCAGTCTGTTTCCTAGTGCAGGTTTGAAGTTCCTGCAGTTTTCACTGTAAAACCGAGTTGGAGCTTCTACCTCCCCATATATATGTATGGAATGGAGTTTGCAACTGAAAAGAAACTTTGTGTTCCCAACAAGCTAGGTGAAGGACGGCTTTCACACACACTTATCTCTCAGAACAGAGCAAGTGGAGAGACGTTCGTTCATCTAGCACCAAGGGAACGGGTTGCAGGAGACACTTTTTCTCTGCTTTCTCAGTCTGTTTCCTAGTGCCGGTTTGAAGTTCCTGCAGTTTTCACTGTCAAAACGAGTTGGAGCTTGTACCTCCCCATATATATGTATGGAATGGAGTTTGCAACTGAAAAGAAACTTTGTGTTCCCAACAAGCTAGGTGAAGTACGGCTTTCACACACACTTATCTCTCAGAACTGAGCAATTGGAGAGACGTTCGTTCATCTAGCACCAAGGGAACGGGTTGCAGGAGACACTTTTTCTCTGCTTTCTCAGTCTGTTTCCTAGTGCCGGTTTGAAGTTCCTGCAGTTTTCACTGTCAATCCGAGTTGGACCTTGTACCTCCCCATATATATGTATGGAATGGAGTTTGCAACTGAAAAGAAACTTTGTGTTCCCAACAAGCTAGGTGAAGGACGGCTTTCACACACACTTATCTCTCAGAACTGAGCAAGTGGAGAGACGTTCGTTCATCTAGCACCAAGGTAACGGGTTGCAGGAGACACTATTTCTCTGCTTTCTCAGTCTGTTTCCTAGTGCCTGTTTGAAGTTCCTGCAGTTTTCACTGTCAAACCGAGTTGGAGCTTGTACCTCCCCATATATATGTATGGAATGGAGTTTGCAACTGAAAAGAAACTTTGTGTTCCCAACAAGCTAGGTGAAGTACGGCTTTCACACACACTTATCTCTCAGAACTGAGCAAGTGGAGAGACGTTCGTTCATCTAGCACCAAGGGAACGGGTTGCAGGAGACACTTTTTCTCTGCTTTCTCAGTCTGTTTCCTAGTGCCGGTTTGAAGTTCCTGCAGTTTTGACTGTAAAACCGAGTTGGAGATACTACCTCCCCATATATATGTATGGAATGGAGTTTGCAACTGAAAAGAAACTTTGTGTTCCCAACAAGCTAGGTGAAGGACGGCTTTCACACACACTTATCTCTCAGAACTGAGCAATTGGAGAGACGTTCGTTCATCTAGCACCAAGGGAACGGGTTGCAGGAGACACATTTTCTCTGCTTTCTCAGTCTGTTTCCTAGTGCCGGTTTGAAGTTCCTGCAGTTTTCACTGTCAATCCGAGTTGGACCTTGTACCTCGCCATATATATGTATGGAATGGAGTTTGCAACTGAAAAGAAACTTTGTGTTCCCAACAAGCTAGGTGAAGGACGGCTTTCAAAAACACTTATCTCTCAGAACTGAGCAAGTGGAGAGACGTTCGTTCATCTAGCACCAAGGGAACGGGTTGCAGGAGACACTTTTTCTCTGCTTTCTCAGTCTGTTTCCTAGTGCCGGTTTGAAGTTCCTGCAGTTTTCACTGTAAAACCGAGTTGGAGCTAGTACCTCCCCATATATATGTATGTAATGGAGTTTGCAACTGAAAAGAAACTTTGTGTTCCCAACAAGCTAGGTGAAGAACGGCTTTCACACACACTTATCTCTCAGAACTGAGCAAGTGGAGAGACGTTCGTTCATCTAGCACCAAGGGAACGGGTTGCAGGAGACACTTTTTCTCTGCTTTCTCAGTCTGTTTCCTAGTGCCGGTTTGAAGTTCCTGCAGTTTTCACTGTCAAACCGAGTTGGAGCTTTTACCACCCCATATATATGTATGGAATGGAGTTTGCAACTGAAAAGAAACTTTGTGTTCCCAACAAGCTATGTGAAGGACGGCTTTCACACACAATTATCTCTCAGAACTGAGCAAGTGGAGAGACGTTCGTTCATCTAGCACCAAGGGAACGGGTTGCAGGAGACACTTTTTCTCTGCTTTCTCAGTCTGTTTCCCAGTGCCGGTTTAAAGTTCCTGCAGTTTTCACTGTCAAACCGAGTTGGAGCTTGTACCTCCCCATATATATGTATGGATTGGAGTTTGCAACTGAAAAGAAACTTTGTGTTCCCAACAAGCTAGGTGAAGGACGGCTTTCACACACACTTATCTCTCAGAACTGAGCAAGTGGAGAGACGTTCGTTCATCTAGCACCAAGGGAACGGGTTGCAGGAGACACTTTTTCTCTGCTTTCTCAGTCTGTTTCCTAGTGCCGGTTTGAAGTTCCTGCAGTTTTCACTGTCAAACCGAGTTGGAGCTTGTACCTCCCCATATATATGTATGGAATGGAGTTTGCAACTGAAAAGAAACTTTGTGTTCCCAACAAGCTAGGTGAAGGACGGCTTTCACACACACTTATCTCTCAGAACTGAGGAAGTGGAGAGACGTTCGTTCATCTAGCACCAAGGGAACGGGTTGCAGGAGACACTTTTTCTCTGCTTTCTCAGTCTGTTTCCTAGTGCCGGTTTGAAGTTCCTGCAGTTTTCACTGTCAAACCGAGTTGGAGCTTGTACCTCCCCATATATATGTATGGAATGGAGTTTGCAACTGAAAAGAAACTTTGTGTTCCCAACAAGCTAGGTGAAGGACGGCTTTCACACACACTTATCTCTCAGAACAGAGCAAGTGGAGAGACGTTCGTTCATCTAGCACCAAGGGAACGGGTTGCAGGAGACACTTTTTCTCTGCTTCCTCAGTCTGTTTCCTAGTGCCGGTTTGAAGTTCCTGCAGTTTTCACTGTAAAACCGAGTTGGAGCTTGTACCTCCCCATATATATGTATGGAATGGAGTTTGCAACTGAAAAGAAACTTTGTGTTCCCAACAAGCTAGGTGAAGGACGGCTTTCACACACACTTATCTCTCAGAACAGAGCAAGTGGAGAGACGTTCGTTCATCTAGCACCAACGGAACGGGTTGCAGGAGACACTTTTTCTCTGCTTTCTCAGTCTGTTTCCTAGTGCAGGTTTGATGTTCCTGCAGTTTTCACTTTAAAACCGAGTTGGAGCTTCTACCTCCCCATATATATGTATGGAATGGAGTTTGCAACTGAAAAGAAACTTTGTGTTCCCAACAAGCTAGGTGAAGGACGGCTTTCACACGCACTTATCTCTCAGAACTGAGCAAGTGGAGAGACGTTCGTTCATCTAGCACCAAGGGAACGGGTTGCAGGAGACACTTTTTCTCTGCTTTCTCAGTCTGTTTCCTAGTGCCGGTTTGAAGTTCCTGCACTTTTCACTGTCAAACCGAGTTGGAGCTTGTACCTCCCCATATATATGTATGGAATGGAGTTTGCAACTGAAAAGAAACTTTGTGTTCCCAACAAGCTAGGTGAAGGACGGCTTTCACACACACTTATCTCTCAGAACAGAGCAAGTGGAGAGACGTTCTTTCATCTAGCACCAAGGGAACGGGTTGCAGGAGACACTTTTTCTCTGCTTTCTCAGTCTGTTTCCTAGTGCAGGTTTGAAGTTCCTGCAGTTTTCACTGTAAAACCGAGTTGGAGCTTCTACCTCCCCATATATATGTATGGAATGGAGTTTGCAACTGAAAAGAAACTTTGTGTTCCCAACAAGCTAGGTGAAGGACGGCTTTCACACACACTTATCTCTCAGAACAGAGCAAGTGGAGAGACGTTCGTTCATCTAGCACAAAGGGAACGGGTTGCAGGAGACACTTTTTCTCTGCTTTCTCAGTCTGTTTCCTAGTGCCGGTTTGAAGTTCCTGCAGTTTTCACTGTCAATCCGAGTTGGACCTTGTACCTCCCCATATATATGTATGGAATGGAGTTTGCAACTGAAAAGAAACTTTGTGTTCCCAACAAGCTAGGTGAAGGACGGCTTTCACACACACTTATCTCTCAGAACTGAGCAAGTGGAGAGACGTTCGTTCATCTAGCACCAAGGGAACGGGTTGCAGGAGACACTATTTCTCTGCTTTCTCAGTCTGTTTCCTAGTGCCGGTTTGAAGTTCCTGCAGTTTTCACTGTAAAACCGAGTTGGAGCTAGTACCTCCCCATATATATGTATGGAATGGAGTTTGCAACTGAAAAGAAACTTTGTGTTCCCAACAAGATAGGTGAAGGACGGCTTTCACACACACTTATCTCTCAGAACTGAGCAAGTGGAGAGACGTTCGTTCATCTAGCACCAGGGAACGGGTTGCAGGAGACACTTTTTCTCTGCTTTCTCAGTCTGTTTCCTAGTGCCGGTTTGAAGTTCCTGCAGTTTTCACTGTAAAACCGAGTTGGAGCTTCTACCTCCCCATATATATGTATGGAATGGAGTTTGCAACTGAAAAGAAACTTTGTGTTCCCAACAAGCTAGGTGAAGGACGGCTTTCACACACACTTATCTCTCAGAACAGAGCAAGTGGAGAGACGTTCGTTCATCTAGCACCAACGGAACGGGTTGCAGGAGACACTTTTTCTCTGCTTTCTCAGTCTGTTTCCTAGTGCAGGTTTGATGTTCCTGCAGTTTTCACTGTAAAACCGAGTTGGAGCTTCTACCTCCCCATATATATGTATGGAATGGAGTTTGCAACTGAAAAGAAACTTTGTGTTCCCAACAAGCTAGGTGAAGGACGGCTTTCACACGCACTTATCTCTCAGAACTGAGCAAGTGGAGAGACGTTCGTTCATCTAGCACCAAGGGAACGGGTTGCAGGAGACACTTTTTCTCTGCTTTCTCAGTCTGTTTCCTAGTGCCGGTTTGAAGTTCCTGCACTTTTCACTGTCAAACCGAGTTGGAGCTTGTACCTCCCCATATATATGTATGGAATGGAGTTTGCAACTGAAAAGAAACTTTGTGTTCCCAACAAGCTAGGTGAAGGACGGCTTTCACACACACTTATCTCTCAGAACAGAGCAAGTGGAGAGACGTTCGTTCATCTAGCACCAAGGGAACGGGTTGCAGGAGACACTTTTTCTCTGCTTTCTCAGTCTGTTTCCTAGTGCAGGTTTGAAGTTCCTGCAGTTTTCACTGTAAAACCGAGTTGGAGCTTCTACCTCCCCATATATATGTATGGAATGGAGTTTGCAACTGAAAAGAAACTTTGTGTTCCCAACAAGCTAGGTGAAGGACGGCTTTCACACACACTTATCTCTCAGAACAGAGCAAGTGGAGAGACGTTCGTTCATCTAGCACAAAGGGAACGGGTTGCAGGAGACACTTTTTCTCTGCTTCCTCAGTCTGTTTCCTAGTGCCGGTTTGAAGTTCCTGCAGTTTTCACTGTAAAACCGAGTTGGAGCTTCTACCTCCCCATATATATGTATGGAATGGAGTTTGCAACTGAAAAGAAACTTTGTGTTCCCAACAAGCTAGGTGAAGGACGGCTTTCACACACACTTATCTCTCAGAACAGAGCAAGTGGAGAGACGTTCGTTCATCTAGCACCAACGGAACGGGTTGCAGGAGACACTTTTTCTCTGCTTTCTCAGTCTGTTTCCTAGTGCAGGTTTGATGTTCCTGCAGTTTTCACTGTAAAACCGAGTTGGAGCTTCTACCTCCCCATATATATGTATGGAATGGAGTTTGCAACTGAAAAGAAACTTTGTGTTCCCAACAAGCTAGGTGAAGGACGGCTTTCACACGCACTTATCTCTCAGAACTGAGCAAGTGGAGAGACGTTCGTTCATCTAGCACCAAGGGAACGGGTTGCAGGAGACACTTTTTCTCTGCTTTCTCAGTCTGTTTCCTAGTGCCGGTTTGAAGTTCCTGCACTTTTCACTGTCAAACCGAGTTGGAGCTTGTACCTCCCCATATATATGTATGGAATGGAGTTTGCAACTGAAAAGAAACTTTGTGTTCCCAACAAGCTAGGTGAAGGACGGCTTTCACACACACTTATCTCTCAGAACAGAGCAAGTGGAGAGACGTTCGTTCATCTAGCACCAAGGGAACGGGTTGCAGGAGACACTTTTTCTCTGCTTTCTCAGTCTGTTTCCTAGTGCAGGTTTGAAGTTCCTGCAGTTTTCACTGTAAAACCGAGTTGGAGCTTCTACCTCCCCATATATATGTATGGAATGGAGTTTGCAACTGAAAAGAAACTTTGTGTTCCCAACAAGCTAGGTGAAGGACGGCTTTCACACACACTTATCTCTCAGAACAGAGCAAGTGGAGAGACGTTCGTTCATCTAGCACAAAGGGAACGGGTTGCAGGAGACACTTTTTCTCTGCTTTCTCAGTCTGTTTCCTAGTGCCGGTTTGAAGTTCCTGCAGTTTTCACTGTCAATCCGAGTTGGACCTTGTACCTCCCCATATATATGTATGGAATGGAGTTTGCAACTGAAAAGAAACTTTGTGTTCCCAACAAGCTAGGTGAAGGACGGCTTTCACACACACTTATCTCTCAGAACTGAGCAAGTGGAGAGACGTTCGTTCATCTAGCACCAAGGGAACGGGTTGCAGGAGACACTATTTCTCTGCTTTCTCAGTCTGTTTCCTAGTGCCGGTTTGAAGTTCCTGCAGTTTTCACTGTAAAACCGAGTTGGAGCTAGTACCTCCCCATATATATGTATGGAATGGAGTTTGCAACTGAAAAGAAACTTTGTGTTCCCAACAAGATAGGTGAAGGACGGCTTTCACACACACTTATCTCTCAGAACTGAGCAAGTGGAGAGACGTTCGTTCATCTAGCACCAAGGGAACGGGTTGCAGGAGACACTTTTTCTCTGCTTTCTCAGTCTGTTTCCTAGTGCCGGTTTGAAGTTCCTGCACTTTTCACTGTCAAACCGAGTTGGAGCTTGTACCTCCCCATATATATGTATGGAATGGAGTTTGCGACTGAAAAGAAACTTTGTGTTCCCAACAAGCTAGGTGAAGGACGGCTTTCACACACACTTATCTCTCAGAACTGAGCAAGTGGAGAGACGTTCGTTCATCTAGCACCAAGGGAACGGGTTGCATGAGACCCTTTTTCTCTGCTTTCTCAGTCTGTTTCCTAGTGCCGGTTTGAAGTTCCTGCAGTTTTCACTCTCAAACCGAGTTGGAGCTTGTACCTCCCCATATATATGTATGGAATGGAGTTTGCAACTGAAAAGAAACTTTGTGTTCCCAACAAGCTATGTGAAGGACGGCTTTCACACACAATTATCTCTCAGAACTGAGCAAGTGGAGAGACGTTCGTTCATCTAGCACCAAGGGAACGGGTTGCAGGAGACACTTTTTCTCTGCTTTCTCAGTCTGTTTCCTAGTGCCGGTTTAAAGTTCCTGCAGTTTTCACTGTCAAACCGAGTTGGAGCTTGTACCTCCCCATATATACGTATGGAGTGGAGTTTGCAACTGAAAAGAAACTTTGTGTTCCCAAAAAGCTAGGTGAAGGACGGCTTTCACACACACTTATCTCTCAGAACTGAGCAAGTGGAGAGACGTTCGTTCATCTAGCACCAAGGGAACGGGTTGGAGGAGACACTTTTTGTCAGCTTTCCCAATTTTTTTCTTATTGCCGGTTTGAAGTTCCTGCAGTTTTCACTGTCAAACGGAGTTGGAGCTAGTACCTCCCCATATATATGTATGGAATGGAGTTTGCAACTGAAAAGAAACTTTGTGTTCCCAACAAGCTAGGTGAAGGACGGCTTTCACACACACTTATCTCTCAGAACTGAGGAAGTGGAGAGACGTTCGTTCATCTAGCACCAAGGGAACGGGTTGCAGGAGACACTTTTTCTCTGCTTTCTCAGTCTGTTTCCTAGTGCCGGTTTGAAGTTCCTGCAGTTTTCACTGTCAAACCGAGTTGGAGCTTGTACCTCCCCATATATATGTATGGAATGGAGTTTGCAACTGAAAAGAAACTTTGTGTTCCCAACAAGCTAGGTGAAGGACGGCTTTCACACACACTTATCTCTCAGAACTGAGCAAGTGGAGAGACGTTCGTTCATCTAGCACCAAGGGAACGGGTTGCAGGAGACACTTTTTCTCTGCTTTCTCAGTCTGTTTCCTAGTGCCGGTTTGAAGTTCCTGCAGTTTTCACTGTCAAACCGAGTTGGAGCTTGTACCTCCCCATATATATGTATGGAATGGAGTTTGCAACTGAAAAGAAACTTTGTGTTCCCAACAAGCTAGGTGAAGGACGGCTTTCACACACACTTATCTCTCAGAACTGAGCAAGTGGAGAGACGTTCGTTCATCTAGCACCAAGGGAACGGGTTGCAGGAGACACTTTTTCTCTGCTTTCTCAGTCTGTTTCCTAGTGCCGGTTTGAAGTTCCTGCAGTTTTCACTGTCAATCCGAGTTGGACCTTGTACCTCCCCATATATATGTATGGAATGGAGTTTGCAACTGAAAAGAAACTTTGTGTTCCCAACAAGCTAGGTGAAGGACGGCTTTCAAACACACTTATCTCTCAGAACTGAGCAAGTGGAGAGACGTTCGTTCATCTAGCACCAATGGAACGGGTTGCAGGAGACACTTTTTCTCTGCTTTCTCAGTCTGTTTCCTAGTGCCGGTTTGAAGTTCCTGCAGTTTTCACTGTAAAACCGAGTTGGAGCTAGTACCTCCCCATATATATGTATGGAATGGAGTTTGCAACTGAAAAGAAACTTTGTGTTCCCAACAAGCTAGGTGAAGGACGGCTTTCACACACACTTATCTCTCAGAACTGAGCAAGTGGAGAGACGTTCGTTCATCTAGCACCAAGGGAACGGGTTGCAGGAGACACTTTTTCTCTGCTTCCTCAGTCTGTTTCCTAGTGCCGGTTTGAAGTTCCTGCAGTTTTCACTGTAAAATCGAGTTGGAGCTTGTACCTCCCCATATATATGTATGGAATGGAGTTTGCAACTGAAAAGAAACTTTGTGTTCCCAACAAGCTGGTGAAGGACGACTTTCACACACACTTATCTCTCAGAACTGAGCAAGTGGAGAGACGTTCGTTCATCTAGCACCAAGGGAACGGGTTGCAGGAGACACTTTTTCTCTGCTTTCTCAGTCTGTTTCCTAGTGCCGGTTTGAAGTTCCTGCAGTTTTCACTGTCAAACCGAGTTGGAGCTTGTACCTCCCCATATATATGTATGGAATGGAGTTTGCAACTGAAAAGAAACTTTGTGTTCCCAACAAGCTATGTGAAGGACGGCTTTCACACACAATTATCTCTCAGAACTGAGCAAGTGGAGAGACGTTCGTTCATCTAGCACCAAGGGAACGGGTTGCAGGAGACACTTTTTCTCTGCTTTCTCAGTCTGTTTCCTAGTGCCGGTTTAAAGTTCCTGCAGTTTTCACTGTCAAACCGAGTTGGAGCTTGTACCTCCCCATATATATGTATGGATTGGAGTTTGCAACTGAAAAGAAACTTTGTGTTCCCAAAAAGCTAGGTGAAGGACGGCTTTCACACACACTTATCTCTCAGAACAGAGCAAGTGGAGAGACGTTCGTTCATCTAGCACCAAGGGAACGGGTTGCAGGAGACACTTTTTGTCAGCTTTCTCAATTTGTTTCCTATTGCCGGTTTGAAGTTCCTGCAGTTTTCACTGTCAAACGGAGTTGGAGCTAGTACCTCCCCATATATATGTATGGAATGGAGTTTGCAACTGAAAAGAAACTTTGTGTTCCCAACAAGCTAGGTGAAGGACGGCTTTCACACACAATTATCTCTCAGAACTGAGCAATTGGAGAGACGTTCGTTCATCTAGCACCAAGGGAACGGGTTGCAGGAGACACTTTTTCTCTGCTTTCTCAGTCTGTTTCCTAGTGCCGGTTTGAAGTTCCTGCAGTTTTCACTGTCAATCCGAGTTGGACCTTGTACCTCCCCATATATATGTATGGAATGGAGTTTGCAACTGAAAAGAAACTTTGTGTTCCCAACAAGCTAGGTGAAGGACGGCTTTCAAACACACTTATCTCTCAGAACTGAGCAAGTGGAGAGACGTTCGTTCATCTAGCACCAAGGGAACGGGTTGCAGGAGACACTTTTTCTCTGCTTTCTCAGTCTGTTTCCTAGTGCCGTTTTGAAGTTCCTGCAGTTTTCACTGTAAAACCGAGTTGGAGCTAGTACCTCCCCATATATATGTATGGAATGGAGTTTGCAACTGAAAAGAAACTTTGTGTTCCCAACAAGCAAGGTGAAGGACGGCTTTCACACACACTTATCTCTCAGAACTGAGCAAGTGGAGAGACGTTCGTTCATCTAGCACCAAGGGAACGGGTTGCAGGAGACACTATTTCTCTGCTTTCTCAGTCTGTTTCCTAGTGCCGGTTTGAAGTTCCTGCAGTTTTCACTGTCAAACCGTGTTGGAGCTTGTACCTCCCCATATATATGTATGGAATGGAGTTTGCAACTGAAAAGAAACTTTGTGTTCCCAACAAGCTAGGTGAAGTACGGCTTTCACACACACTTATCTCTCAGAACTGAGCAAGTGGAGAGACGTTCGTTCATCTAGCACCAAGGGAACGGGTTGCAGGAGAAACTTTTTCTCTGCTTTCTCAGTCTGTTTCCTAGTGCCGGTTTGAAGTTCCTGCAGTTTTCACTGTCAAACCGAGTTGGAGCTTGTACCTCCCCATATATATGTATGGAATGGAGTTTGCAACTGAAAAGAAACTTTGTGTTCCCAACAAGCTATGTGAAGGACGGCTTTCACACACAATTATCTCTCAGAACTGAGCAAGTGGAGAGACGTTCGTTCATCTAGCACCAAGGGAACGGGTTGCAGGAGACACTTTTTCTCTGCTTTCTCAGTCTGTTTCCTAGTGCCGGTTTAAAGTTCCTGCAGTTTTCACTGTCAAACCGAGTTGGAGCTTGTACCTCCCCATATATATGTATGGATTGGAGTTTGCAACTGAAAAGAAACTTTGTGTTCCCAAAAAGCTAGGTGAAGGACGGCTTTCACACACACTTATCTCTCAGAACTGGGCAAGTGGAGAGACGTTCGTTCATCTAGCACCAAGGGAACGGGTTGCAGGAGACACTTTTTCTCTGCTTTCTCAGTCTGTTTCCTAGTGCCGGTTTGAAGTTCCTGCACTTTTCACTGTCAAACCGAGTTGGAGCTTGTACCTCCCCATATATATGTATGGAATGGAGTTTGCAACTGAAAAGAAACTTTGTGTTCCCAACAAGCTAGGTGAAGGACGGCTTTCACACACACTTATCTCTCAGAACTGAGCAAGTGGAGAGACGTTCGTTCATCTAGCACCAAGGGAACGGGTTGCAGGAGACACTTTTTCTCTGCTTTCTCAGTCTGTTTCCTAGTGCCGGTTTGAAGTTCCTGCAGTTTTCACTGTCAAACCGAGTTGGAGCTTGTACCTCCCCATATATATGTATGGAATGGAGTTTGCAACTGAAAAGAAACTTTGTGTTCCCAACAAGCTAGGTGAAGTACTGCTTTCACACACACTTATCTCTCAGAACTGAGCAAGTGGAGAGACGTTCGTTCATCTGGCACCAAGGGAACGGGTTGCAGGAGACACTTATTCTCTGCTTTCTCAGTCTGTTTCCTAGTGCCGGTTTAAAGTTCCTGCAGTTTTCACTGTCAAACCGAGTTGGAGCTTGTACCTCCCCATATATATGTATGGATTGGAGTTTGCAACTGAAAAGAAACTTTGTGTTCCCAACAAGCTAGGTGAAGGACGGCTTTCACACACACTTATCTCTCAGAACTGAGCAAGTGGAGAGACGTTCGTTCATCTAGCACCAAGGGAACGGGTTGCAGGAGACACTTTTTCTCTGCTTTCTCAGTCTGTTTCCTAGTGCCGGTTTGAAGTTCCTGCACTTTTCACTGTCAAACCGAGTTGGAGCTTGTACCTCCCCATATATATGTATGGAATGGAGTTTGCAACTGAAAAGAAACTTTGTGTTCCCAACAAGCTAGGTGAAGGACGGCTTTCACACACACTTATCTCTCAGAACAGAGCAAGTGGAGAGACGTTCGTTCATCTAGCACCAAGGGAACGGGTTGCAGGAGACACTTTTTCTCTGCTTTCTCAGTCTGTTTCCTAGTGCAGGTTTGAAGTTCCTGCAGTTTTCACTGTAAAACCGAGTTGGAGCTTCTACCTCCCCATATATATGTATGGAATGGAGTTTGCAACTGAAAAGAAACTTTGTGTTCCCAACAAGCTAGGTGAAGGACGGCTTTCACACACACTTAACTCTCAGAACAGAGCAAGTGGAGAGACGTTCGTTCATCTAGCACAAAGGGAACGGGTTGCAGGAGACACTTTTTCTCTGCTTTCTCAGTCTGTTTCCTAGTGCCGGTTTGAAGTTCCTGCAGTTTTCACTGTCAATCCGAGTTGGACCTTGTACCTCCCCATATATATGTATGGAATGGAGTTTGCAACTGAAAAGAAACTTTGTGTTCCCAACAAGCTAGGTGAAGGACGGCTTTCACACACACTTATCTCTCAGAACTGAGCAAGTGGAGAGACGTTCGTTCATCTAGCACCAAGGGAACGGGTTGCAGGAGACACTATTTCTCTGCTTTCTCAGTCTGTTTCCTAGTGCCGGTTTGAAGTTCCTGCAGTTTTCACTGTAAAACCGAGTTGGAGCTAGTACCTCCCCATATATATGTATGGAATGGAGTTTGCAACTGAAAAGAAACTTTGTGTTCCCAACAAGATAGGTGAAGGACGGCTTTCACACACACTTATCTCTCAGAACTGAGCAAGTGGAGAGACGTACGTTCATCTAGCACCAAGGGAACGGGTTGCAGGAGACACTTTTTCTCTGCTTTCTCAGTCTGTTTCCTAGTGCCGGTTTGAAGTTCCTGCACTTTTCACTGTCAAACCGAGTTGGAGCTTGTACCTCCCCATATATATGTATGGAATGGAGTTTGCAACTGAAAAGAAACTATGTGTTCCCAACAAGCTAGGTGAAGGACGGCTTTCACACACACTTATCTCTCAGAACTGAGCAAGTGGAGAGACGTTCGTTCATCTAGCACCAAGGGAACGGGTTGCAGGAGACCCTTTTTCTCTGCTTTCTCAGTCTGTTTCCTAGTGCCGGTTTGAAGTTCCTGCAGTTTTCACTGTCAAACCGAGTTGGAGCTTGTACCTCCCCATATATATGTATGGAATGGAGTTTGCAACTGAAAAGAAACTTTGTGTTCCCAACAAGCTATGTGAAGGACGGCTTTCACACACAATTATCTCTCAGAACTGAGCAAGTGGAGAGACGTTCGTTCATCTAGCACCAAGGGAACGGGTTGCAGGAGACACTTTTTCTCTGCTTTCTCAGTCTGTTTCCTAGTGCCGGTTTAAAGTTCCTGCAGTTTTCACTGTCAAACCGAGTTGGAGCTTGTACCTCCCCATATATACGTATGGAGTGGAGTTTGCAACTGAAAAGAAACTTTGTGTTCCCAAAAAGCTAGGTGAAGGACGGCTTTCACACACACTTATCTCTCAGAACTGAGCAAGTGGAGAGACGTTCGTTCATCTAGCACCAAGGGAACGGGTTGGAGGAGACACTTTTTGTCAGCTTTCCCAATTTGTTTCTTATTGCCGGTTTGAAGTTCCTGCAGTTTTCACTGTCAAACGGAGTTGGAGCTAGTACCTCCCCATATATATGTATGGAATGGAGTTTGCAACTGAAAAGAAACTTTGTGTTCCCAACAAGCTAGGTGAAGGACGGCTTTCACACACACTTATCTCTCAGAACAGAGCAAGTGGAGAGACGTTCGTTCATCTAGCACCAAGGGAACGGGTTGCAGGAGACACTTTTTCTCTGCTTTCTCAGTCTGTTTCCTAGTGCAGGTTTGAAGTTCCTGCAGTTTTCACTGTAAAACCGAGTTGGAGCTTCTACCTCCCCATATATATGTATGGAATGGAGTTTGCAACTGAAAAGAAACTTTGTGTTCCCAACAAGCTAGGTGAAGAACGGCTTTCACACACACTTATCTCTCAGAACAGAGCAAGTGGAGAGACGTTCGTTCATCTAGCACCAAGGGAACGGGTTGCAGGAGACACTTTTTCTCTGCTTTCTCAGTCTGTTTCCTAGTGCCGGTTTGAAGTTCCTGCAGTTTTCACTGTCAAAACGAGTTGGAGCTTGTACCTCCCCATATATATGTATGGAATGGAGTTTGCAACTGAAAAGAAACTTTGTGTTCCCAACAAGCTAGGTGAAGTACGGCTTTCACACACACTTATCTCTCAGAACTGAGCAATTGGAGAGACGTTCGTTCATCTAGCACCAAGGGAACGGGTTGCAGGAGACACTTTTTCTCTGCTTTCTCAGTCTGTTTCCTAGTGCCGGTTTGAAGTTCCTGCAGTTTTCACTGTCAATCCGAGTTGGACCTTGTACCTCCCCATATATATGTATGGAATGGAGTTTGCAACTGAAAAGAAACTTTGTGTTCCCAACAAGCTAGGTGAAGGACGGCTTTCACACACACTTATCTCTCAGAACTGAGCAAGTGGAGAGACGTTCGTTCATCTAGCACCAAGGTAACGGGTTGCAGGAGACACTATTTCTCTGCTTTCTCAGTCTGTTTCCTAGTGCCGGTTTGAAGTTCCTGCAGTTTTCACTGTAAAACCGAGTTGGAGCTAGTACCTCCCCATATATATGTATGGAATGGAGTTTGCAACTGAAAAGAAACTTTGTGTTCCCAACAAGCTAGGTGAAGGACGGCTTTCACACACACTTATCTCTCAGAACTGAGCAAGTGGAGAGACGTTCGTTCATCTAGCACCAAGGGAACGGGTTGCAGGAGACACTTTTTCTCTGCTTTCTCAGTCTGTTTCCTAGTGCCGGTTTGAAGTTCCTGCACTTTTCACTGTCAAACCGATTTGGAGCTTGTACCTCCCCATATATATGTATGGAATGGAGTTTGCAACTGAAAAGAAACTTTGTGTTCCCAACAAGCTAGGTGAAGGGCGGCTTTCACACACACGTATCTCTCAGAACTGAGCAAGTGGAGAGACGTTCGTTCATCTAGCACCAAGGGAACGGGTTGCAGGAGACACTTTTTCTCTGCTTTCTCAGTCTGTTTCCTAGTGCCGGTTTGAAGTTCCTGCAGTTTTCACTGTCAAACCGAGTTGGAGCTTGTACCTCCCCATATATATGTATGGAATGGAGTTTGCAACTGAAAAGAAACTTTGTGTTCCCAACAAGCTAGGTGAAGGACGGCTTTCACACACACTTATCTCTCAGAACTGAGCAAGTGGAGAGACGTTCGTTCATCTAGCACCAAGGGAACGGGTTGCAGGAGACACTTTTTCTCTGCTTTCTCAGTCTGTTTCCTAGTGCCGGTTTGAAGTTCCTGCACTTTTCACTGTCAAACCGAGTTGGAGCTTGTACCTCCCCATATATATGTATGGAATGGAGTTTGCAACTGAAAAGAAACTTTGTGTTCCCAACAAGCTAGGTGAAGGACGGCTTTCACACACACTTATCTCTCAGAACAGAGCAAGTGGAGAGACGTTCGTTCATCTAGCACCAAGGGAACGGGTTGCAGGAGACACTTTTTCTCTGCTTTCTCAGTCTGTTTCCTAGTGCAGGTTTGAAGTTCCTGCAGTTTTCACTGTAAAACCGAGTTGGAGCTTGTACCTCCCCATATATATGTATGGATTGGAGTTTGCAACTGAAAAGAAACTTTGTGTTCCCAACAAGCTAGGTGAAGGACGGCTTTCACACACACTTATCTCTCAGAACTGAGCAAGTGGAGAGACGTTCGTTCATCTAGCACCAAGGGAACGGGTTGCAGGAGACACTTTTTCTCTGCTTCCTCAGTCTGTTTCCTAGTGCCGGTTTGAAGTTCCTGCAGTTTTCACTGTAAAACCGAGTTGGAGCTTCTACCTCCCCATATATATGTATGGAATGGAGTTTGCAACTGAAAAGAAACTTTGTGTTCCCAACAAGCTAGGTGAAGGACGGCTTTCACACACACTTATCTCTCAGAACAGAGCAAGTGGAGAGACGTTCGTTCATCTAGCACCAACGGAACGGGTTGCAGGAGACACTTTTTCTCTGCTTTCTCAGTCTGTTTCCTAGTGCAGGTTTGATGTTCCTGCAGTTTTCACTGTAAAACCGAGTTGGAGCTTCTACCTCCCCATATATATGTATGGAATGGAGTTTGCAACTGAAAAGAAACTTTGTGTTCCCAACAAGCTAGGTGAAGGACGGCTTTCACACGCACTTATCTCTCAGAACTGAGCAAGTGGAGAGACGTTCGTTCATCTAGCACCAAGGGAACGGGTTGCAGGAGACACTTTTTCTCTGCTTTCTCAGTCTGTTTCCTAGTGCCGGTTTGAAGTTCCTGCACTTTTCACTGTCAAACCGAGTTGGAGCTTGTACCTCCCCATATATATGTATGGAATGGCGTTTGCAACTGAAAAGAAACTTTGTGTTCCCAACAAGCTAGGTGAAGGACGGCTTTCACACACACTTATCTCTCAGAACAGAGCAAGTGGAGAGACGTTCGTTCATCTAGCACCAAGGGAACGGGTTGCAGGAGACACTTTTTCTCTGCTTTCTCAGTCTGTTTCCTAGTGCAGGTTTGAAGTTCCTGCAGTTTTCACTGTAAAACCGAGTTGGAGCTTCTACCTCCCCATATATATGTATGGAATGGAGTTTGCAACTGAAAAGAAACTTTGTGTTCCCAACAAGCTAGGTGAAGGACGGCTTTCACACACACTTATCTCTCAGAACAGAGCAAGTGGAGAGACGTTCATTCATCTAGCACAAAGGGAACGGGTTGCAGGAGACACTTTTTCTCTGCTTTCTCAGTCTGTTTCCTAGTGCCGGTTTGAAGTTCCTGCAGTTTTCACTGTCAATCCGAGTTGGACCTTGTACCTCCCCATATATATGTATGGAATGGAGTTTGCAACTGAAAAGAAACTTTGTGTTCCCAACAAGCTAGGTGAAGGACGGCTTTCACACACACTTATCTCTCAGAACTGAGCAAGTGGAGAGACGTTCGTTCATCTAGCACCAAGGGAACGGGTTGCAGGAGACACTATTTCTCTGCATTCTCAGTCTGTTTCCTAGTGCCGGTTTAAAGTTCCTGCAGTTTTCACTGTCAAACCGAGTTGGAGCTTGTACCTCCCCATATATACGTATGGAGTGGAGTTTGCAACTGAAAAGAAACTTTGTGTTCCCAAAAAGCTAGGTGAAGGACGGCTTTCACACACACTTATCTCTCAGAACTGAGCAAGTGGAGAGACGTTCGTTCATCTAGCACCAAGGGAACGGGTTGGAGGAGACACTTTTTGTCAGCTTTCCCAATTTGTTTCTTATTGCCGGTTTGAAGTTCCTGCAGTTTTCACTGTCAAACGGAGTTGGAGCTAGTACCTCCCCATATATATGTATGGAATGGAGTTTGCAACTGAAAAGAAACT
This sequence comes from Camelus dromedarius, assembly GCF_036321535.1. Taxonomy (NCBI): domain Eukaryota; kingdom Metazoa; phylum Chordata; class Mammalia; order Artiodactyla; family Camelidae; genus Camelus; species Camelus dromedarius. The sequence goes on from NW_026989746.1 coordinate 1,503,991, forward strand.
TTGTGTTCCCAACAAGCTAGGTGAAGGACGGCTTTCACACACACTTATCTCTCAGAACAGAGCAAGTGGAGAGACGTTCGTTCATCTAGCACCAAGGGAACGGGTTGCAGGAGACACTTTTTCTCTGCTTTCTCAGTCTGTTTCCTAGTGCAGGTTTGAAGTTCCTGCAGTTTTCACTGTAAAACCGAGTTGGAGCTTCTACCTCCCCATATATATGTATGGAATGGAGTTTGCAACTGAAAAGAAACTTTGTGTTCCCAACAAGCTAGGTGAAGGACGGCTTTCACACACACTTATCTCTCAGAACAGAGCAAGTGGAGAGACGTTCGTTCATCTAGCACCAAGGGAACGGGTTGCAGGAGACACTTTTTCTCTGCTTTCTCAGTCTGTTTCCTAGTGCCGGTTTGAAGTTCCTGCAGTTTTCACTGTCAAAACGAGTTGGAGCTTGTACCTCCCCATATATATGTATGGAATGGAGTTTGCAACTGAAAAGAAACTTTGTGTTCCCAACAAGCTAGGTGAAGTACGGCTTTCACACACACTTATCTCTCAGAACTGAGCAATTGGAGAGACGTTCGTTCATCTAGCACCAAGGGAACGGGTTGCAGGAGACACTTTTTCTCTGCTTTCTCAGTCTGTTTCCTAGTGCCGGTTTGAAGTTCCTGCAGTTTTCACTGTCAATCCGAGTTGGACCTTGTACCTCCCCATATATATGTATGGAATGGAGTTTGCAACTGAAAAGAAACTTTGTGTTCCCAACAAGCTAGGTGAAGGACGGCTTTCACACACACTTATCTCTCAGAACTGAGCAAGTGGAGAGACGTTCGTTCATCTAGCACCAAGGTAACGGGTTGCAGGAGACACTATTTCTCTGCTTTCTCAGTCTGTTTCCTAGTGCCGGTTTGAAGTTCCTGCAGTTTTCACTGTAAAACCGAGTTGTAGCTAGTACCTCCCCATATATATGTATGGAATGGAGTTTGCAACTGAAAAGAAACTTTGTGTTCCCAACAAGCTAGGTGAAGGACGGCTTTCACACACACTTATCTCTCAGAACTGAGCAAGTGGAGAGACGTTCGTTCATCTAGCACCAAGGGAACGGGTTGCAGGAGACACTTTTTCTCTGCTTTCTCAGTCTGTTTCCTAGTGCCGGTTTGAAGTTCCTGCACTTTTCACTGTCAAACCGATTTGGAGCTTGTACCTCCCCATATATATGTATGGAATGGAGTTTGCAACTGAAAAGAAACTTTGTGTTCCCAACAAGCTAGGTGAAGGACGGCTTTCACACACACGTATCTCTCAGAACTGAGCAAGTGGAGAGACGTTCGTTCATCTAGCACCAAGGGAACGGGTTGCAGGAGACACTTTTTCTCTGCTTTCTCAGTCTGTTTCCTAGTGCCGGTTTGAAGTTCCTGCAGTTTTCACTGTCAAACCGAGTTGGAGCTTGTACCTCCCCATATATATGTATGGAATGGAGTTTGCAACTGAAAAGAAACTTTGTGTTCCCAACAAGCTAGGTGAAGGACGGCTTTCACACACACTTATCTCTCAGAACTGAGCAAGTGGAGAGACGTTCGTTCATCTAGCACCAAGGGAACGGGTTGCAGGAGACACTTTTTCTCTGCTTTCTCAGTCTGTTTCCTAGTGCCGGTTTGAAGTTCCTGCAGTTTTCACTGTCAAACCGAGTTGGAGCTTGTACCTCCCCATATATATGTATGGAATGGAGTTTGCAACTGAAAAGAAACTTTGTGTTCCCAACAAGCTAGGTGAAGGACGGCTTTCACACACACTTATCTCTCAGAACTGAGCAAGTGGAGAGACGTTCGTTCATCTAGCACCAAGGGAACGGGTTGCAGGAGACACTTTTTCTCTGCTTTCTCAGTCTGTTTCCTAGTGCCGGTGTGAAGTTCCTGCACTTTTCACTGTCAAACCGATTTGGAGCTTGTACCTCCCCATATATATGTATGGAATGGAGTTTGCAACTGAAAAGAAACTTTGTGTTCCCAACAAGCTAGGTGAAGGACGGCTTTCACACACACTTATCTCTCAGAACTGAGCAAGTGGAGAGACGTTCGTTCATCTAGCACCAAGGGAACGGGTTGCAGGAGACACTTTTTCTCTGCTTTCTCAGTCTGTTTCCTAGTGCCGGTTTGAAGTTCCTGCAGTTTTCACTGTCAAACCGAGTTGGAGCTTGTACCTCCCCATATATATGTATGGAATGGAGTTTGCAACTGAAAAGAAACTTTGTGTTCCCAACAAGCTAGGTGAAGTACGGCTTTCACACACACTTATCTCTCAGAACTGAGCAAGTGGAGAGACGTTCGTTCATCTAGCACCAAGGGAACGGGTTGCAGGAGACACTTTTTCTCTGCTTTCTCAGTCTGTTTCCTAGTGCCGGTTTGAAGTTCCTGCAGTTTTCACTGTCTAACCGAGTTGGAGCTTGTACCTCCCCATATATATGTATGGAATGGAGTTTGCAACTGAAAAGAAACTTTGTGTTCCCAACAAGCTAGGTGAAGTACTGCTTTCACACACACTTATCTCTCAGAACTGAGCAAGTGGAGAGACGTTCGTTCATCTAGCACCAAGGGAACGGGTTGCAGGAGACACTTTTTCTCTGCTTTCTCAGTCTGTTTCCTAGTGCCGGTTTAAAGTTCCTGCAGTTTTCACTGTCAAACCGAGTTGGAGCTTGTACCTCCCCATATATATGTATGGATTGGAGTTTGCAACTGAAAAGAAACTTTGTGTTCCCAACAAGCTAGGTGAAGGACGGCTTTCACACACACTTATCTCTCAGAACTGAGCAAGTGGAGAGACGTTCGTTCATCTAGCACCAAGGGAACGGGTTGCAGGAGACACTTTTTCTCTGCTTCCTCAGTCTGTTTCCTAGTGCCGGTTTGAAGTTCCTGCAGTTTTCACTGTAAAATCGAGTTGGAGCTTGTACCTCCCCATATATATGTATGGAATGGAGTTTGCAACTGAAAAGAAACTTTGTGTTCCCAACAAGCTGGTGAAGGACGACTTTCACACACACTAATCTCTCAGAACTGAGCAAGTGGAGAGACGTTCGTTCATCTAGCACCAAGGGAACGGGTTGCAGGGGAAACTTTTTCTCTGCTTTCTCAGTCTGTTTCCTAGTGCCGGTTTGAAGTTCCTGCAGTTTTCACTGTAAAACCGAGTTGGAGCTTCTACCTCCCCATATATATGTATGGAATGGAGTTTGCAACTGAAAAGAAACTTTGTGTTCCCAACAAGCTATGTGAAGGACGGCTTTCACACACACTTTTCTCTCAGAACAGAGCAAGTGGAGAGACGTTCGTTCATCTAGCACCAACGGAACGGGTTGCAGGAGACACTTTTTCTCTGTTTTCTCAGTCTGTTTCCTAGTGCAGGTTTGATGTTCCTGCAGTTTTCACTGTAAAACCGAGTTGGAGCTTCTACCTCCCCATATATATGTATGGAATGGAGTTTGCAACTGAAAAGAAACTTTGTGTTCCCAACAAGCTAGGTGAAGGACGGCTTTCACACACACTTATCTCTCAGAACTGAGCAAGTGGAGAGACGTTCGTTCATCTAGCACCAAGGGAACGGGTTGCAGGAGACACTTTTTCTCTGCTTTCTCAGTCTGTTTCCTAGTGCCGGTTTGAAGTTCCTGCACTTTTCACTGTCAAACCGAGTTGGAGCTTGTACCTCCCCATATATATGTATGGAATGGAGTTTGCAACTGAAAAGAAACTTTGTGTTCCCAACAAGCTAGGTGAAGGACGGCTTTCACACACACTTATCTCTCAGAACAGAGCAAGTGGAGAGACGTTCGTTCATCTAGCACCAAGGGAACGGGTTGCAGGAGACACTTTTTCTCTGCTTTCTCAGTCTGTTTCCTAGTGCAGGTTTGAAGTTCTTGCAGTTTTCACTGTCAAACCGAGTTGGAGCTTGTACCTCCCCATATATATGTATGGATTGGAGTTTGCAACTGAAAAGAAACTTTGTGTTCCCAACAAGCTAGGTGAAGGACGGCTTTCACACACACTTATCTCTCAGAACTGAGCAAGTGGAGAGACGTTCGTTCATCTAGCACCAAGGGAACGGGTTGCAGGAGACACTTTTTCTCTGCTTCCTCAGTCTGTTTCCTAGTGCCGGTTTGAAGTTCCTGCAGTTTTCACTGTCAAATCGAGTTGGAGCTTGTACCTCCCCATATATATGTATGGAATGGAGTTTGCAACTGAAAAGAAACTTTGTGTTCCCAACAAGCTGGTGAAGGACGACTTTCACACACACTAATCTCTCAGAACTGAGCAAGTGGAGAGACGTTCGTTCATCTAGCACCAAGGGAACGGGTTGCAGGGGAAACTTTTTCTCTGCTTTCTCAATCTGTTTCCTAGTGCCGGTTTGAAGTTCCTGCAGTTTTCACTGTAAAACCGAGTTGGAGCTTCTACCTCCCCATATATATGTATGGAATGGAGTTTGCAACTGAAAAGAAACTTTGTGTTCCCAACAAGCTAGGTGAAGGACGGCTTTCACACACACTTATCTCTCAGAACAGAGCAAGTGGAGAGACGTTCGTTCATCTAGCACCAACGGAACGGGTTGCAGGAGACACTTTTTCTCTGCTTTCTCAGTCTGTTTCCTAGTGCAGGTTTGATGTTCCTGCAGTTTTCACTGTAAAACCGAGTTGGAGCTTCTACCTCCCCATATATATGTATGGAATGGAGTTTGCAACTGAAAAGAAACTTTGTGTTCCCAACATGCTAGGTGAAGGACGGCTTTCACACGCACTTATCTCTCAGAACTGAGCAAGTGGAGAGACGTTCGTTCATCTAGCACCAAGGGAACGGGTTGCAGGAGACACTTTTTCTCTGCTTTCTCAGTCTGTTTCCTAGTGCCGGTTTGAAGTTCCTGCACTTTTCACTGTCAAACCGAGTTGGAGCTTGTACCTCCCCATATATATGTATGGAATGGAGTTTGCAACTGCAAAGAAACTTTGTGTTCCCAACAAGCTAGGTGAAGGACGGCTTTCACACACACTTATCTCTCAGAACAGAGCAAGTGGAGAGACGTTCGTTCATCTAGCACCAAGGGAACGGGTTGCAGGAGACACTTTTTCCCTGCTTTCTCAGTCTGTTTCCTAGTGCAGGTTTGAAGTTCCTGCAGTTTTCACTGTAAAACCGAGTTGGAGCTTCTACCTCCCCATATATATGTATGGAATGGAGTTTGCAACTGAAAAGAAACTTTGTGTTCCCAACAAGCTAGGTGAAGGACGGCTTTCACACACACTTATCTCTCAGAACAGAGCAAGTGGAGAGACGTTCGTTCATCTAGCACCAAGGGAACGGGTTGCAGGAGACACTTTTTCTCTGCTTTCTCAGTCTGTTTCCTAGTGCCGGTTTGAAGTTCCTGCAGTTTTCACTGTCAATCCGAGTTGGACCTTGTACCTCCCCATATATATGTATGGAATGGAGTTTGCAACTGAAAAGAAACTTTGTGTTCCCAACAAGCTAGGTGAAGGGCGGCTTTCACACACACTTATCTCTCAGAACTGAGCAAGTGGAGAGACGTTCGTTCATCTAGCACCAAGGGAACGGGTTGCAGGAGACACTATTTCTCTGCTTTCTCAGTCTGTTTCCTAGTGCCGGTTTGAAGTTCCTGCAGTTTTCACTGTAAAACCGAGTTGGAGCTAGTACCTCCCCATATATATGTATGGAATGGAGTTTGCAACTGAAAAGAAACTTTGTGTTCCCAACAAGCTAGGTGAAGGACGGCTTTCACACACACTTATCTCTCAGAACTGAGCAAGTGGAGAGACGTTCGTTCATCTAGCACCAAGGGAACGGGTTGCAGGAGACACTTTTTCTCTGCATTCTCAGTCTGTTTCCTAGTGCCGGTTTGAAGTTCCTGCAGTTTTCACTGTCAAACCGAGTTGGAGCTTGTACCTCCCCATATATATGTATGGAATGGAGTTTGCAACTGAAAAGAAACTTTGTGTTCCCAACAAGCTAGGTGAAGGATGGCTTTCACACACACTTATCTCTCAGAACTGAGCAAGTGGAGAGACGTTCGTTCATCTAGCACCAAGGGAACGGGTTGCAGGAGACACTTTTTCTCTGCTTTCTCAGTCTGTTTCCTAGTGCCGGTTTGAAGTTCCTGCAGTTTTCACTGTCAAACCGAGTTGGAGCTTGTACCTCCCCATATATATGTATGGAATGGAGTTTGCAACTGAAAAGAAACTTTGTGTTCCCAACAAGCTATGTGAAGGACGGCTTTCACACACAATTATCTCTCAGAACTGAGCAAGTGGAGAGACGTTCGTTCATCTAGCACCAAGGGAACGGGTTGCAGGAGACACTTTTTCTCTGCTTTCTCAGTCTGTTTCCTAGTGCCGGTTTAAAGTTCCTGCAGTTTTCACTGTCAAACCGAGTTGGAGCTTGTACCTCCCCATATATACGTATGGAGTGGAGTTTGCAACTGAAAAGAAACTTTGTGTTCCCAAAAAGCTAGGTGAAGGACGGCTTTCACACACACTTATCTCTCAGAACTGAGCAAGTGGAGAGACGTTCGTTCATCTAGCACCAAGGGAACGGGTTGGAGGAGACACTTTTTGTCAGCTTTCTCAATTTGTTTCTTATTGCCGGTTTGAAGTTCCTGCAGTTTTCACTGTCAAACGGAGTTGGAGCTAGTACCTCCCCATATATATGTATGGAATGGAGTTTGCAACTGAAAAGAAACTTTGTGTTCCCAACAAGCTAGGTGAAGGACGGCTTTCACACACACTTATCTCTCAGAACAGAGCAAGTGGAGAGACTTTCGTTCATCTAGCACCAAGGGAATGGGTTGCAGGAGACACTTTTTCTCTGCTTTCTCAGTCTGTTTCCTAGTGCAGGTTTGAAGTTCCTGCAGTTTTCACTGTAAAACCGAGTTGGAGCTTCTACCTCCCCATATATATGTATGGAATGGAGTTTGCAACTGAAAAGAAACTTTGTGTTCCCAACAAGCTAGGTGAAGGACGGCTTTCACACACACTTATCTCTCAGAACAGAGCAAGTGGAGAGACGTTCGTTCATCTAGCACCAAGGGAACGGGTTGCAGGAGACACTTTTTCTCTGCTTTCTCAGTCTGTTTCCTAGTGCCGGTTTGAAGTTCCTGCAGTTTTCACTGTCAAAACGAGTTGGAGCTTGTACCTCCCCATATATATGTATGGAATGGAGTTTGCAACTGAAAAGAAACTTTGTGTTCCCAACAAGCTAGGTGAAGTACGGCTTTCACACACACTTATCTCTCAGAACTGAGCAATTGGAGAGACGTTCGTTCATCTAGCACCAAGGGAACGGGTTGCAGGAGACACTTTTTCTCTGCTTTCTCAGTCTGTTTCCTAGTGCCGGTTTGAAGTTCCTGCAGTTTTCACTGTCAATCCGAGTTGGACCTTGTACCTCCCCATATATATGTATGGAATGGAGTTTGCAACTGAAAAGAAACTTTGTGTTCCCAACAAGCTAGGTGAAGGACGGCTTTCACACACACTTATCTCTCAGAACTGAGCAAGTGGAGAGACGTTCGTTCATCTAGCACCAAGGTAACGGGTTGCAGGAGACACTATTTCTCTGCTTTCTCAGTCTGTTTCCTAGTGCCGGTTTGAAGTTCCTGCAGTTTTCACTGTAAAACCGAGTTGGAGCTAGTACCTCCCCATATATATGTATGGAATGGAGTTTGCAACTGAAAAGAAACTTTGTGTTCCCAACAAGCTAGGTGAAGGACGGCTTTCACACACACTTATCTCTCAGAACTGAGCAAGTGGAGAGACGTTCGTTCATCTAGCACCAAGGGAACGGGTTGCAGGAGACACTTTTTCTCTGCTTTCTCAGTCTGTTTCCTAGTGCCGGTTTGAAGTTCCTGCACTTTTCACTGTCAAACCGATTTGGAGCTTGTACCTCCCCATATATATGTATGGAATGGAGTTTGCAACTGAAAAGAAACTTTGTGTTCCCAACAAGCTAGGTGAAGGACGGCTTTCACACACACGTATCTCTCAGAACTGAGCAAGTGGAGAGACGTTCGTTCATCTAGCACCAAGGGAACGGGTTGCAGGAGACACTTTTTCTCTGCTTTCTCAGTCTGTTTCCTAGTGCCGGTTTGAAGTTCCTGCAGTTTTCACTGTCAAACCGAGTTGGAGCTTGTACCTCCCCATATATATGTATGGAATGGAGTTTGCAACTGAAAAGAAACTTTGTGTTCCCAACAAGCTAGGTGAAGGACGGCTTTCACACACACTTATCTCTCAGAACTGAGCAATTGGAGAGACGTTCGTTCATCTAGCACCAAGGGAACGGGTTGCAGGAGACACTATTTCTCTGCTTTCTCAGTCTGTTTCCTAGTGCCGGTTTGAAGTTCCTGCAGTTTTCACTGTCAAACCGAGTTGGAGCTTGTACCTCCCCATATATATGTATGGAATGGAGTTTGCAACTGAAAAGAAACTTTGTGTTCCCAACAAGCTAGGTGAAGGACGGCTTTCACACACACTTATCTCTCAGAACTGAGCAAGTGGAGAGACGTTCGTTCATCTAGCACCAAGGGAACGGGTTGCAGGAGACACTTTTTCTCTGCTTTCTCAGTCTGTTTCCTAGTGCCGGTTTGAAGTTCCTGCACTTTTCACTGTCAAACCGAGTTGGAGCTTGTACCTCCCCATATATATGTATGGAATGGAGTTTGCAACTGAAAAGAAACTTTGTGTTCCCAACAAGCTAGGCGAAGGACGGCTTTCACACACACTTATCTCTCAGAACTGAGCAAGTGGAGAGACGTTCGTTAATCTAGCACCAAGGGAACGGGTTGCAGGAGACACTTTTTCTCTGCTTTCTCAGTCTGTTTCCTAGTGCCGGTTTGAAGTTCCTGCAGTTTTCACTGTCAAACCGAGTTGGAGCTTGTACCTCCCCATATATATGTATGGAATGGAGTTTGCAACTGAAAAGAAACTTTGTGTTCCCAACAAGCTAGGTGAAGTACGGCTTTCACACACACTTATCTCTCAGAACTGAGCAAGTGGAGAGACGTTCGTTCATCTAGCACCAAGGGAACGGGTTGCAGGAGACACTTTTTCTCTGCTTTCTCAGTCTGTTTCCTAGTGCCGGTTTGAAGTTCCTGCAGTTTTCACTGTCAAACCGAGTTGGAGCTTGTACCTCCCCATATATATGTATGGAATGGAGTTTGCAACTGAAAAGAAACTTTGTGTTCCCAACAAGCTAGGTGAAGGACGGCTTTCACACACACTTATCTCTCAGAACTGAGCAAGTGGAGAGACGTTCGTTCATCTAGCACCAAGGGAACGGGTTGCAGGAGACACTTTTTCTCTGCTTTCTCAGTCTGTTTCCTAGTGCCGGTTTAAAGTTCCTGCAGTTTTCACTGTCAAACCGAGTTGGAGCTTGTACTTCCCCATATATATGTATGGATTGGAGTTTGCAACTGAAAAGAAACTTTGTGTTCCCAAAAAGCTAGGTGAAGGGCGGCTTTCACACACACTTATCTCTCCGAACTGAGCAAGTGGAGAGACGTTCGTTCATCTAGCACCAAGGGAACGGGTTGCAGGAGACACTTTTTCTCTGCTTCCTCAGTCTGTTTCCTAGTGCCGGTTTGAAGTTCCTGCAGTTTTCACTGTAAAATCGAGTTGGAGCTTGTACCTCCCCATATATATGTATGGAATGGAGTTTGCAACTGAAAAGAAACTTTGTGTTCCCAACAAGCTGGTGAAGGACGACTTTCACACACACTAATCTCTCAGAACTGAGCAAGTGGAGAGACGTTCGTTCATCTAGCACCAAGGGAACGGGTTGCAGGAGACACTTTTTCTCTGCTTTCTCAGTCTGTTTCCTAGTGCCGGTTTAAAGTTCCTGCAGTTTTCACTGTCAAACCGAGTTGGAGCTGGTACCTCCCCATATATATATATGGATTGGAGTTTGCAACTGAAAAGAAACTTTGTGTTCCCAAAAACTAGGTGAAGGACGGCTTTCACACACACTTATCTCTCAGAACTGAGCAAGTGGAGAGACCTTCGTTCATCTAGCACCAAGGGAACGGGTTGCAGGAGACACTTTTTCTCTGCTTTCTCAGTCTGTTTCCTAGTGCAGGTTTGAAGTTCCTGCAGTTTTCACTGTAAAACCGAGTTGGAGCTTCTACCTCCCCATATATATGTATGGAATGGAGTTTGCAACTGAAAAGAAACTTTGTGTTCCCAACAAGCTAGGTGAAGGACGGCTTTCACACACACTTATCTCTCAGAACAGAGCAAGTGGAGAGACTTTCGTTCATCTAGCACCAAGGGAACGGGTTGCAGGAGACACTTTTTCTCTGCTTTCTCAGTCTGTTTCCTAGTGCCGGTTTGAAGTTCCTGCAGTTTTCACTGTCAAAACGAGTTGGAGCTTGTACCTCCCCATATATATGTATGGAATGGAGTTTGCAACTGAAAAGAAACTTTGTGTTCCCAACAAGCTAGGTGAAGTACGGCTTTCACACACACTTATCTCTCAGAACTGAGCAATTGGAGAGACGTTCGTTCATCTAGCACCAAGGGAACGGGTTGCAGGAGACACTTTTTCTCTGCTTTCTCAGTCTGTTTCCTAGTGCCGGTTTGAAGTTCCTGCAGTTTTCACTGTCAATCCGAGTTGGACCTTGTACCTCCCCATATATATGTATGGAATGGAGTTTGCAACTGAAAAGAAACTTTGTGTTCCCAACAAGCTAGGTGAAGGACGGCTTTCACACACACTTATCTCTCAGAACTGAGAAAGTGGAGAGACGTTCGTTCATCTAGCACCAAGGGAACGGGTTGCAGGAGACACTATTTCTCTGCTTTCTCAGTCTGTTTCCTAGTGCCGGTTTGAAGTTCCTGCAGTTTTCACTGTCAAACCGAGTTGGAGCTTCTACCTCCCCATATATATGTATGGAATGGAGTTTGCAACTGAAAAGAAACTTTGTGTTCCCAACAAGCTAGGTGAAGGACGGCTTTCACACACACTTATCTCTCAGAACTGAGCAAGTGGAGAGACGTTCGTTCATCTAGCACCAAGGGAACGGGTTGCAGGAGACACTTTTTCTCTGCTTTCTCAGTCTGTTTCCTAGTGCCGGTTTGAAGTTCCTGCAGTTTTCACTGTCAAACCGAGTTGGAGCTTGTACCTCCCCATATATATGTATGGAATGGAGTTTGCAACTGAAAAGAAACTTTGTGTTCCCAACAAGCTAGGTGAAGTACGGCTTTCACACACACTTATCTCTCAGAACTGAGCAAGTGGAGAGACGTTCGTTCATCTAGCACCAAGGGAACGGGTTGCAGGAGACACTTTTTCTCTGCTTTCTCAGTCTGTTTCCTAGTGCCGGTTTGAAGTTCCTGCAGTTTTCACTGTCAAACCGAGTTGGAGCTTGTACCTCCCCATATATATGTATGGAATGGAGTTTGCAACTGAAAAGAAACTTTGTGTTCCCAACAAGCTAGGTGAAGGACGGCTTTCACACACACTTATCTCTCAGAACTGAGCAAGTGGAGAGACGTTCGTTCATCTAGCACCAAGGGAACGGGTTGCAGGAGACACTTTTTCTCTGCTTTCTCAGTCTGTTTCCTAGTGCCGGTTTGAAGTTCCTGCACTTTTCACTGTCAAACCGAGTTGGAGCTTGTACCTCCCCATATATATGTATGGAATGGAGTTTGCAACTGAAAAGAAACTTTGTGTTCCCAACAAGCTAGGTGAAGGACGGCTTTCACACACACTTATCTCTCAGAACTGAGCAAGTGGAGAGACGTTCGTTCATCTAGCACCAAGGGAACGGGTTGCAGGAGACACTTTTTCTCTGCTTTCTCAGTCTGTTTCCTAGTGCCGGTTTGAAGTTCCTGCAGTTTTCACTGTCAAACCGAGTTGGAGCTTCTACCTCCCCATATATATGTATGGAATGGAGTTTGCAACTGAAAAGAAACTTTGTGTTCCCAACAAGCTAGGTGAAGGACGGCTTTCACACACACTTATCTCTCAGAACTGAGCAAGTGGAGAGACGTTCGTTCATCTAGCACCAAGGGAACGGGTTGCAGGAGACACTTTTTCTCTGCTTTCTCAGTCTGTTTCCTAGTGCCGGTTTAAAGTTCCTGCAGTTTTCACTGTCAAACCGAGTTGGAGCTTGTACCTCCCCATATATATGTATGGATTGGAGTTTGCAACTGAAAAGAAACTTTGTGTTCCCAAAAAGCTAGGTGAAGGACGGCTTTCACACACACTTATCTCTCAGAACTGAGCAAGTGGAGAGACGTTCGTTCATCTAGCACCAAGGGAACGGGTTGCAGGAGACACTTTTTCTCTGCTTCCTCATTCTGTTTCCTAGTGCCGGTTTGAAGTTCCTGCAGTTTTCACTGTAAAATCGAGTTGGAGCTTGTACCTCCCCATATATATGTATGGAATGGAGTTTTCAACTGAAAAGAAACTTTGTGTTCCCAACAAGCTGGTGAAGGACGACTTTCACACACACTAATCTCTCAGAACTGAGCAAGTGGAGAGACGTTCGTTCATCTAGCACCAAGGGAATGGGTTGCAGGAGACACTTTTTCTCTGCTTTCTCAGTCTGTTTCCTAGTGCCGGTTTGAAGTTCCTGCAGTTTTCACTGTCAAACCGAGTTGGAGCTTGTACCTCCCCATATATATGTATGGAATGGAGTTTGCAACTGAAAAGAAACTTTGTGTTCCCAACAAGCTAGGTGAAGGACGGCTTTCACACACACTTATCTCTCAGAACTGAGCAAGTGGAGAGACGTTCGTTCATCTAGCACCAAGGGAACGGGTTGCAGGAGACACTTTTTCTCTGCTTTCTCAGTCTGTTTCCTAGTGCCGGTTTAAAGTTCCTGCAGTTTTCACTGTCAAACCGAGTTGGAGCTTGTACCTCCCCATATATATGTATGGATTGGAGTTTGCAACTGAAAAGAAACTTTGTGTTCCCAAAAAGCTAGGTGAAGGACGGCTTTCACACACACTTATCTCTCAGAACTGAGCAAGTGGAGAGACGTTCGTTCATCTAGCACCAAGGGAACGGGTTGCAGGAGACACTTTTTCTCTGCTTTCTCAGTCTGTTTCCTAGTGCCGGTTTGAAGTTCCTGCAGTTTTCACTGTAAAACCGAGTTGGAGCTTCTACCTCCCCATATATATGTATGGAATGGAGTTTGCAACTGAAAAGAAACTTTGTGTTCCCAACAAGCTAGGTGAAGGACGGCTTTCACACACACTTATCTCTCAGAACAGAGCAAGTGGAGAGACGTTCGTTCATCTAGCACAAAGGGAACGGCTTGCAGGAGACACTTTTTCTCTGCTTTCTCAGTCTGTTTCCTAGTGCCGGTTTGAAGTTCCTGCAGTTTTCACTGTCAAAACGAGTTGGAGCTTGTACCTCCCCATATATATGTATGGAATGGAGTTTGCAACTGAAAAGAAACTTTGTGTTCCCAACAAGCTAGGTGAAGGACGGCTTTCACACACACTTATCTCTCAGAACTGAGCAAGTGGAGAGACGTTCGTTCATCTAGCACCAAGGGAACGGGTTGCAGGAGACACTTTTTCTCTGCTTCCTCAGTCTGTTTCCTAGTGCCGGTTTGAAGTTCCTGCAGTTTTCACTGTCAAAACGAGTTGGAGCTTGTACCTCCCCATATATATGTATGGAATGGAGTTTGCAACTGAAAAGAAACTTTGTGTTCCCAACAAGCTGGTGAAGGACGACTTTCACACACACTAATCTCTCAGAACTGAGCAAGTGGAGAGACGTTCGTTCATCTAGCACCAAGGGAATGGGTTGCAGGAGACACTTTTTCTCTGCTTTCTCAGTCTGTTTCCTAGTGCCGGTTTGAAGTTCCTGCAGTTTTCACTGTCAAACCGAGTTGGAGCTTGTACCTCCCCATATATATGTATGGAATGGAGTTTGCAACTGAAAAGAAACTTTGTGTTCCCAACAAGCTAGGTGAAGGACGGCTTTCACACACACTTATCTCTCAGAACTGAGCAAGTGGAGAGACGTTCGTTCATCTAGCACCAAGGGAACGGGTTGCAGGAGACACTTTTTCTCTGCTTTCTCAGTCTGTTTCCTAGTGCCGGTTTAAAGTTCCTGCAGTTTTCACTGTCAAACCGAGTTGGAGCTTGTACCTCCCCATATATATGTATGGATTGGAGTTTGCAACTGAAAAGAAACTTTGTGTTCCCAAAAAGCTAGGTGAAGGACGGCTTTCACACACACTTATCTCTCAGAACTGAGCAAGTGGAGAGACGTTCGTTCATCTAGCACCAAGGGAACGGGTTGCAGGAGACACTTTTTCTCTGCTTCCTCAGTCTGTTTCCTAGTGCCGGTTTGAAGTTCCTGCAGTTTTCACTGTAAAACCGAGTTGGAGCTTCTACCTCCCCATATATATGTATGGAATGGAGTTTGCAACTGAAAAGAAACTTTGTGTTCCCAACAAGCTAGGTGAAGGACGGCTTTCACACACACTTATCTCTCAGAACAGAGCAAGTGGAGAGACGTTCGTTCATCTAGCACCAAGGGAACGGGTTGCAGGAGACACTTTTTATCTGCTTTCTCAGTCTGTTTCCTAGTGCCGGTTTGAAGTTCCTGCAGTTTTCACTGTCAAAACGAGTTGGAGCTTGTACCTCCCCATATATATGTATGGAATGGAGTTTGCAACTGAAAAGAAACTTTGTGTTCCCAACAAGCTAGGTGAAGGACGGCTTTCACACACACTTATCTCTCAGAACTGAGCAATTGGAGAGACGTTCGTTCATCTAGCACCAAGGGAACGGGTTGCAGGAGACACTTTTTCTCTGCTTTCTCAGTCTGTTTCCTAGTGCCGGTTTGAAGTTCCTGCAGTTTTCACTGTCAATCCGAGTTGGACCTTGTACCTCCCCATATATATGTATGGAATGGAGTTTGCAACTGAAAAGAAACTTTGTGTTCCCAACAAGCTAGGTGAAGGACGGCTTTCACACACACTTATCTCTCAGAACTGAGCAAGTGGAGAGACGTTCGTTCATCTAGCACCAAGGGAACGGGTTGCAGGAGACACTATTTCTCTGCTTTCTCAGTCTGTTTCCTAGTGCCGGTTTGAAGTTCCTGCAGTTTTCACTGTAAAACCGAGTTGGAGGTAGTACCTCCCCATATATATGTATGGAATGGAGTTTGCAACTGAAAAGAAACTTTGTGTTCCCAACAAGCTAGGTGAAGGACGGCTTTCACACACACTTATCTCTCAGAACTGAGCAAGTGGAGAGACGTTCGTTCATCTAGCACCAAGGGAACGGGTTGCAGGAGACACTTTTTCTCTGCTTTCTCAGACTGTTTCCTAGTGCCGGTTTGAAGTTCCTGCACTTTTCACTGTCAAACCGAGTTGGAGCTTGTACCTCCCCATATATATGTATGGAATGGAGTTTGCAACTGAAAAGAAACTTTGTGTTCCCAACAAGCTAGGTGAAGGACGGCTTTCACACACACTTATCTCTCAGAACTGAGCAAGTGGAGAGACGTTCGTTCATCTAGCACCAAGGGAACGGGTTGCAGGAGACACTTTTTCTCTGCTTTCTCAGTCTGTTTCCTAGTGCCGGTTTGAAGTTCCTGCAGTTTTCACTGTCAAACCGAGTTGGAGCTTGTACCTCCCCATATATATGTATGGAATGGAGTTTGCAACTGAAAAGAAACTTTGTGTTCCCAACAAGCTAGGTGAAGGACGGCTTTCACACACACTTATCTCTCAGAACTGAGCAAGTGGAGAGACGTTCGTTCATCTAGCACCAAGGGAACGGGTTGCAGGAGACACTTTTTCTCTGCTTCCTCAGTCTGTTTCCTAGTGCCGGTTTGAAGTTCCTGCAGTTTTCACTGTCAAACCGAGTTGGAGCTTGTACCTCCCCATATATATGTATGGAATGGAGTTTGCAACTGAAAAGAAACTTTGTGTTCCCAACAAGCTGGTGAAGGACGACTTTCACACACACTAATCTCTCAGAACTGAGCAAGTGGAGAGACGTTCGTTCATCTAGCACCAAGGGAATGGGTTGCAGGAGACACTTTTTCTCTGCTTTCTCAGTCTGTTTCCTAGTGCCGGTTTGAAGTTCCTGCAGTTTTCACTGTCAAACCGAGTTGGAGCTTGTACCTCCCCATATATATGTATGGAATGGAGTTTGCAACTGAAAAGAAACTTTGTGTTCCCAACAAGCTAGTTGAAGGACGGCTTTCACACACACTTATCTCTCAGAACTGAGCAAGTGGAGAGACGTTCGTTCATCTAGCACCAAGGGAACGGGTTGCAGGAGACACTTTTTCTCTGCTTTCTCAGTCTGTTTCCTAGTGCCGGTTTAAAGTTCCTGCAGTTTTCACTGTCAAACCGAGTTGGAGCTTGTACCTCCCCATATATATGTATGGATTGGAGTTTGCAACTGAAAAGAAACTTTGTGTTCCCAAAAATCTAGGTGAAGGACGGCTTTCACACACACTTATCTCTCAGAACTGAGCAAGTGGAGAGACGTTCGTTCATCTAGCACCAAGGGAACGGGTTGCAGGAGACACTTTTTCTCTGCTTTCTCAGTCTGTTTCCTAGTGCAGGTTTGAAGTTCCTGCAGTTTTCACTGTCAAACCGAGTTGGAGCTTCAACCTCCCCATATATATGTATGGAATGGAGTTTGCAACTGAAAAGAAACTTTGTGTTCCCAACAAGCTAGGTGAAGGACGGCTTTCACACACACTTATCTCTCAGAACAGAGCAAGTGGAGAGACGTTCGTTCATCTAGCACAAAGGGAACGGGTTGCAGGAGACACTTTTTCTCTGCTTTCTCAGTCTGTTTCCTAGTGCCGGTTTGAAGTTCCTGCAGTTTTCACTGTCAAACCGAGTTGGAGCTAGTACCTCCCCATATATATGTATGGAATGGGGTTTGCAACTGAAAAGAAACTTTGTGTTCCCAACAAGCTAGGTGAAGGACGGCTTTCACACACACTTATCTCTCAGAACTGAGCAATTGGAGAGACGTTCGTTCATCTAGCACCAAGGGAACGGGTTGCAGGAGACACTTTTTCTCTGCTTTCTCAGTCTGTTTCCTAGTGCCGGTTTGAAGTTCCTGCAGTTTTCACTGTAAAACCGAGTTGGAGCTAGTACCTCCCCATATATATGTATGGAATGGAGTTTGCAACTGAAAAGAAACTTTGTGTTCCCAACAAGCTAGGTGAAGGACGGCTTTCACACACACTTATCTCTCAGAACTGAGCAAGTGGAGAGACGTTCGTTCATCTAGCACCAAGGGAACGGGTTGCAGGAGACACTTTTTCTCTGCTTTCTCAGTCTGTTTCCTAGTGCCGGTTTGAAGTTCCTGCAGTTTTCACTGTCAAACCGAGTTGGAGCTTGTACCTCCCCATATATATGTATGGAATGGAGTTTGCAACTGAAAAGAAACTTTGTGTTCCCAAAAAGCTAGGTGAAGTACGGCTTTCACACACACTTATCTCTCAGAACTGAGCAAGTGGAGAGACGTTCGTTCATCTAGCACCAAGGGAACGGGTTGCAGGAGACACTTTTTCTCTGCTTTCTCAGTCTGTTTCCTAGTGCCGGTTTGAAGTTCCTACAGTTTTCACTGTCAAACCGAGTTGGAGCTTGTACCTCCCCATATATATGTATGGAATGGAGTTTGCAACTGAAAAGAAACTTTGTGTTCCCAACAAGCTAGGTGAAGGACGGCTTTCACACACACTTATCTCTCAGAACTGAGCAAGTGGAGAGACGTTCGTTCATCTAGCACCAAGGGAACGGGTTGCAGGAGACACTTTTTCTCTGCTTTCTCAGTCTGTTTCCTAGTGCCGGTTTAAAGTTCCTGCAGTTTTCACTGTCAAACCGAGTTGGAGCTTGTACCTCCCCATATATATGTATGGATTGGAGTTTGCAACTGAAAAGAAACTTTGTGTTCCCAACAAGCTAGGTGAAGGACGGCTTTCACACACACTTATCTCTCAGAACTGAGCAAGTGGAGAGACGTTCGTTCATCTAGCACCAAGGGAACGGGTTGCAGGAGACACTTTTTCTCTGCTTTCTCAGTCTGTTTCCTAGTGCCGGTTTAAAGTTCCTGCAGTTTTCACTGTCAAACCGAGTTGGAGCTTGTACCTCCCCATATATATGTATGGAATGGAGTTTGCAACTGAAAAGAAACTTTGTGTTCCCAACAAGCTAGGTGAAGGACGGCTTTCACACACACTTATCTCTCAGAACTGAGCAAGTGGAGAGACGTTCGTTCATCTAGCACCAAGGGAACGGGTTGCAGGAGACACTTTTTCTCTGCTTTCTCAGTCTGTTTCCTAGTGCCGGTTTAAAGTTCCTGCAGTTTTCACTGTCAAACCGAGTTGGAGCTTGTACCTCCCCATATATATGTATGGAATGGAGTTTGCAACTGAAAAGAAACTTTGTGTTCCCAAAAAGCTAGGTGAAGGACGGCTTTCACACACACTTATCTCTCAGAACTGAGCAAGTGGAGAGACGTTCGTTCATCTAGCACCAAGGGAACGGGTTGCAGGAGACACTTTTTCTCTGCTTTCTCAGTCTGTTTCCTAGTGCCGGTTTGAAGTTCCTGCAGTTTTCACTGTCAAACCGAGTTGGAGCTTGTACCTCCCCATATATATGTATGGAATGGAGTTTGCAACTGAAAAGAAACTTTGTGTTCCCAACAAGCTAGGTGAAGGACGGCTTTCACACACACTTATCTCTCAGAACTGAGCAAGTGGAGAGACGTTCGTTCATCTAGCACCAAGGGAACGGGTTGCAGAAGACACTTTTTCTCTGCTTTCTCAGTCTGTTTCCTAGTGCCGGTTTAAAGTTCCTGCAGTTTTCACTGTCAAACCGAGTTGGAGCTTGTACCTCCCCATATATATGTATGGAATGGAGTTTGCAACTGAAAAGAAACTTTGTGTTCCCAAAAAGCAAGGTGAAGGACGGCTTTCACACACACTTATCTCTCAGAACTGAGCAAGTGGAGAGACGTTCGTTCATCTAGCACCAGGGAACGGGTTGCAGGAGACACTTTTTCTCTGCTTTCTCAGTCTGTTTCCTAGTGCCGGTTTGAAGTTCCTGCAGTTTTCACTGTCAAACCGAGTTGGAGCTTGTACCTCCCCATATATATGTATGGATTGGAGTTTGCAACTGAAAAGAAACTTTGTGTTCCCAAAAAGCTAGGTGAAGGACGGCTTTCACACACACTTATCTCTCAGAACTGAGCAAGTGGAGAGACGTTCGTTCATCTAGCACCAAGGGAACGGGTTGCAGGAGACACTTTTTCTCTGCTTTCTCAGTCTGTTTCCTAGTGCCGGTTTGAAGTTCCTGCAGTTTTCACTGTCAAACGGAGTTGGAGCTTGTACCTCCCCATATATATGTATGGAATGGAGTTTGCAACTGAAAAGAAACTTTGTGTTCCCAACAAGCTAGGTGAAGGACGGCTTTCACACACACTTATCTCTCAGAACTGAGCAAGTGGAGAGACGTTCGTTCATCTAGCACCAAGGGAACGGGTTGCAGGAGACACTTTTTCTCTGCTTTCTCAGTCTGTTTCCTAGTGCCGGTTTGAAGTTCCTGCAGTTTTCACTGTGAAACCGAGTTGGAGCTAGTACCTCCCCATATATATGTATGGAATGGAGTTTGCAAATGAAAAGAAACTTTGTGTTCCCAACAAGCTAGGTGAAGGACGGCTTTCACACACACTTATCTCTCAGAACTGAGCAATTGGAGAGACGTTCGTTCATCTAGCACCAAGGGAACGGGTTGCAGGAGACACTTTTTCTCTGCTTTCTCAGTCTGTTTCCTAGTGCCGGTTTGAAGTTCCTGCAGTTTTCACTGTCAATCCGAGTTGGACCTTATACCTCCCCATATATATGTATGGAATGGAGTTTGCAACTGAAAAGAAACTTTGTGTTCCCAACAAGCTAGGTGAAGGACGGCTTTCAAACACACTTATCTCTCAGAACTGAGCAAGTGGAGAGACGTTCGTTCATCTAGCACCAAGGGAACGGGTTGCAGGAGACACTTTTTCTCTGCTTTCTCAGTCTGTTTCCTAGTGCCGGTTTAAAGTTCCTGCAGTTTTCACTGTCAAACCGAGTTGGAGCTAGTACCTCCCCATATATATGTATGGATTGGAGTTTGCAACTGAAAAGAAACTTTGTGTTCCCAACAAGCTAGGTGAAGGACGGCTTTCACACACAATTATCTCTCAGAACTGAGCAAGTGGAGAGACGTTCGTTCATCTAGCACCAAGGGAACGGGTTGCAGGAGACACTTTTTCTCTGCTTTCTCAGTCTGTTTCCTAGTGCCGGTTTAAAGTTCCTGCAGTTTTCACTGTCAAACCGAGTTGGAGCTTGTACCTCCCCATATATATGTATGGATTGGAGTTTGCAACTGAAAAGAAACTTTGTGTTCCCAACAAGCTAGGTGAAGGACGGCTTTCACACACACTTATCTCTCAGAACTGAGCAAGTGGAGAGACGTTCGTTCATCTAGCACCAAGTGAACGGGTTGCAGGAGACACTTTTTGTCAGCTTTCTCAATTTGTTTCCTATTGCCGGTTTGAAGTTCCTGCAGTTTTCACTGTCAAACGGAGTTGGAGCTAGTACCTCCCCATATATATGTATGGAATGGAGTTTGCAACTGAAAAGAAACTTTGTGTTCCCAAAAAGCTAGGTGAAGGACGGCTTTCACACACACTTATCTCTCAGAACTGAGCAAGTGGAGAGACGTTCGTTCATCTAGCACCAAGGGAACGGGTTGCAGGAGACACTTTTTCTCTGCTTTCTCAGTCTGTTTCCTAGTGCCGGTTTGAAGTTCCTGCAGTTTTCACTGTGAAACCGAGTTGGAGCTAGTACCTCCCCATATATATGTATGGAATGGAGTTTGCAAATGAAAAGAATCTTTGTGTTCCCAACAAGCTAGGTGAAGGACGGCTTTCACACACACTTATCTCTCAGAACTGAGCAATTGGAGAGACGTTCGTTCATCTAGCACCAAGGGAACGGGTTGCAGGAGACACTTTTTCTCTGCTTTCTCAGTCTGTTTCCTAGTGCCGGTTTGAAGTTCCTGCAGTTTTCACTGTCAATCCGAGTTGGACCTTATACCTCCCCATATATATGTATGGAATGGAGTTTGCAACTGAAAAGAAACTTTGTGTTCCCAACAAGCTAGGTGAAGGACGGCTTTCAAACACACTTATCTCTCAGAACTGAGCAAGTGGAGAGACGTTCGTTCATCTAGCACCAAGGGAACGGGTTGCAGGAGACACTTTTTCTCTGCTTTCTCAGTCTGTTTCCTAGTGCCGGTTTAAAGTTCCTGCAGTTTTCACTGTCAAACCGAGTTGGAGCTAGTACCTCCCCATATATATGTATGGATTGGAGTTTGCAACTGAAAAGAAACTTTGTGTTCCCAACAAGCTAGGTGAAGGACGGCTTTCACACACAATTATCTCTCAGAACTGAGCAAGTGGAGAGACGTTCGTTCATCTAGCACCAAGGGAACGGGTTGCAGGAGACACTTTTTCTCTGCTTTCTCAGTCTGTTTCCTAGTGCCGGTTTAAAGTTCCTGCAGTTTTCACTGTCAAACCGAGTTGGAGCTTGTACCTCCCCATATATATGTATGGATTGGAGTTTGCAACTGAAAAGAAACTTTGTGTTCCCAACAAGCTAGGTGAAGGACGGCTTTCACACACCCTTATCTCTCAGAACTGAGCAAGTGGAGAGACGTTCGTTCATCTAGCACCAAGTGAACGGGTTGCAGGAGACACTTTTTGTCAGCTTTCTCAATTTGTTTCCTATTGCCGGTTTGAAGTTCCTGCAGTTTTCACTGTCAAACGGAGTTGGAGCTAGTACCTCCCCATATATATGTATGGAATGGAGTTTGCAACTGAAAAGAAACTTTGTGTTCCCAAAAAGCTAGGTGAAGGACGGCTTTCACACACACTTATCTCTCAGAACTGAGCAAGTGGAGAGACGTTCGTTCATCTAGCACCAAGGGAACGGGTTGCAGGAGACACTTTTTCTCTGCTTTCTCAGTCTGTTTCCTAGTGCCGGTTTAAAGTTCCTGCAGTTTTCACTGTCAAACCGAGTTGGAGCTTGTACCTCCCCATATATATGTATGGATTGGAGTTTGCAACTGAAAAGAAACTTTGTGTTCCCAACAAGCTAGGTGAAGGACGGCTTTCACACACACTTATCTCTCAGAACTGAGCAAGTGGAGAGACGTTCGTTCATCTAGCACCAAGTGAACGGGTTGCAGGAGACACTTTTTGTCAGCTTTCTCAATTTGTTTCCTATTGCCGGTTTGAAGTTCCTGCAGTTTTCACTGTCAAACCGAGTTGGAGCTAGTACCTCCCCATATATATGTATGGAATGGAGTTTGCAACTGAAAAGAAACTTTGTGTTCCCAACAAGCTAGGTGAAGGACGGCTTTCACACACACTTATCTCTCAGAACTGAGCAAGTGGAGAGACGTTCGTTCATCTAGCACCAAGGGAACGGGTTGCAGGAGACACTTTTTCTCTGCTTTCTCAGTCTGTTTCCTAGTGCCGGTTTAAAGTTCCTGCAGTTTTCACTGTCAAACCGAGTTGGAGCTTGTACCTCCCCATATATATGTATGGATTGGAGTTTGCAACTGAAAAGAAACTTTGTGTTCCCAAAAAGCTAGGTGAAGGACGGCTTTCACACACACTTATCTCTCAGAACTGAGCAAGTGGAGAGACGTTCGTTCATCTAGCACCAAGGGAACGGGTTGCAGGAGACACTTTTTCTCTGCTTTCTCAGTCTGTTTCCTAGTGCCGGTTTGAAGTTATTGCAATTTTCACTGTCAAACCGAGTTGGAGCTTGTACCTCCCCATATATATGTATGGAATGGAGTTTGCAACTGAAAAGAAACTTTGTGTTCCCAACAAGCTAGGTGAAGGACGGCTTTCACACACACTTATCTCTCAGAACTGAGCAAGTGGAGAGACGTTCGTTCATCTAGCACCAAGGGAACGGGTTGCAGGAGACACTTTTTCTCTGCTTTCTCAGTCTGTTTCCTAGTGCCGGTTTAAAGTTCCTGCAGTTTTCACTGTCAAACCGAGTTGGAGCTTGTACCTCCCCATATATATGTATGGAATGGAGTTTGCAACTGAAAAGAAACTTTGTGTTCCCAACAAGCTAGGTGAAGTACGGCTTTCACACACACTTATCTCTCAGAGCTGAGCAAGTGGAGAGACGTTCGTTCATCTAGCACCAAGGGAACGGGTTGCAGGAGACACTTTTTCTCTGCTTTCTCAGTCTGTTTCCTAGTGCCGGTTTAAAGTTCCTGCAGTTTTCACTGTCAAACCGAGTTTGAGCTTGTACCTCCCCATATATATGTATGGAATGGAGTTTGCAACTGAAAAGAAACTTTGTGTTCCCAACAAGCTAGGTGAAGTACGGCTTTCACACACACTTATCTCTCAGAACTGAGCAAGTGGAGAGACGTTCGTTCATCTAGCACCAAGAGAACGGGTTGCAGGGGACACTTTTTCTCTGCTTTCTCAGTCTGTTTCCTAGTGACGGTTTGAAGTTCCTGCAGTTTTCACTGTCAAACCGAGTTGGAGCTTGTACCTCCCCATATATATGTATGGAATGGAGTTTGCAACTGAAAAGAAACTTTGTGTTCCCAACAAGCTAGGTGAAGGACGGCTTTCACACACACTTATCTCTCAGAACTGAGCAAGTGGAGAGACGTTCGTTCATCTAGCACCAAGGGAACGGGTTGCAGGAGACACTTTTTCTCTGCTTTCTCAGTCTGTTTCCTAGTGCCGGTTTAAAGTTCCTGCAGTTTTCACTGTCAAACCGAGTTGGAGCTTGTACCTCCCCATATATATGTATGGATTGGAGTTTGCAACTGAAAAGAAACTTTGTGTTCCCAACAAGCTAGGTGAAGGACGGCTTTCACACACACTTATCTCTCAGAACTGAGCAAGTGGAGAGACGTTCGTTCATCTAGCACCAAGTGAACGGGTTGCAGGAGACACTTTTTGTCAGCTTTCTCAATTTGTTTCCTATTGCCGGTTTGAAGTTCCTGCAGTTTTCACTGTCAAACGGAGTTGGAGCTAGTACCTCCCCATATATATGTATGGAATGGAGTTTGCAACTGAAAAGAAACTTTGTGTTCCCAAAAAGCTAGGTGAAGGACGGCTTTCACACACACTTATCTCTCAGAACTGAGCAAGTGGAGAGACGTTCGTTCATCTAGCACCAAGGGAACGGGTTGCAGGAGACACTTTTTCTCTGCTTTCTCAGTCTGTTTCCTAGTGCCGGTTTAAAGTTCCTGCAGTTTTCACTGTCAAACCGAGTTGGAGCTTGTACCTCCCCATATATATGTATGGATTGGAGTTTGCAACTGAAAAGAAACTTTGTGTTCCCAACAAGCTAGGTGAAGGACGGCTTTCACACACACTTATCTCTCAGAACTGAGCAAGTGGAGAGACGTTCGTTCATCTAGCACCAAGTGAACGGGTTGCAGGAGACACTTTTTGTCAGCTTTCTCAATTTGTTTCCTATTGCCGGTTTGAAGTTCCTGCAGTTTTCACTGTCAAACGGAGTTGGAGCTAGTACCTCCCCATATATATGTATGGAATGGAGTTTGCAACTGAAAAGAAACTTTGTGTTCCCAACAAGCTAGGTGAAGGACGGCTTTCACACACACTTATCTCTCAGAACTGAGCAAGTGGAGAGACGTTCGTTCATCTAGCACCAAGGGAACGGGTTGCAGGAGACACTTTTTGTCAGCTTTCTCAATTTGTTTCCTATTGCCGGTTTGAAGTTCCTGCAGTTTTCACTGTCAAACGGAGTTGGAGCTAGTACCTCCCCATATATATGTATGGAATGGAGTTTGCAACTGAAAAGAAACTTTGTGTTCCCAAAAAGCTAGGTGAAGGACGGCTTTCACACACACTTATCTCTCAGAACTGAGCAAGTGGAGAGACGTTCGTTCATCTAGCACCAAGGGAACGGGTTGCAGGAGACACTTTTTCTCTGCTTTCTCAGTCTGTTTCCTAGTGCCGGTTTAAAGTTCCTGCAGTTTTCACTGTCAAACCGAGTTGGAGCTTGTACCTCCCCATATATATGTATGGATTGGAGTTTGCAACTGAAAAGAAACTTTGTGTTCCCAACAAGCTAGGTGAAGGACGGCTTTCACACACACTTATCTCTCAGAACTGAGCAAGTGGAGAGACGTTCGTTCATCTAGCACCAAGTGAACGGGTTGCAGGAGACACTTTTTGTCAGCTTTCTCAATTTGTTTCCTATTGCCGGTTTGAAGTTCCTGCAGTTTTCACTGTCAAACCGAGTTGGAGCTAGTACCTCCCCATATATATGTATGGAATGGAGTTTGCAACTGAAAAGAAACTTTGTGTTCCCAACAAGCTAGGTGAAGGACGGCTTTCACACACACTTATCTCTCAGAACTGAGCAAGTGGAGAGACGTTCGTTCATCTAGCACCAAGGGAACGGGTTGCAGGAGACACTTTTTCTCTGCTTTCTCAGTCTGTTTCCTAGTGCCGGTTTAAAGTTCCTGCAGTTTTCACTGTCAAACCGAGTTGGAGCTTGTACCTCCCCATATATATGTATGGATTGGAGTTTGCAACTGAAAAGAAACTTTGTGTTCCCAAAAAGCTAGGTGAAGGACGGCTTTCACACACACTTATCTCTCAGAACTGAGCAAGTGGAGAGACGTTCGTTCATCTAGCACCAAGGGAACGGGTTGCAGGAGACACTTTTTCTCTGCTTTCTCAGTCTGTTTCCTAGTGCCGTTTTGAAGTTATTGCAATTTTCACTGTCAAACCGAGTTGGAGCTTGTACCTCCCCATATATATGTATGGATTGGAGTTTGCAACTGAAAAGAAACTTTGTGTTCCCAAAAAGCTAGGTGAAGGACGGCTTTCACACACACTTATCTCTCAGAACTGAGCAAGTGGAGAGACGTTCGTTCATCTAGCACCAAGGGAACGGGTTGCAGGAGACACTTTTTCTCTGCTTTCTCAGTCTGTTTCCTAGTGCCGGTTTGAAGTTCCTGCAGTTTTCACTGTCAAACCGAGTTGGAGCTTGTACCTCCCCATATATATGTATGGAATGGAGTTTGCAACTGAAAAGAAACTTTGTGTTCCCAACAAGCTAGGTGAAGGACGGCTTTCACACACACTTATCTCTCAGAACTGAGCAAGTGGAGAGACGTTCGTTCATCTAGCACCTAGGGAACAGGTTGCAGGAGACACTTTTTCTCTGCTTTCTCAGTCTGTTTCCTAGTGCCGGTTTAAAGTTCCTGCAGTTTTCACTGTCAAACCGAGTTGGAGCTTGTACCTCCCCATATATATGTATGGAATGGAGTTTGCAACTGAAAAGAAACTTTGTGTTCCCAACAAGCTAGGTGAAGTACGGCTTTCACACACACTTATCTCTCAGAGCTGAGCAAGTGGAGAGACGTTCGTTCATCTAGCACCAAGGGAACGGGTTGCAGGAGACACTTTTTCTCTGCTTTCTCAGTCTGTTTCCTAGTGCCGGTTTAAAGTTCCTGCAGTTTTCACTGTCAAACCGAGTTGGAGCTTGTACCTCCCCATATATATGTATGGAATGGAGTTTGCAACTGAAAAGAAACTTTGTGTTCCCAACAAGCTAGGTGAAGTACGGCTTTCACACACACTTATCTCTCAGAACTGAGCAAGTGGAGAGACGTTCGTTCATCTAGCACCAAGAGAACGGGTTGCAGGGGACACTTTTTCTCTGCTTTCTCAGTCTGTTTCCTAGTGACGGTTTGAAGTTCCTGCAGTTTTCACTGTCAAACCGAGTTGGAGCTTGTACCTCCCCATATATATGTATGGAATGGAGTTTGCAACTGAAAAGAAACTTTGTGTTCCCAACAAGCTAGGTGAAGGACGGCTTTCACACACACTTATCTCTCAGAACTGAGCAAGTGGAGAGACGTTCGTTCATCTAGCACCAAGAGAACGGGTTGCAGGGGACACTTTTTCTCTGCTTTCTCAGTCTGTTTCCTAGTGACGGTTTGAAGTTCCTGCAGTTTTCACTGTCAAACCGAGTTGGAGCTTGTACCTCCCCATATATATGTATGGAATGGAGTTTGCAACTGAAAAGAAACTTTGTGTTCCCAACAAGCTAGGTGAAGGACGGCTTTCACACACACTTATCTCTCAGAACTGAGCAAGTGGAGAGACGTTCGTTCATCTAGCACCAAGGGAACGGGTTGCAGGAGACACTTTTTCTCTGCTTTCTCAGTCTGTTTCCTAGTGCCGGTTTAAAGTTCCTGCAGTTTTCACTGTCAAACCGAGTTGGAGCTTGTACCTCCCCATATATATGTATGGATTGGAGTTTGCAACTGAAAAGAAACTTTGTGTTCCCAACAAGCTAGGTGAAGGACGGCTTTCACACACACTTATCTCTCAGAACTGAGCAAGTGGAGAGACGTTCGTTCATCTAGCACCAAGTGAACGGGTTGCAGGAGACACTTTTTGTCAGCTTTCTCAATTTGTTTCCTATTGCCGGTTTGAAGTTCCTGCAGTTTTCACTGTCAAACGGAGTTGGAGCTAGTACCTCCCCATATATATGTATGGAATGGAGTTTGCAACTGAAAAGAAACTTTGTGTTCCCAACAAGCTAGGTGAAGGACGGCTTTCACACACACTTATCTCTCAGAACTGAGCAAGTGGAGAGACGTTCGTTCATCTAGCACCAAGGGAACGGGTTGCAGGAGACACTTTTTCTCTGCTTTCTCAGTCTGTTTCCTAGTGCCGGTTTAAAGTTCCTGCAGTTTTCACTGTCAAACCGAGTTGGAGCTTGTACCTCCCCATATATATGTATGGATTGGAGTTTGCAACTGAAAAGAAACTTTGTGTTCCCAAAAAGCTAGGTGAAGGACGGCTTTCACACACACTTATCTCTCAGAACTGAGCAAGTGGAGAGACGTTCGTTCATCTAGCACCAAGGGAACGGGTTGCAGGAGACACTTTTTCTCTGCTTTCTCAGTCTGTTTCCTAGTGCCGGTTTGAAGTTCCTGCAGTTTTCACTGTCAAACCGAGTTGGAGCTTGTACCTCCCCATATATATGTATGGAATGGAGTTTGCAACTGAAAAGAAACTTTGTGTTCCCAACAAGCTAGGTGAAGGACGGCTTTCACACACACTTATCTCTCAGAACTGAGCAAGTGGAGAGACGTTCGTTCATCTAGCACCTAGGGAACGGGTTGCAGGAGACACTTTTTCTCTGCTTTCTCAGTCTGTTTCCTAGTGCCGGTTTAAAGTTCCTGCAGTTTTCACTGTCAAACCGAGTTGGAGCTTGTACCTCCCCATATATATGTATGGAATGGAGTTTGCAACTGAAAAGAAACTTTGTGTTCCCAACAAGCTAGGTGAAGTACGGCTTTCACACACACTTATCTCTCAGAGCTGAGCAAGTGGAGAGACGTTCGTTCATCTAGCACCAAGGGAACGGGTTGCAGGAGACACTTTTTCTCTGCTTTCTCAGTCTGTTTCCTAGTGCCGGTTTAAAGTTCCTGCAGTTTTCACTGTCAAACCGAGTTGGAGCTTGTACCTCCCCATATATATGTATGGAATGGAGTTTGCAACTGAAAAGAAACTTTGTGTTCCCAACAAGCTAGGTGAAGTACGGCTTTCACACACACTTATCTCTCAGAACTGAGCAAGTGGAGAGACGTTCGTTCATCTAGCACCAAGAGAACGGGTTGCAGGGGACACTTTTTCTCTGCTTTCTCAGTCTGTTTCCTAGTGACGGTTTGAAGTTCCTGCAGTTTTCACTGTCAAACCGAGTTGGAGCTTGTACCTCCCCATATATATGTATGGAATGGAGTTTGCAACTGAAAAGAAACTTTGTGTTCCCAACAAGCTAGGTGAAGGACGGCTTTCACACACACTTATCTCTCAGAACTGAGCAAGTGGAGAGACGTTCGTTCATCTAGCACCAAGAGAACGGGTTGCAGGGGACACTTTTTCTCTGCTTTCTCAGTCTGTTTCCTAGTGACGGTTTGAAGTTCCTGCAGTTTTCACTGTCAAACCGAGTTGGAGCTTGTACCTCCCCATATATATGTATGGAATGGAGTTTGCAACTGAAAAGAAACTTTGTGTTCCCAACAAGCTAGGTGAAGGACGGCTTTCACACACACTTATCTCTCAGAACTGAGCAAGTGGAGAGACGTTCGTTCATCTAGCACCAAGGGAACGGGTTGCAGGAGACACTTTTTCTCTGCTTTCTCAGTCTGTTTCCTAGTGCCGGTTTAAAGTTCCTGCAGTTTTCACTGTCAAACCGAGTTGGAGCTTGTACCTCCCCATATATATGTATGGATTGGAGTTTGCAACTGAAAAGAAACTTTGTGTTCCCAACAAGCTAGGTGAAGGACGGCTTTCACACACACTTATCTCTCAGAACTGAGCAAGTGGAGAGACGTTCGTTCATCTAGCACCAAGTGAACGGGTTGCAGGAGACACTTTTTGTCAGCTTTCTCAATTTGTTTCCTATTGCCGGTTTGAAGTTCCTGCAGTTTTCACTGTCAAACGGAGTTGGAGCTAGTACCTCCCCATATATATGTATGGAATGGAGTTTGCAACTGAAAAGAAACTTTGTGTTCCCAACAAGCTAGGTGAAGGACGGCTTTCACACACACTTATCTCTCAGAACTGAGCAAGTGGAGAGACGTTCGTTCATCTAGCACCAAGGGAACGGGTTGCAGGAGACACTTTTTCTCTGCTTTCTCAGTCTGTTTCCTAGTGCCGGTTTAAAGTTCCTGCAGTTTTCACTGTCAAACCGAGTTGGAGCTTGTACCTCCCCATATATATGTATGGATTGGAGTTTGCAACTGAAAAGAAACTTTGTGTTCCCAAAAAGCTAGGTGAAGGACGGCTTTCACACACACTTATCTCTCAGAACTGAGCAAGTGGAGAGACGTTCGTTCATCTAGCACCAAGGGAACGGGTTGCAGGAGACACTTTTTCTCTGCTTTCTCAGTCTGTTTCCTAGTGCCGGTTTGAAGTTCCTGCAGTTTTCACTGTCAAACCGAGTTGGAGCTTGTACCTCCCCATATATATGTATGGAATGGAGTTTGCAACTGAAAAGAAACTTTGTGTTCCCAACAAGCTAGGTGAAGGACGGCTTTCACACACACTTATCTCTCAGAACTGAGCAAGTGGAGAGACGTTCGTTCATCTAGCACCTAGGGAACGGGTTGCAGGAGACACTTTTTCTCTGCTTTCTCAGTCTGTTTCCTAGTGCCGGTTTAAAGTTCCTGCAGTTTTCACTGTCAAACCGAGTTGGAGCTTGTACCTCCCCATATATATGTATGGAATGGAGTTTGCAACTGAAAAGAAACTTTGTGTTCCCAACAAGCTAGGTGAAGTACGGCTTTCACACACACTTATCTCTCAGAGCTGAGCAAGTGGAGAGACGTTCGTTCATCTAGCACCAAGGGAACGGGTTGCAGGAGACACTTTTTCTCTGCTTTCTCAGTCTGTTTCCTAGTGCCGGTTTAAAGTTCCTGCAGTTTTCACTGTCAAACCGAGTTGGAGCTTGTACCTCCCCATATATATGTATGGAATGGAGTTTGCAACTGAAAAGAAACTTTGTGTTCCCAACAAGCTAGGTGAAGTACGGCTTTCACACACACTTATCTCTCAGAACTGAGCAAGTGGAGAGACGTTCGTTCATCTAGCACCAAGAGAACGGGTTGCAGGGGACACTTTTTCTCTGCTTTCTCAGTCTGTTTCCTAGTGACGGTTTGAAGTTCCTGCAGTTTTCACTGTCAAACCGAGTTGGAGCTTGTACCTCCCCATATATATGTATGGAATGGAGTTTGCAACTGAAAAGAAACTTTGTGTTCCCAACAAGCTAGGTGAAGGACGGCTTTCACACACACTTATCTCTCAGAACTGAGCAAGTGGAGAGACGTTCGTTCATCTAGCACCAAGAGAACGGGTTGCAGGGGACACTTTTTCTCTGCTTTCTCAGTCTGTTTCCTAGTGACGGTTTGAAGTTCCTGCAGTTTTCACTGTCAAACCGAGTTGGAGCTTGTACCTCCCCATATATATGTATGGAATGGAGTTTGCAACTGAAAAGAAACTTTGTGTTCCCAACAAGCTAGGTGAAGGACGGCTTTCACACACACTTATCTCTCAGAACTGAGCAAGTGGAGAGACGTTCGTTCATCTAGCACCAAGGGAACGGGTTGCAGGAGACACATTTTCTCTGCTTTCTCAGTCTGTTTCCTAGTGCCGGTTTAAAGTTCCTGCAGTTTTCACTGTCAAACCGAGTTGGAGCTTGTACCTCCCCATATATATGTATGGATTGGAGTTTGCAACTGAAAAGAAACTTTGTGTTCCCAACAAGCTAGGTGAAGGACGGCTTTCACACACACTTATCTCTCAGAACTGAGCAAGTGGAGAGACGTTCGTTCATCTAGCACCAAGTGAACGGGTTGCAGGAGACACTTTTTGTCAGCTTTCTCAATTTGTTTCCTATTGCCGGTTTGAAGTTCCTGCAGTTTTCACTGTCAAACGGAGTTGGAGCTAGTACCTCCCCATATATATGTATGGAATGGAGTTTGCAACTGAAAAGAAACTTTGTGTTCCCAAAAAGCTAGGTGAAGGACGGCTTTCACACACACTTATCTCTCAGAACTGAGCAAGTGGAGAGACGTTCGTTCATCTAGCACCAAGGGAACGGGTTGCAGGAGACACTTTTTCTCTGCTTTCTCAGTCTGTTTCCTAGTGCCAGTTTAAAGTTCCTGCAGTTTTCACTGTCAAACCGAGTTGGAGCTTGTACCTCCCCATATATATGTATGGATTGGAGTTTGCAACTGAAAAGAAACTTTGTGTTCCCAACAAGCTAGGTGAAGGACGGCTTTCACACACACTTATCTCTCAGAACTGAGCAAGTGGAGAGACGTTCGTTCATCTAGCACCAAGTGAACGGGTTGCAGGAGACACTTTTTGTCAGCTTTCTCAATTTGTTTCCTATTGCCGGTTTGAAGTTCCTGCAGTTTTCACTGTCAAACGGAGTTGGAGCTAGTACCTCCCCATATATATGTATGGAATGGAGTTTGCAACTGAAAAGAAACTTTGTGTTCCCAACAAGCTAGGTGAAGGACGGCTTTCACACACACTTATCTCTCAGAACTGAGCAAGTGGAGAGACGTTCGTTCATCTAGCACCAAGGGAACGGGTTGCAGGAGACACTTTTTCTCTGCTTTCTCAGTCTGTTTCCTAGTGCCGGTTTAAAGTTCCTGCAGTTTTCACTGTCAAACCGAGTTGGAGCTTGTACCTCCCCATATATATGTATGGATTGGAGTTTGCAACTGAAAAGAAACTTTGTGTTCCCAAAAAGCTAGGTGAAGGACGGCTTTCACACACACTTATCTCTCAGAACTGAGCAAGTGGAGAGACGTTCGTTCATCTAGCACCAAGGGAACGGGTTGCAGGAGACACTTTTTCTCTGCTTTCTCAGTCTGTTTCCTAGTGCCGGTTTGAAGTTCCTGCAGTTTTCACTGTCAAACCGAGTTGGAGCTTGAACCTCCCCATATATATGTATGGAATGGAGTTTGCAACTGAAAAGAAACTTTGTGTTCCCAACAAGCTAGGTGAAGGACGGCTTTCACACACACTTATCTCTCAGAACTGAGCAAGTGGAGAGACGTTCGTTCATCTAGCACCTAGGGAACAGGTTGCAGGAGACACTTTTTCTCTGCTTTCTCAGTCTGTTTCCTAGTGCCGGTTTAAAGTTCCTGCAGTTTTCACTGTCAAACCGAGTTGGAGCTTGTACCTCCCCATATATATGTATGGAATGGAGTTTGCAACTGAAAAGAAACTTTGTGTTCCCAACAAGCTAGGTGAAGTACGGCTTTCACACACACTTATCTCTCAGAGCTGAGCAAGTGGAGAGACGTTCGTTCATCTAGCACCAAGGGAACGGGTTGCAAGAGACACTTTTTCTCTGCTTTCTCAGTCTGTTTCCTAGTGCCGGTTTAAAGTTCCTGCAGTTTTCACTGTCAAACCGAGTTGGAGCTTGTACCTCCCCATATATATGTATGGAATGGAGTTTGCAACTGAAAAGAAACTTTGTGTTCCCAACAAGCTAGGTGAAGTACGGCTTTCACACACACTTATCTCTCAGAACTGAGCAAGTGGAGAGACGTTCGTTCATCTAGCACCAAGAGAACGGGTTGCAGGGGACACTTTTTCTCTGCTTTCTCAGTCTGTTTCCTAGTGACGGTTTGAAGTTCCTGCAGTTTTCACTGTCAAACCGAGTTGGAGCTTGTACCTCCCCATATATATGTATGGAATGGAGTTTGCAACTGAAAAGAAACTTTGTGTTCCCAACAAGCTAGGTGAAGGACGGCTTTCACACACACTTATCTCTCAGAACTGAGCAAGTGGAGAGACGTTCGTTCATCTAGCACCAAGGGAACGGGTTGCAGGAGACACTTTTTCTCTGCTTTCTCAGTCTGTTTCCTAGTGCCGGTTTAAAGTTCCTGCAGTTTTCACTGTCAAAACGAGTTGGAGCTTGTACCTCCCCATATATATGTATGGAATGGAGTTTGCAACTGAAAAGAAACTTTGTGTTCCCAACAAGCTAGGTGAAGTACGGCTTTCACACACACTTATCTCTCAGAACTGAGCAAGTGGAGAGACGTTCGTTCATCTAGCACCAAGGGAACGGGTTGCAGGAGACACTTTTTCTCTGCTTTCTCAGTCTGTTTCCTAGTGCCGGTTTGAAGTTCCTGCAGTTTTCACTGTCAAACCGAGTTGGAGCTTGTACCTCCCCATATATATGTATGGAATGGAGTTTGCAACTGAAAAGAAACTTTGTGTTCCCAACAAGCTAGGTGAAGGACGGCTTTCACACACACTTATCTCTCAGAACTGAGCAAGTGGAGAGACGTTCGTTCATCTAGCACCAAGGGAACGGGTTGCAGGAGACACTTTTTCTCTGCTTTCTCAGTCTGTTTCCTAGTGCCGGTTTGAAGTTCCTGCAGTTTATACTGTCAAACCGAGTTGGAGCTTGTACCTCCCCATATATATGTATGGAATGGAGTTTGCAACTGAAAAGAAACTTTGTGTTCCCAACAAGCTAGGTGAAGTACGGCTTTCACACACACTTATCTCTCAGAACTGAGCAAGTGGAGAGACGTTCGTTCATCTAGCACCAAGGGAACGGTTTGCAGGAGACACTTTTTCTCTGCTTTCTCAGTCTGTTTCCTAGTGCCGGTTTGAAATTCCTGCAGTTTTCACTGTCAAACCGAGTTGGAGCTTGTACCTCCCCATATATATGTATGGATTGGAGTTTGCAACTGAAAAGAAACTTTGTGTTCCCAAAAAGCTAGATGAAGGACGGCTTTCACACACACTTATCTCTCAGAACTGAGCAAGTGGAGAGACGTTCGTTCATCTAGCACCAAGGGAACGGGTTGCAGGAGACACTTTTTCTCTGCTTTCTCAGTCTGTTTCCTAGTGCCGGTTTGAAGTTCCTGCAGTTTTCACTGTCAAACCGAGTTGGAGCTTGTACCTCCCCATATATATGTATGGAATGGAGTTTGCAACTGAAAAGAAACTTTGTGTTCCCAACAAGCTAGGTGAAGGACGGCTTTCACACACACTTATCTCTCAGAACTGAGCAAGTGGAGAGACGTTCGTTCATCTAGCACCAAGGGAACGGGTTGCAGGAGACACTTTTTCTCTGCTTTCTCAGTCTGTTTCCTAGTGCCGGTTTGAAGTTCCTGCAGTTTTCACTGTCAAACCGAGTTGGAGCTTGTACCTCCCCATATATATGTATGGAATGGAGTTTGCAACTGAAAAGAAACTTTGTGTTCCCAACAAGCTAGGTGAAGGACGGCTTTCACACACACTTATCTCTCAGAACTGAGCAAGTGGAGAGACGTTCGTTCATCTAGCACCAAGGGAACGGGTTGCAGGAGACACTTTTTCTCTGCTTTCTCAGTCTGTTTCCTAGTGCCGGTTTAAAGTTCCTGCAGTTTTCACTGTCAAACCGAGTTGGAGCTTGTACCTCCCCATATATATGTATGGATTGGAGTTTGCAACTGAAAAGAAACTTTGTGTTCCCAAAAAGCTAGGTGAAGGACGGCTTTCACACACACTTATCTCTCAGAACTGAGCAAGTGGAGAGACGTTCGTTCATCTAGCACCAAGGGAACGGGTTGCAGGAGACACTTTTTCTCTGCTTTCTCAGTCTGTTTCCTAGTGCCGGTTTGAAGTTCCTGCAGTTTTCACTGTCAAACCGAGTTGGAGCTTGTACCTCCCCATATATATGTATGGAATGGAGTTTGCAACTGAAAAGAAACTTTGTGTTCCCAACAAGCTAGGTGAAGGACGGCTTTCACACACACTTATCTCTCAGAACTGAGCAAGTGGAGAGACGTTCGTTCATCTAGCACCAAGGGAACGGGTTGCAGGAGACACTTTTTCTCTGCTTTCTCAGTCTGTTTCCTAGTGCCGGTTTAAAGTTCCTGCAGTTTTCACTGTCAAAACGAGTTGGAGCTTGTACCTCCCCATATGTATGTATGGAATGGAGTTTGCAACTGAAAAGAAACTTTGTGTTCCCAACAAGCTAGGTGAAGTACGGCTTTCACACACACTTATCTCTCAGAACTGAGCAAGTGGAGAGACGTTCGTTCATCTAGCACCAAGGGAACGGGTTGCAGGAGACACTTTTTCTCTGCTTTCTCAGTCTGTTTCCTAGTGCCGGTTTGAAGTTCCTGCAGTTTTCACTGTCAAACCTAGTTGGAGCTTGTACCTCCCCATATATATGTATGGAATGGAGTTTGCAACTGAAAAGAAACTTTGTGTTCCCAACAAGCTAGGTGAAGGACGGCTTCCACACACACTTATCTCTCAGAACTGAGCAAGTGTAGAGACGTTCGTTCATCTAGCACCAAGGGAACGGGTTGCAGGAGACACTTTTTCTCTGCTTTCTCAGTCTGTTTCCTAGTGCCGGTTTGAAGTTCCTGCAGTTTTCACTGTCAAACCGAGTTGGAGCTTGTACCTCCCCATATATATGTATGGATTGGAGTTTGCAACTGAAAAGAAACTTTGTGTTCCCAACAAGCTAGGTGAAGGACGGCTTTCACACACACTTATCTCTCAGAACTGAGCAAGTGGAGAGACGTTCGTTCATCTAGCACCAAGGGAACGGGTTGCAGGAGAAACTTTTTCTCTGCTTTCTCTGTCTGTTTCCTAGTGCCGGTTTGATGTTCCTGCAGTTTTCACTGTCAAACCGAGTTGGAGCTTGTACCTCCCCATATATATGTATGGAATGGAGTTTGCAACTGAAAAGAAACTTTGTGTTCCCAACAAGCTAGGTGAAGGACGGCTTTCACACACACTTATCTCACAGAACTGAGCAAGTGGAGAGACGTTCGTTCATCTAGCACCAAGGGAACGGGTTGCAGGAGACACTTTTTCTCTGCTTTCTCAGTCTGTTTCCTAGTGCCGGTTTGAAGTTCCTGCAGTTTTCACTGTCAAACCGAGTTGGAGCTTGTACCTCCCCATATATATGTATGGAATGGAGTTTGCAACTGAAAAGAAACTTTGTGTTCCCAAAAAGCTAGGTGAAGGACGGCTTTCACACACACTTATCTCTCAGAACTGAGCAAGTGGAGAGACGTTCGTTCATCTAGCACTAAGGGAACGGGTTGCAGGAGACACTTTTTCTCTGCTTTCTCAGTCTGTTTCCTAGTGCCGGTTTGAAGTTCCTGCAGTTTTCACTGTCAAACCGAGTTGGAGCTTGTACCTCCCCATATATATGTATGGATTGGAGTTTGCAACTGAAAAGAAACTTTGTGTTCCCAACAAGCTAGGTGAAGGACGGCTTTCACACACACTTATCTCTCAGAACTGAGCAAGTGGAGAGACGTTCGTTCATCTAGCACCAAGGGAACGGGTTGCAGGAGACACTTTTTCTCTGCTTTCTCAGTCTGTTTCCTAGTGCCGGTTTGAAGTTCCTGCAGTTTTCACTGTCAAACCGAGTTGGAGCTTGTACCTCCCCATATATATGTATGGAATGGAGTTTGCAACTGAAAAGAAACTTTGTGTTCCCAACAAGCTAGGTGAAGGACGGCTTTCACACACACTTATCTCTCAGAACTGAGCAAGTGTAGAGACGTTCGTTCATCTAGCACCAAGGGAACGGGTTGCAGGAGACACTTTTTCTCTGCTTTCTCAGTCTGTTTCCTAGTGCCGGTTTGAAGTTCCTGCAGTTTTCACTGTCAAACCGAGTTGGAGCTTGTACCTCCCCATATATATGTATGGATTGGAGTTTGCAACTGAAAAGAAACTTTGTGTTCCCAACAAGCTAGGTGAAGGACGGCTTTCACACACACTTATCTCTCAGAACTGAGCAAGTGGAGAGACGTTCGTTCATCTAGCACCAAGGGAACGGGTTGCAGGAGAAACTTTTTCTCTGCTTTCTCTGTCTGTTTCCTAGTGCCGGTTTGATGTTCCTGCAGTTTTCACTGTCAAACCGAGTTGGAGCTTGTACCTCCCCATATATATGTATGGAATGGAGTTTGCAACTGAAAAGAAACTTTGTGTTCCCAACAAGCTAGGTGAAGGACGGCTTTCACACACACTTATCTCACAGAACTGAGCAAGTGGAGAGACGTTCGTTCATCTAGCACCAAGGGAACGGGTTGCAGGAGACACTTTTTCTCTGCTTTCTCAGTCTGTTTCCTACTGCCGGTTTGAAGTTCCTGCACTTTTCACTGTCAAACCGAGTTGGAGCTTGTACCTCCCCATATATATGTATGGAATGGAGTTTGCAACTGAAAAGAAACTTTGTGTTCCCAAAAAGCTAGGTGAAGGACGGCTTTCACACACACTTATCTCTCAGAACTGAGCAAGTGGAGAGACGTTCGTTCATCTAGCACTAAGGGAACGGGTTGCAGGAGACACTTTTTCTCTGCTTTCTCAGTCTGTTTCCTAGTGCCGGTTTGAAGTTCCTGCAGTTTTCACTGTCAAACCGAGTTGGAGCTTGTACCTCCCCATATATATGTATGGATTGGAGTTTGCAACTGAAAAGAAACTTTGTGTTCCCAACAAGCTAGGTGAAAGACGGCTTTCACACACACTTATCTCTCAGAACTGAGCAAGTGGAGAGACGTTCGTTCATCTAGCACCAAGGGAACGGGTTGCAGGAGACACTTTTTCTCTGCTTTCTCAGTCTGTTTCCTAGTGCCGGTTTGAAGTTCCTGCAGTTTTCACTGTCAAACCGAGTTGGAGCTTGTACCTCCCCATATATATGTATGGAATGGAGTTTGCAACTGAAAAGAAACTTTGTGTTCCCAACAAGCTAGGTGAAGGACGGCTTTCACACACACTTATCTCTCAGAACTGAGCAAGTGGAGAGACGTTCGTTCATCTAGCACCAAGGGAACGGGTTGCAGGAGACTCTTTTTCTCTGCTTTCTCAGTCTGTTTCCTAGTGCCGGTTTGAAGTTCCTGCAGTTTTCACTGTCAAACCGAGTTGGAGCTTGTACCTCCCCATATATATGTATGGAATGGAGTTTGCAACTGAAAAGAAACTTTGTGTTCCCAACAAGCTAGGTGAAGGACGGCTTTCACACACACTTATCTCTCAGAACTGAGCAAGTGGAGAGACGTTCGTTCATCTAGCACCAAGGGAACGGGTTGCAGGAGACACTTTTTCTCTGCTTTCTCAGTCTGTTTCCTAGTGCCGGTTTAAAGTTCCTGCAGTTTTCACTGTCAAACCGAGTTGGAGCTTGTACCTCCCCATATATATGTATGGATTGGAGTTTGCAACTGAAAAGAAACT
This sequence comes from Camelus dromedarius, assembly GCF_036321535.1. NCBI lineage: Eukaryota > Metazoa > Chordata > Mammalia > Artiodactyla > Camelidae > Camelus > Camelus dromedarius. The sequence continues at coordinate 1,542,827 of NW_026989746.1, forward strand.
TTGTGTTCCCAAAAAGCTAGGTGAAGGACGGCTTTCACACACACTTATCTCTCAGAACTGAGCAAGTGGAGAGACGTTCGTTCATCTAGCACCAAGGGAACGGGTTGCAGGAGAAACTTTTTGTCAGCTTTCTCAATTTGTTTCCTAGTGCCGGTTTGAAGTTCCTGCAGTTTTCACTGTCAAACCGAGTTGGAGCTTGTACCTCCCCATATATATGTATGGAATGGAGTTTGCAACTGAAAAGAAACTTTGTGTTCCCAACAAGCTAGGTGAAGGACGGCTTTCACACACACTTATCTCTCAGAACTGAGCAAGTGGAGAGACGTTCGTTCATCTAGCACCAAGGGAACGGGTTGCAGGAGACACTTTTTCTCTGCTTTCTCAGTCTGTTTCCTAGTGCCGGTTTAAAGTTCCTGCAGTTTTCACTGTCAAAACGAGTTGGAGCTTGTACCTCCCCATATGTATGTATGGAATGGAGTTTGCAACTGAAAAGAAACTTTGTGTTCCCAACAAGCTAGGTGAAGTACGGCTTTCACACACACTTATCTCTCAGAACTGAGCAAGTGGAGAGACGTTCGTTCATCTAGTACCAAGGGAACGGGTTGCAGGAGACACTTTTTCTCTGCTTTCTCAGTCTGTTTCCTAGTGCCGGTTTGAAGTTCCTGCAGTTTTCACTGTCAAACCTAGTTGGAGCTTGTACCTCCCCATATATATGTATGGAATGGAGTTTGCAACTGAAAAGAAACTTTGTGTTCCCAACAAGCTAGGTGAAGGACGGCTTTCACACACACTTATCTCTCAGAACTGAGCAAGTGTAGAGACGTTCGTTCATCTAGCACCAAGGGAACGGGTTGCAGGAGACACTTTTTCTCTGCTTTCTCAGTCTGTTTCCTAGTGCCGGTTTGAAGTTCCTGCAGTTTTCACTGTCAAACCGAGTTGGAGCTTGTACCTCCCCATATATATGTATGGATTGGAGTTTGCAACTGAAAAGAAACTTTGTGTTCCCAACAAGCTAGGTGAAGGACGGCTTTCACACACACTTATCTCTCAGAACTGAGCAAGTGGAGAGACGTTCGTTCATCTAGCACCAAGGGAACGGGTTGCAGGAGACACTTTTTCTCTGCTTTCTCTGTCTGTTTCCTAGTGCCGGTTTGAAGTTCCTGCAGTTTTCACTGTCAAACCGAGTTGGAGCTTGTACCTCCCCATATATATGTATGGAATGGAGTTTGCAACTGAAAAGAAACTTTGTGTTCCCAACAAGCTAGGTGAAGGACGGCTTTCACACACACTTATCTCACAGAACTGAGCAAGTGGAGAGACGTTCGTTCATCTAGCACCAAGGGAACGGGTTGCAGGAGACACTTTTTCTCTGCTTTCTCAGTCTGTTTCCTAGTGCCGGTTTGAAGTTCCTGCAGTTTTCACTGTCAAACCGAGTTGGAGCTTGTACCTCCCCATATATATGTATGGAATGGAGTTTGCAACTGAAAAGAAACTTTGTGTTCCCAAAAAGCTAGGTGAAGGACGGCTTTCACACACACTTATCTCTCAGAACTGAGCAAGTGGAGAGACGTTCGTTCATCTAGCACTAAGGGAACGGGTTGCAGGAGACACTTTTTCTCTGCTTTCTCAGTCTGTTTCCTAGTGCCGGTTTGAAGTTCCTGCAGTTTTCACTGTCAAACCGAGTTGGAGCTTGTACCTCCCCATATATATGTATGGAATGGAGTTTGCAACTGAAAAGAAACTTTGTGTTCCCAACAAGCTAGGTGAAGGACGGCTTTCACACACACTTATCTCTCAGAACTGAGCAAGTGGAGAGACGTTCGTTCATCTAGCACCAAGGGAACGGGTTGCAGGAGACACTTTTTCTCTGCTTTCTCAGTCTGTTTCCTAGTGCCGGTTTGAAGTTCCTGCAGTTTTCACTGTCAAACCGAGTTGGAGCTTGTACCTCCCCATATATATGTATGGAATGGAGTTTGCAACTGAAAAGAAACTTTGTGTTCCCAACAAGCTAGGTGAAGGACGGCTTTCACACACACTTATCTCTCAGAACTGAGCAAGTGGAGAGACGTTCGTTCATTTAGCACCAAGGGAACGGGTTGCAGGAGACACTTTTTCTCTGCTTTCTCAGTCTGTTTCCTAGTGCCGGTTTGAAGTTCCTGCAGTTTTCACTGTCAAACCGAGTTGGAGCTTGTACCTCCCCATATATATGTATGGATTGGAAGTTTGCAACTGAAAAGAAACTTTGTGTTCCCAAAAAGCTAGGTGAAGGACGGCTTTCACACACACTTATCTCTCAGAACTGAGCAAGTGGAGAGACGTTCGTTCATCTAGCACCAAGGGAACGGGTTGCAGGAGACACTTTTTGTCAGCTTTCTCAATTTGTTTCCTATTGCCGGTTTGAAGTTCCTGCAGTTTTCACTGTCAAACCGAGTTGGAGCTTGTACCTCCCCATATATATGTATGGATTGGAGTTTGCAACTGAAAAGAAACTTTGTGTTCCCAACAAGCTAGGTGAAGGACGGCTTTCACACACACTTATCTCTCAGAACTGAGCAAGTGGAGAGACGTTCGTTCATCTAGCACCAAGGGAACGGTTTGCAGGAGACACTTTTTCTCTGCTTTCTCAGTCTGTTTCCTAGTGCCGGTTTGAAGTTCCTGCAGTTTTCACTGTCAAACCGAGTTGGAGCTTGTACCTCCCCATATATATGTATGGAATGCAGTTTGCAACTGAAAAGAAACTTTGTGTTCCCAACAATCTAGGTGAAGGACGGCTTTCACACACACTTATCTCTCAGAACTGAGCAAGTGGAGAGACGTTCGTTCATCTAGCACCAAGGGAACGGGTTGCAGGAGACACTTTTTCTCTGCTTTCTCAGTCTGTTTCCTAGTGCCGGTTTAAAGTTCCTGCAGTTTTCACTGTCAAACCGAGTTGGAGCTTGTACCTCCCCATATATATGTATGGATTGGAGTTTGCAACTGAAAAGAAACTTTGTGTTCCCAAAAAGCTAGGTGAAGGACGGCTTTCACACACACTTATCTCTCAGAACTGAGCAAGTGGAGAGACGTTCGTTCATCTAGCACCAAGGGAACGGGTTGCAGGAGACACTTTTTCTCTGCTTTCTCAGTCTGTTTCCTAGTGCCGGTTTGAAGTTCCTGCAGTTTTCACTGTCAAACCGAGTTGGAGCTTGTACCTCCCCATATATATGTATGGAATGGAGTTTGCAACTGAAAAGAAACTTTGTGTTCCCAACAAGCTAGGTGAAGGACGGCTTTCACACTCACATATCTCTCAGAACTGAGCAAGTGGAGAGACGTTCGTTCATCTAGCACCAAGGGAACGGGTTGCAGGAGACACTTTTTGTCAGCTTTCTCAATTTGTTTCCTATTGCCGGTTTGAAGTTCCTGCAGTTTTCACTGTCAAACCGAGTTGGAGCTTGTACCTCCCCATATATATGTATGGATTGGAGTTTGCAACTGAAAAGAAACTTTGTGTTCCCAAAAAGCTAGGTGAAGGACGGCTTTCACACACACTTATCTCTCAGAACTGAGCAAGTGGAGAGACGTTCGTTCATCTAGCACCAAGGGAACGGTTTGCAGGAGACACTTTTTCTCTGCTTTCTCAGTCTGTTTCCTAGTGCCGGTTTGAAGTTCCTGCAGTTTTCACTGTCAAACCGAGTTGGAGCTTGTACCTCCCCATATATATGTATGGATTGGAGTTTGCAACTGAAAAGAAACTTTCTGTTCCCAAAAAGCTAGGTGAAGGACGGCTTTCACACACACTTATCTCTCAGAACTGAGCAAGTGGAGAGACGTTCGTTCATCTAGCACCAAGGGAACGGGTTGCAGGAGACACTTTTTGTCAGCTTTCTGAATTTGTTTCCTATTGCCGGTTTGAAGTTCCTGCAGTTTTCACTGTCAAACGGAGTTGGAGCTAGTACCTCCCCATATATATGTATGGAATGGAGTTTGCAACTGAAAAGAAACTTTGTGTTCCCAACAAGCTAGGTGAAGGACGGCTTTCACACACACTTATCTCTCAGAACTGAGCAAGTGGAGAGACGTTCGTTCATCTAGCACCAAGGGAACGGGTTGCAGGAGACACTTTTTCTCTGCTTTCTCAGTCTGTTTCCTAGTGCCGGTTTGAAGTTCCTGCAGTTTTCACTGTCAAACCGAGTTGGAGCTTGTACCTCCCCATATATATGTATGGAATGGAGTTTGCAACTGAAAAGAAACTTTGTGTTCCCAACAAGCTAGGTGAAGGACGGCTTTCACACACACTTATCTCTCAGAACTGAGCAAGTGGAGAGACGTTCGTTCATCTAGCACCAAGGGAACGGGTTGCAGGAGACACTTTTTCTCTGCTTTCTCAGTCTGTTTCCTAGTGCCGGTTTGAAGTTCCTGCAGTTTTCACTGTCAAACCGAGTTGGAGCTTGTACCTCCCCATATATATGTATGGAATGGAGTTTGCAACTGAAAAGAAACTTTGTGTTCCCAACAAGCTAGGTGAAGGACGGCTTTCACACACAATTATCTCTCAGAACTGAGCAAGTGGAGAGACGTTCGTTCATCTAGCACCAAGGGAACGGGTTGCAGGAGACACTTTTTCTCTGCTTTCTCAGTCTGTTTCCTAGTGCCGGTTTAAAGTTCCTGCAGTTTTCACTGTCAAACCGAGTTGGAGCTTGTACCTCCCCATATATATGTATGGATTGGAGTTTGCAACTGAAAAGAAACTTTGTGTTCCCAAAAAGCTAGGTGAAGGACGGCTTTCACACACACTTATCTCTCAGAACTGAGCAAGTGGAGAGACGTTCGTTCATCTAGCACCAAGGGAACGGGTTGCAGGAGACACTTTTTCTCTGCTTTCTCAGTCTGTTTCCTAGTGCCGGTTTGAAGTTCCTGCAGTTTTCACTGTCAAACCGAGTTGGAGCTTGTACCTCCCCATATATATGTATGGAATGGAGTTTGCAACTGAAAAGAAACTTTGTGTTCCCAACAAGCTAGGTGAAGGACGGCTTTCACACACACTTATCTCTCAGAACTGAGCAAGTGGAGAGACGTTCGTTCATCTAGCACCAAGGGAACGGGTTGCAGGAGACACTTTTTCTCTGCTTTCTCAGTCTGTTTCCTAGTGCCGGTTTAAAGTTCCTGCAGTTTTCACTGTCAAACCGAGTTGGAGCTTGTACCTCCCCATATATATGTATGGATTGGAGTTTGCAACTGAAAAGAAACTTTGTGTTCCCAAAAAGATAGGTGAAGGACGGCTTTCACACACACTTATCTCACAGAACTGAGCAAGTGGAGAGACGTTCGTTCATCTAGCACCAAGGGAACGGGTTGCAGGTGACACTTTTTCTCTGCTTTCTCAGTCTGTTTCCTAGTGACGGTTTGAAGTTCCTGCAGTTTTCACTGTCAAACCGAGTTGGAGCTTGTACCTCCCCATATATATGTATGGAATGGAGTTTGCAACTGAAAAGAAACTTTGTGTTCCCAACAAGCTAGGTGAAGGACGGCTTTCACACACACTTATCTCTCAGAACTGAGCAAGTGGAGAGACGTTCGTTCATCTAGCACCAAGGGAACGGGTTGCAGGAGACACTTTTTCTCTGCTTTCTCAGTCTGTTTCCTAGTGCCGGTTTAAAGTTCCTGCAGTTTTCACTGTCAAACCGAGTTGGAGCTTGTACCTCCCCATATATATGTATGGAATGGAGTTTGCAACTGAAAAGAAACTTTGTGTTCCCAACAAGCTAGGTGAAGTACGGCTTTCACACACACTTATCTCTCAGAACTGAGCAAGTGGAGAGACGTTCGTTCATCTAGCACCAAGGGAACGGTTTGCAGGAGACACTTTTTCTCTGCTTTCTCAGTCTGTTTCCTAGTGCCGGTTTGAAGTTCCTGCAGTTTTCACTGTCAAACCGAGTTGGAGCTTGTACCTCCCCATATATATGTATGGATTGGAGTTTGCAACTGAAAAGAAACTTTCTGTTCCCAAAAAGCTAGGTGAAGGACGGCTTTCACACACACTTATCTCTCAGAACTGAGCAAGTGGAGAGACGTTCGTTCATCTAGCACCAAGGGAACGGGTTGCAGGAGAAACTTTTTGTCAGCTTTCTCAATTTGTTTCCTATTGCCGGTTTGAAGTTCCTGCAGTTTTCACTGTCAAACGGAGTTGGAGCTAGTACCTCCCCATATATATGTATGGAATGGAGTTTGCAACTGAAAAGAAACTTTGTGTTCCCAACAAGCTAGGTGAAGGACGGCTTTCACACACACTTATCTCTCAGAACTGAGCAAGTGGAGAGACGTTCGTTCATCTAGCACCAAGGGAACGGGTTGCAGGAGACACTTTTTCTCTGCTTTCTCAGTCTGTTTCCTAGTGCCGGTTTGAAGTTCCTGCAGTTTTCACTGTCAAACCGAGTTGGAGCTTGTACCTCCCCATATATATGTATGGAATGGAGTTTGCAACTGAAAAGAAACTTTGTGTTCCCAACAAGCTAGGTGAAGGACGGCTTTCACACACACTTATCTCTCAGAACTGAGCAAGTGGAGAGACGTTCGTTCATCTAGCACCAAGGGAACGGGTTGCAGGAGACACTTTTTCTCTGCTTTCTCAGTCTGTTTCCTAGTGCCGGTTTGAAGTTCCTGCAGTTTTCACTGTCAAACCGAGTTGGAGCTTGTACCTCCCCATATATATGTATGGAATGGAGTTTGCAACTGAAAAGAAACTTTGTGTTCCCAACAAGCTAGGTGAAGGACGGCTTTCACACACAATTATCTCTCAGAACTGAGCAAGTGGAGAGACGTTCGTTCATCTAGCACCAAGGGAACGGGTTGCAGGAGACACTTTTTCTCTGCTTTCTCAGTCTGTTTCCTAGTGCCGGTTTAAAGTTCCTGCAGTTTTCACTGTCAAACCGAGTTGGAGCTTGTACCTCCCCATATATATGTATGGATTGGAGTTTGCAACTGAAAAGAAACTTTGTGTTCCCAAAAAGCTAGGTGAAGGACGGCTTTCACACACACTTATCTCTCAGAACTGAGCAAGTGGAGAGACGTTCGTTCATCTAGCACCAAGGGAACGGGTTGCAGGAGACACTTTTTCTCTGCTTTCTCAGTCTGTTTCCTAGTGCCGGTTTGAAGTTCCTGCAGTTTTCACTGTCAAACCGAGTTGGAGCTTGTACCTCCCCATATATATGTATGGAATGGAGTTTGCAACTGAAAAGAAACTTTGTGTTCCCAACAAGCTAGGTGAAGGACGGCTTTCACACACACTTATCTCTCAGAACTGAGCAAGTGGAGAGACGTTCGTTCATCTAGCACCAAGGGAACGGGTTGCAGGAGACACTTTTTCTCTGCTTTCTCAGTCTGTTTCCTAGTGCCGGTTTAAAGTTCCTGCAGTTTTCACTGTCAAACCGAGTTGGAGCTTGTACCTCCCCATATATATGTATGGATTGGAGTTTGCAACTGAAAAGAAACTTTGTGTTCCCAAAAAGCTAGGTGAAGGACGGCTTTCACACACACTTATCTCACAGAACTGAGCAAGTGGCGAGACGTTCGTTCATCTAGCACCAAGGGAACGGGTTGCAGGTGACACTTTTTCTCTGCTTTCTCAGTCTGTTTCCTAGTGACGGTTTGAAGTTCCTGCAGTTTTCACTGTCAAACCGAGTTGGAGCTTGTACCTCCCCATATATATGTATGGAATGGAGTTTGCAACTGAAAAGAAACTTTGTGTTCCCAACAAGCTAGGTGAAGGACGGCTTTCACACACATTTATCTCTCAGAACTGAGCAAGTGGAGAGACGTTCGTTCATCTAGCACCAAGGGAACGGGTTGCAGGAGACACTTTTTCTCTGCTTTCTCAGTCTGTTTCCTAGTGCCGGTTTAAAGTTCCTGCAGTTTTCACTGTCAAACCGAGTTGGAGCTTGTACCTCCCCATATATATGTATGGAATGGAGTTTGCAACTGAAAAGAAACTTTGTGTTCCCAACAAGCTAGGTGAAGTACGGCTTTCACACACACTTATCTCTCAGAACTGAGCAAGTGGAGAGACGTTCGTTCATCTAGCACCAAGGGAACGGGTTGCAGGAGACACTTTTTCTCTGCTTTCTCAGTCTGTTTCCTAGTGCCGGTTTGAAGTTCCTGCAGTTTTCACTGTCAAACCGAGTTGGAGCTTGTACCTCCCCATATATATGTATGGAATGGAGTTTGCAACTGAAAAGAAACTTTGTGTTCCCAACAAGCTAGGTGAAGGACGGCTTTCACACACACTTATCTCTCAGAACTGAGCAAGTGGAGAGACGTTCGTTCATCTAGCACCAAGGGAACGGGTTGCAGGAGACACTTTTTCTCTGCTTTCTCAGTCTGTTTCCTAGTGCCGGTTTGAAGTTCCTGCAGTTTTCACTGTCAAACCGAGTTGGAGCTTGTACCTCCCCATATATATGTATGGAATGGAGTTTGCAACTGAAAAGAAACTTTGTGTTCCCAAAAAGCTAGGTGAAGGACGGCTTTCACACACACTTATCTCTCAGAACTGAGCAAGTGGAGAGACGTTCGTTCATCTAGCACCAAGGGAACGGGTTGCAGGAGACACTTTTTCTCTGCTTTCTCAGTCTGTTTCCTAGTGCCGGTTTGAAGTTCCTGCAGTTTTCACTGTCAAACCGAGTTGGAGCTTGTACCTCCCCATATATATGTATGGAATGGAGTTTGCAACTGAAAAGAAACTTTGTGTTCCCAAAAAGCTAGGTGAAGGACGGCTTTCACACACACTTATCTCTCAGAACAGAGCAAGTGGAGAGACGTTCGTTCATCTAGCACCAAGGGAACGGGTTGCAGGAGACACTTTTTCTCTGCTTTCTCAGTCTGTTTCCTAGTGCCGGTTTGAAGTTCCTGCAGTTTTCACTGTCAAACCGAGTTGGAGCTTGTACCTCCCCATATATATGTATGGAATGGAGTTTGCAACTGAAAAGAAACTTTGTGTTCCCAACAAGCTAGGTGAAGTACGGCTTTCACACACACTTATCTCTCAGAACTGAGCAAGTGGAGAGACGTTCGTTCATCTAGCACTAAGGGAACAGGTTGCAGGAGACACTTTTTCTCTGCTTTCTCAGTCTGTTTCCTAGTGCCGGTTTGAAGTTCCTGCAGTTTTCACTGTCAAACCGAGTTGGAGCTTGTACCTCCCCATATATATGTATGGAATGGAGTTTGCAACTGAAAAGAAACTTTGTGTTCCCAACAAGCTAGGTGAAGGACGGCTTTCACACACACTTATCTCTCAGAACTGAGCAAGTGGAGAGACGTTCGTTCATCTAGCACCAAGGGAACGGGTTGCAGGAGACACTTTTTCTCTGCTTTCTCAGTCTGTTTCCTAGTGCCGGTTTGAAGTTCCTGCAGTTTTCACTGTCAAACCGAGTTGGAGCTTGTACCTCCCCATATATATGTATGGAATGGAGTTTGCAACTGAAAAGAAACTTTGTGTTCCCAACAAGCTAGGTGAAGGACGGCTTTCACACACACTTATCTCTCAGAACTGAGCAAGTGGAGAGACGTTCGTTCATCTAGCACCAAGGGAACGGGTTGCAGGAGACACTTTTTCTCTGCTTTCTCAGTCTGTTTCCTAGTGCCGGTTTAAAGTTCCTGCAGTTTTCACTGTCAAACCGAGTTGGAGCTTGTACCTCCCCATATATATGTATGGATTGGAGTTTGCAACTGAAAAGAAACTTTGTGTTCCCAACAAGCTAGGTGAAGGACGGCTTTCACACACACTTATCTCTCAGAACTGAGCAAGTGGAGAGACGTTCGTTCATCTAGCACCAAGGGAACGGGTTGCAGGAGACACTTTTTCTCTGCTTTCTCAGTCTGTTTCCTTGTGCCGGTTTGAAGTTCCTGCAGTTTTCACTGTCAAACCGAGTTGGAGCTTGTACCTCCCCATATATATGTATGGAATGGAGTTTGCAACTGAAAAGAAACTTTGTGTTCCCAACAAGCTAGGTGAAGGACGGCTTTCACACACACTTATCTCTCAGAACTGAGCAAGTGGAGAGACGTTCGTTCATCTAGCACCAAGGGAACGGGTTGCAGGACACACTTTTTCTCTGCTTTCTCAGTCTGTTTCCTAGTGCCGGTTTAAAGTTCCTGCAGTTTTCACTGTCAAACCGAGTTGGAGCTTGTACCTCCCCATATATATGTATGGATTGGAGTTTGCAACTGAAAAGAAACTTTGTGTTCCCAAAAAGCTAGGTGAAGGACGGCTTTCACACACACTTATCTCTCAGAACTGAGCAAGTGGAGAGACGTTCGTTCATCTAGCACCAAGGGAACGGGTTGCAGGTGACACTTTTTCTCTGCTTTCTCAGTCTGTTTCCTAGTGACGGTTTGAAGTTCCTGCAGTTTTCACTGTCAAACCGAGTTGGAGCTTGTACCTCCCCATATATATGTATGGAATGGAGTTTGCAACTGAAAAGAAACTTTGTGTTCCCAACAAGCTAGGTGAAGGACGGCTTTCACACACACTTATCTCTCAGAACTGAGCAAGTGGAGAGACGTTCGTTCATCTAGCACCAAGGGAACGGGTTGCAGGAGACACTTTTTCTCTGCTTTCTCAGTCTGTTTCCTAGTGCCGGTTTAAAGTTCCTGCAGTTTTCACTGTCAAACCGAGTTGGAGCTTGTACCTCCCCATATATATGTATGGAATGGAGTTTGCAACTGAAAAGAAACTTTGTGTTCCCAACAAGCTAGGTGAAGGACGGCTTTCACACACACTTATCTCTCAGAACTGAGCAAGTGGAGAGACGTTCGTTCATCTAGCACCAAGGGAACGGGTTGCAGGAGACACTTTTTCTCTGCTTTCTCAGTCTGTTTCCTAGTGCCGGTTTGAAGTTCCTGCAGTTTTCACTGTCAAACCGAGTTGGAGCTTGTACCTCCCCATATATATGTATGGAATGGAGTTTGCAACTGAAAAGAAACTTTGTGTTCCCAACAAGCTAGGTGAAGGACGGCTTTCACACACACTTATCTCTCAGAACTGAGCAAGTGGAGAGACGTTCGTTCATCTAGCACCAAGGGAACGGGTTGCAGGAGACACTTTTTCTCTGCTTTCTCAGTCTGTTTCCTAGTGCCGGTTTGAAGTTCCTGCAGTTTTCACTGTCAAACCGAGTTGGAGCTTGTACCTCCCCATATATATGTATGGAATGGAGTTTGCAACTGAAAAGAAACTTTGTGTTCCCAAAAAGCTAGGTGAAGGACGGCTTTCACACACACTTATCTCTCAGAACTGAGCAAGTGGAGAGACGTTCGTTCATCTAGCACCAAGGGAACGGGTTGCAGGAGACACTTTTTCTCTGCTTTCTCAGTCTGTTTCCTAGTGCCGGTTTGAAGTTCCTGCAGTTTTCACTGTCAAACCGTGTTGGAGCTTGTACCTCCCCATATATATGTATGGAATGGAGTTTGCAACTGAAAAGAAACTTTGTGTTCCCAAAAAGCTAGGTGAAGGACGGCTTTCACACACACTTATCTCTCAGAACTGAGCAAGTGGAGAGACGTTCGTTCATCTAGCACCAAGGGAACGGGTTGCAGGAGACACTTTTTCTCTGCTTTCTCAGTCTGTTTCCTAGTGCCGGTTTGAAGTTCCTGCAGTTTTCACTGTCAAACCGAGTTGGAGCTTGTACCTCCCCATATATATGTATGGAATGGAGTTTGCAACTGAAAAGAAACTTTGTGTTCCCAACAAGCTAGGTGAAGGACGGCTTTCACACACACTTATCTCTCAGAACTGAGCAAGTGGAGAGACGTTCGTTCATCTAGCACTAAGGGAACGGGTTGCAGGAGACACTTTTTCTCTGCTTTCTCAGTCTGTTTCCTAGTGCCGGTTTGAAGTTCCTGCAGTTTTCACTGTCAAACCGAGTTGGAGCTTGTACCTCCCCATATATATGTATGGAATGGAGTTTGCAACTGAAAAGAAACTTTGTGTTCCCAACAAGCTAGGTGAAGGACGGCTTTCACACACACTTATCTCTCAGAACTGAGCAAGTGGAGAGACGTTCGTTCATCTAGCACCAAGGGAACGGGTTGCAGGAGACACTTTTTCTCTGCTTTCTCAGTCTGTTTCCTAGTGCCGGTTTGAAGTTCCTGCAGTTTTCACTGTCAAACCGAGTTGGAGCTTGTACCTCCCCATATATATGTATGGAATGGAGTTTGCAACTGAAAAGAAACTTTGTGTTCCCAACAAGCTAGGTGAAGGACGGCTTTCACACACACTTATCTCTCAGAACTGAGCAAGTGGAGAGACGTTCGTTCATCTAGCACCAAGGGAACGGGTTGCAGGAGACACTTTTTCTCTGCTTTCTCAGTCTGTTTCCTAGTGCCGGTTTGAAGTTCCTGCAGTTTTCACTGTCAAACCGAGTTGGAGCTTGTACCTCCCCATATATATGTATGGAATGGAGTTTGCAACTGAAAAGAAACTTTGTGTTCCCAACAAGCTAGGTGAAGGACGGCTTTCACACACACTTATCTCTCAGAACTGAGCAAGTGGAGAGACGTTCGTTCATTTAGCACCAAGGGAACGGGTTGCAGGAGACACTTTTTCTCTGCTTTCTCAGTCTGTTTCCTAGTGCCGGTTTGAAGTTCCTGCAGTTTTCACTGTCAAACCGAGTTGGAGCTTGTACCTCCCCATATATATGTATGGAATGGAGTTTGCAACTGAAAAGAAACTTTGTGTTCCCAACAAGCTAGGTGAAGGACGGCTTTCACACACACTTATCTCTCAGAACTGAGCAAGTGGAGAGACGTTCGTTCATCTAGCACTAAGGGAACGGGTTGCAGGAGACACTTTTTCTCTGCTTTCTCAGTCTGTTTCCTAGTGCCGGTTTGAAGTTCCTGCAGTTTTCACTGTCAAACCGAGTTGGAGCTTGTACCTCCCCATATATATGTATGGAATGGAGTTTGCAATTGAAAAGAAACTTTGTGTTCCCAACAAGCTAGGTGAAGGACGGCTTTCACACACACTTATCTCTCAGAACTGAGCAAGTGGAGAGACGTTCGTTCATCTAGCACCAAGGGAACGGGTTGCAGGAGACACTTTTTCTCTGCTTTCTCAGTCTGTTTCCTAGTGCCGGTTTGAAGTTCCTGCAGTTTTCACTGTCAAACCGAGTTGGAGCTTGTACCTCCCCATATATATGTATGGAATGGAGTTTGCAACTGAAAAGAAACTTTGTGTTCCCAACAAGCTAGGTGAAGGACGGCTTTCACACACAATTATCTCTCAGAACTGAGCAAGTGGAGAGACGTTCGTTCATCTAGCACCAAGGGAACGGGTTGCAGGAGACACTTTTTCTCTGCTTTCTCAGTCTGTTTCCTAGTGCCGGTTTAAAGTTCCTGCAGTTTTCACTGTCAAACCGAGTTGGAGCTTGTACCTCCCCATATATATGTATGGATTGGAGTTTGCAACTGAAAAGAAACTTTGTGTTCCCAAAAAGCTAGGTGAAGGACGGCTTTCACACACACTTATATCTCAGAACTGAGCAAGTGGAGAGACGTTCGTTCATCTAGCACCAAGGGAACGGGTTGCAGGAGACACTTTTTCTCTGCTTTCTCAGTCTGTTTCCTAGTGCCGGTTTGAAGTTCCTGCAGTTTTCACTGTCAAACCGAGTTGGAGCTTGTACCTCCCCATATATATGTATGGAATGGAGTTTGCAACTGAAAAGAAACTTTGTGTTCCCAACAAGCTAGGTGAAGGACGGCTTTCACACACACTTATCTCTCAGAACTGAGCAAGTGGAGAGACGTTCGTTCATCTAGCACCAATGGAACGGGTTGCAGGAGACACTTTTTCTCTGCTTTCTCAGTCTGTTTCCTAGTGCCGGTTTAAAGTTCCTGCAGTTTTCACTGTCAAACCGAGTTGGAGCTTGTACCTCCCCATATATATGTATGGATTGGAGTTTGCAACTGAAAAGAAACTTTGTGTTCCCAAAAAGCTAGGTGAAGGACGGCTTTCAAACACACTTATCTCTCAGAACTGAGCAAGTGGAGAGACGTTCGTTCATCTAGCACCAAGGGAACGGGTTGCAGGTGACACTTTTTCTCTGCTTTCTCAGTCTGTTTCCTAGTGACGGTTTGAAGTTCCTGCAGTTTTCACTGTCAAACCGAGTTGGAGCTTGTACCTCCCCATATATATGTATGGAATGGAGTTTGCAACTGAAAAGAAACTTTGTGTTCCCAACAAGCTAGGTGAAGGACGGCTTTCACACACACTTATCTCTCAGAACTGAGCAAGTGGAGAGACGTTCGTTCATCTAGCACCAAGGGAACGGGTTGCAGGAGACACTTTTTCTCTGCTTTCTCAGTCTGTTTCCTAGTGCCGGTTTAAAGTTCCTGCAGTTTTCACTGTCAAACCGAGTTGGAGCTTGTACCTCCCCATATATATGTATGGAATGGAGTTTGCAACTGAAAAGAAACTTTGTGTTCCCAACAAGCTAGGTGAAGTACGGCTTTCACACACACTTATCTCTCAGAACTGAGCAAGTGGAGAGACGTTCGTTCATCTAGCACCAAGGGAACGGGTTGCAGGAGACACTTTTTCTCTGCTTTCTCAGTCTGTTTCCTAGTGCCGGTTTGAAGTTCCTGCAGTTTTCACTGTCAAACCGAGTTGGAGCTTGTACCTCCCCATATATATGTATGGAATGGAGTTTGCAACTGAAAAGAAACTTTGTGTTCCCAACAAGCTAGGTGAAGGACGGCTTTCACACACACTTATCTCTCAGAACTGAGCAAGTGGAGAGACGTTCGTTCATCTAGCACCAAGGGAACGGGTTGCAGGAGACACTTTTTCTCTGCTTTCTCAGTCTGTTTCCTAGTGCCGGTTTGAAGTTCCTGCAGTTTTCACTGTCAAACCGAGTTGGAGCTTGTACCTCCCCATATATATGTATGGAATGGAGTTTGCAACTGAAAAGAAACTTTGTGTTCCCAAAAAGCTAGGTGAAGGACGGCTTTCACACACACTTATCTCTCAGAACTGAGCAAGTGGAGAGACGTTCGTTCATCTAGCACCAAGGGAACGGGTTGCAGGAGACACTTTTTCTCTGCTTTCTCAGTCTGTTTCCTAGTGCCGGTTTGAAGTTCCTGCAGTTTTCACTGTCAAACCGAGTTGGAGCTTGTACCTCCCCATATATATGTATGGAATGGAGTTTGCAACTGAAAAGAAACTTTGTGTTCCCAAAAAGCTAGGTGAAGGACGGCTTTCACACACACTTATCTCTCAGAACTGAGCAAGTGGAGAGACGTTCGTTCATCTAGCACCAAGGGAACGGGTTGCAGGAGACACTTTTTCTCTGCTTTCTCAGTCTGTTTCCTAGTGCCGGTTTGAAGTTCCTGCAGTTTTCACTGTCAAACCGAGTTGGAGCTTGTACCTCCCCATATATATGTATGGAATGGAGTTTGCAACTGAAAAGAAACTTTGTGTTCCCAACAAGCTAGGTGAAGGACGGCTTTCACACACAATTATCTCTCAGAACTGAGCAAGTGGAGAGACGTTCGTTCATCTAGCACCAAGGGAACGGGTTGCAGGAGACACTTTTTCTCTGCTTTCTCAGTCTGTTTCCTAGTGCCGGTTTAAAGTTCCTGCAGTTTTCACTGTCAAACCGAGTTGGAGCTTGTACCTCCCCATATATATGTATGGATTGGAGTTTGCAACTGAAAAGAAACTTTGTGTTCCCAAAAAGCTAGGTGAAGGACGGCTTTCACACACACTTATCTCTCAGAACTGAGCAAGTGGAGAGACGTTCGTTCATCTAGCACCAAGGGAACGGGTTGCAGGAGACACTTTTTCTCTGCTTTCTCAGTCTTTTTCCTAGTGCCGGTTTGAAGTTCCTGCAGTTTTCACTGTCAAACCGAGTTGGAGCTTGTACCTCCCCATATATATGTATGGAATGGAGTTTGCAACTTAAAAGAAACTTTGTGTTCCCAACAAGCTAGGTGAAGGACGGCTTTCACACACACTTATCTCTCAGAACTGAGCAAGT